>NC_053149.1:56899159-57206239 GCF_016808335.1 Panicum virgatum
TTGCAGAAACTAAAGTTGAATGGACTGAAAAGAAACTTTCTTTTAATAGCCACTTGGCACATCTGCAAGTAAAGGAACATTCTTATCTTTGAAGGGAGAAGACCAACAGTTAGAGACTGGATTTCAAAATTCATAGATGAGGCAAGACTCCAAGCTCACAGAATAAGGAACAGGTTTTTCTTAGCTGGGTAGATAGTGTTCATCTTTATTATAAAATTTCTCTTTTATAATATGTACATGGATCTAATTGCAAAATAGATAAAAGTAGTTGGAGGCCAATTCTTTTAAGTTTAGGAACAGAAATATGCTGAGTGCAGGCTGAGAGTTCTTTAACTGGATATCCTTCCTGCGCCCTTGTGTGTTCTGGACTCTTCTGGCTTGGTGTTTCCGCAGGGATATTCTTGGGGTCTCCGCTTAATTGTGGGTTAGTTCCACTCTGGCACTCTGCTGTCTAGCAAAATCCAATATATACCAACGCCGGCGCTGGTTGCAATATGCAATTGGCAAACATGCTCCGATGAAATGTCACGCTCTCAGGGACTGCTTCTGAACGATTTTTTTTGCTTCGGTTTGGTAAGCTTCAGCGGCGAACGAGAGACATTGTGTCGTTTTCAGCATTGTTGAAGTCCCGTTCATACTTGGAGTTTATGTGTGATATGGTCAGGAATAAAGGGACGAACTATCCCGTCCTAGAAATACACATCTGTGGATGTTTCCTTGCAGAGCCTACTATGCATATGAAAGAACAGCTGGACAAAATTGCCGAGTAGTGAAACAGGGTAACGGCTTATGCTAGGATTCTACTATGTTCAGGACAGAACGATCAACAAGTAAACAAGTTACATAGTATCAAAATTGAGGTAATAGCTCACGTCAGGAACAGCTAACCAATCAAAGTGACTAGTTCTTATGTGCACTGAGTTTGCTAAGTTCTAATCCAGTATTGGCACTTGGCAGCTGTTTTTGTACATATGCACCAAGCTGTACTAAAGAATTCGAAGAACTCCACATCTAATGGCCGTATCATGAATTAAATAATCAATATAATATCCTAAGACTCGTTCGTGCAGCATGCTTTAAATGTCCTTGCAGTTGCAGCTTCGGCCTCTCCCCCTCAGATAGTCCTCTTGCAGAGTTGCAGTCCTTGGCCAAAATGGTAGCTTAGCTTATTTTCCCTCTGCCATTTCCAACTTCTCAACATGCCTATGATTTCACTCGTTTGCTTTTCTTGAAATCTTAATAGGAACAAGAGGACATGAGCAAAGTATCTGAAGCAAAGATCAAAACAGACTCCGTCTCCATGGTATGCATATTGGTCACCATTTTTCTTTTGAAATGACTGGTGCTTAACCCCTTATTATCTCGTAGAGTAAAAGCCATGCTTGCTATGACCTTATATGAAAATTGCTTGTGCATGCATAAAATGTCAAAATGGCACTAACGGATTGTTTCTTTTCACTTTTGTATTGAGTGAGTTTGCTACTTCCCGATCTGATTTCTAACAACATAAACATTGATGAAATGAAAAGCTCATATATCCGCCTTTATGGGCACTAATAATGATCGCTTGGCAAAAACAAACAAAAACAAAGGACCTAATCGTGCTATTGCTTTCAAATGCTTGTCGATATATTCTCAACAAACAATAGCAGAGATTCATGAAGTCTTAGCTATGCCTCCCACTCGGTTGTCTCTCACACCTTGCTGTCTTCTTATAAATTTATAAGGACCAAAGCAAAGTAACCGAAGCCAACGGCGGAGTAGACCACTCCATGGTGCGTTTCTTGGTTCATATTTATTTAATGCTTACTTTTCGGTCCACATCTGTATAGAAATGGTTTTTCAAAGACCCAATCTTAGCCAAAAGGATGATGAGAAAGGTATGACTTGGTTACTCGTACATATTATCTGTGTACTAGGTGGAAACACGTGTCTTTGGAGGAAATACATATGAAGTCGTTGAAGGGAAGGTTGATTGGAGGGGACGACCGGCTTTGCGAGGGCGACATGGCGGTGTTGGCAATTCATTCTTCATTCTCGGTAACTCCTAATCCTAAATGTTTGCAATCTCTCTTAGAGAGACAAGGTGCAATCAAATATTTTCAGCTTCTGAACTGAATTTCCATTCAGAATATTATTGCGCACAGACGGATACAGTTTCTTTTTTCTCGAATGCGCAAGAGAACTGCATATCATGTTGTATTAATAGATAGAAAGAATGGTCCGAAAGACAAAGCCGAGTCTACGCGGCTAGCGTTAGTTTTTTTTGTTACAGTCGCGCCTATGTAAGAAGTAAAACACCACACACACTTCGGCTTAACAGCTAAGCTAGCAGCTCCCCCAGCGCCTTTGCCTCAACCAGCTTCCACAAGGTGGCCTGCTCGTTTATCTCCTGCAGCGCAAGGCGGGTGTCCAGGCAGCAGCCGTCGAAAACGCAGCAGTTGCGCAGCTTCCAGATACTTTAAATACTAAAGTGAAAGTACTTGCTAAACTAATTTTTTTGAGCCCATATATTCAGTTTGATGATCTAGCAACTTGCTTTACGTACTGGACTGGATCTGAGGCTTGAGAGAATTTACCCCTGACCAAGCTGGATGTACAAGGACGAAACCATGGACTAGATAGGCAATTTCTGAAAAGATAAATTAACCACTGTAATACTGTATGTATAGCAACGTGATTCAGAGAAACTAATATGTAAAGACCGCCATATGTACTAATCATTTTGCGACACTAGTTATCGGATAACTAGTACTATGCCGTAATAAGTGACCAAGAAGGCAACAAACAAGCACAAGGTCGTCGTCTTTGAAGTTTGAACCATAACAGTCTGAGCTGTGCTGCTTGTTCTTGCAGCGAATTTCGGGCTTGAGAACATGGCCTCGTTGTCTCTGGCCGTGAATCTCATCCTGTACTTCATGTTCGTCATGCACATCGACCTTGCCGAAGCCTCCAACCTGCTGACCAACTACATGGGCACCAGCTACATGGTCGCCGTGATCATCTCCGTCTTCGCGGACGTCTTCGTCGGCAGATACATGACCGTGATCCTATCATCTCTGGTCGAGCTCGTGGTACGAATTCCATGCCGGCCGTGCGTATCGGCGGACAACCTGATCTGATGGTCCCCTTCCCTGCTGGTGCTGCTTTGTCACTTGCATCTCCGTTTGGGCGTCTCTTGCAGGGGCTCGTGCTGCTGATGCTGCAGGCGCGCTCCGACCGGCTGAAGCCGCCCAGTTGCTACTACCCCGTGGACCCGACGTGCCAGAGGGTGCACGGCGGCAACGAGGTGCACCTCTACCTGGCGCTGTACCTCATCGCGATCGGCTCGGCGGGCATCAAGGCGGCCCTGCCGGCGCACTGCGCCGACCAGTTCGACGAGAAGCACCCCGTGGAGAAGCTGCAGATGTCCAGCTGCTTCAACTGGCTGCTGCTTAGCCTCTGCACCGGCGGCGCCCTCAGCGTCACGGTGTTCGTGTATATCCAGCAGTTCAAGGGCTGGGACAAGGGGTTCGCCGCCGCCGCGGGCGCGATGGGCCTCGCCGTCGTCGTCTTCGTCGCCGGCATGCCGAGGTACCGCCTCGCCACCGTGCAGGGCAGCAGTGCGCTGACGGAGATCTTCCAGGTCATGAATTGAAACACTCCCTCTCTCTTTGTCTTTGTGGATGTTCCACATACATTTCAGGCTAAATTAAGCAACTGTTTTGTGTTCAGGTGTACGTCGCTGCATTCAGGAACAGGAACCTGCCGCTACCTGAGAACCCCGACGACCTGTACGAGATCAGCAGGAGCAAAGCCTCCCCGGACACGGAGTTTGTGGCGCACAGGGACAAGCCGTTCAGGTTGATCGCTCGCTCACCATCCAGGCACATGAATACTGTTTCGCCCCCAATAAACAGTCGAGTTCACTGACGATTATTGTTGGATCGCGTGGTCAGATTCCTGGACAGGGCGGCCATCGTTCAGACACCGAAGGATGCGGCGCCGAACCCGTGGCGGCAGTGCCGGGTGACGCAGGTGGAGCACGCCAAGACGGTGCTGGCCATGGTGCCCATCTTCTGCAGCGCCATCATCATGGGCACCTGCCTGGCGCAACTGCAGACCTTCTCCATCGCGCAGGGCAACACCATGAACAACTGGCTCGGCAAGCATTTCAAGATGCCGGTGGCCTCGCTGCCCATCATCCCGCTCGCCATCCTCATCCTCGCCGTGCCCATCTACGAGCGGCTCTTCGTGCCCTTCGCGCGCCGCCTGACGGGGCTCCCCACCGGCATCACCTACCTCCAGCGCGTGGGCGTCGGGCTCGTGCTCTCCATCGTCTCCATGGCCATCGCGGCCGGCGTGGAGGTGCGGCGCAAGAAGGTGGTCGCGAGGCACGGCATGGTGGACATGATCCCCGGGATCCAGCACCTGCCCATGTCCTGCTTCTGGCTGGCGCCGCAGTTCGGCGTGTTCGGCATCGCCGACATGTTCACCTACGTCGGCCTCATGGAGTTCTTCTACTCGCAGGCGCCCCGCGCGCTCAAATCCATGTCGTCGTCGTTCCTGTGGTGCTCCCTGTCCTTCGGCTACTTCATGAGCACCATCATCGTGCAGGCCGTCAACGCCGCCACCAAGGGCGCCAGCGGCGGGTGGCTCGCCAGCAAGAACATCAACCGCGACCGCCTCGACCTCTTCTTCTGGCTGCTCGCCGTGCTCAGCACCCTCAACTTCTTCAACTACCTCTTCTGGGCAAGCTGGTACAAGTACAAGCCCGCGGATGCACAAACCGAGGAGCAGCAGCAGCTGCAAGTGTGATGCGTCCTGTCTCCCAATCCATCCATTTTTCCCAATCCATTTTCACACATCTACACGCCTCATTTTGATCCCATCTATGAACTGGGAAACATACATAATTACACGCATGTATGCTACTCATGAGTTCCAAGATAGTAGTAGTCTAGTAGAGTGTTGGAGGCTTGTTGGTTTGGCCTGCTTATTACAAAACATTTACACACGCGACGCGACGAGGAACTTGTTTGCACGCGGCGGCTCGCTCGACCGGTCACGGGAACGGCGCGTGGCGCTTCATGTCGTGCGGCACCACGTCGACGGCGAACCCCCTGCGGTGGCGGAGCCAGTAGTCGGCCTGGCCCGGGTGCTCCTCGGCGGGCGCCTCGACGTCGGCCCGGCCCACGCGGAGCTCCTCCGTGGAGAAGCCGTACCGGTCGTCGCGCCTCCGCACCAGGCCGGGGCGCACGGCGGCGGCGGGGTCGGCCTGCGGGGACACCATGAGCGCGGGGGCGCCCAGCGGGAGGCGGTCGCCGCGGTCCACCTGCCAGGTGCACCAGAACTTGCCGAGCGTGGAGGCCAGGTGGTCCAGCTCCGGCTTCTCCAGCATCCCCGGCACCCGCAGGCTGGCCCACAGCCCCGCCGTGATCTCGTGCGCGTGCGAGTGCCACAGCCGCTGCTCCTCCGCCGGCAGCGTGTCGAACACCTTCCTCGACACGATGTACTCCACGCCTGCACGCATGCGATGCCGACGGCAACGTAAGTGTTACTCATCGGAGATGCGGATGCCAAAAAGATACGACTATTTTTTTTACGGGCGAAGTGAACAGTGAACACGGCCGGCGCGGCGGCGCACCGATGAGGCGGGCGTCGGCGGCGTCGGAGTCGTAGACGGCGCACTGGAGGAAGTCCTGGTTGAGGCGGGAGACGTAGTGGTGCGTCTCCAGCTGCCGCTTGGGGTCGTGCGCGTACAGCGCGAACGTGCACACGTGCTGCTTCACCTGCTTCACGGGCTGCAGCGACTGCATCGCCGCCGCGCCCATGTCCAGCACCTTCGACGCCACCGTCGTCGGCTGCCCCGGGGGCGCAGCGCCGCCGCCCGCCGACGCCGGGGTCGGCACTGGTTTGTCGTCGCTGGACGCCATCACAGCTCGCTCGGTACTCGGTGGTGCTTCCTTACGTGTACGTGCCTGTACCCCCGGCCGGCGCGGTATTTAAAGAAGCCAGGTTGGGAGAGGCTGGTGTGGTGGCGTGCGACACGTATGAGTGTGTGGGCTCGACGTGGCGGATGGCATGCGAGTATGCGACTCAGGTGGCAGATGCCCGAAACAGCTGTAGAGACAAATGTCGAGTAACCAACTACTGATGAGGCGCGGATCGATTCTTTTTCAGAAACCGGGTTTGGATTTTGAAAATCTTGGTGCCAAATTTTACAATAACCTCCTTGAAAGAAGAAAATTACAAACCAGTCCCTATTAACTCCCGGAGTCGGGCCGGGCCAGATGTTTGGGCCGCTCTCACCACGCGGCGGCCTTGTGGCCTGATAAGTTGCAGGCGTTTTTTTTATATTTTTCAAAATCGTTTTTTACAGAAATATATTTTCGGTTTCACAATTTACAGGTTTATACCCCTACCGTCCGGCAGGGGGGCGGCAGGGTGCCGGCCGCCCCGCAGACGGGCGGCGGCACCCTGCCGCCCCCCTGCCGGGCGGTAGGGGCTTATATGTAATTAAAATTTGTCGCATGGAGGCCCCTACCGCCCGGCAGGGGGGCGGCAGGCTCCCCCAATATAAAAGCCGAGGTCCCCCCACCTGCATTTGCAGCAAACAACATCCATAGAGGGAAAAAGGAGAGACGTGGGGTGAGAGAGGGAGTTGCAACAGCGAAGCCCTACCGGATTTTGGATCCGAACCACAGGTAACCAATATTTCTCAACTTTGTCATTCTAATTTTTTTGTATTTTTAATTCTATAATTAGTGTTTTTTATAATTGTAACTGCTTAGGGTTCGGATTAGTAGTTATAATTGAAGCCGTACCATGGTTTTAGAAACTGGTTTAATTAAACTTAAGTCTTTGGATGTCCAGATATGTCGAGCAAGGTGGCGTTTCAAGTTCATTACGGTGATTTCTATAGAATTACTCGTGATTCCTATGGAGTAAATCTATCAGCATTGGAACGAAGACAGTGCAGTCTAGATAAACCCTAGAGAAGAGTTTTGGTTCCATACGCAAATGGCTTCACGGGAAGTTCAATGTGAATCCAAAGACTCATTTGCTTACGGTTCATACCGTGACTTCCTGGGAAACAAATGGGGATTTCTGGGAGTTGACGCTTATAAGTAGTACGGAAGAATGGAAACATTACATGCACGCAGCTCTTCAAAGAGGGTGGCCTCTCGCAATGGTAATTCAGATTCACCAGAAGGTCGGTGATTTAGGTGAAGTATCAACACACACAACATATGACTGGAATGAAGAGTTGGAAGAGAATAAAGAAGAAGAGAACGTACAAGCTACAGAACCAGAACCAGAACTACAAGGTTTAGCAGATGAAGGCGAGCGGATACCTATAATTGTGGAGGTACAGGAGGTCTGCCGTCCCGTCACAATTTACATCACAATCTAAAACCGATGAATATCATATGTTATAGATCATGTCATGAAATCATCTAGGTCGTCATCCCAGTTGACAGATGGTGGTGCTGCAGGTGGTGTAGCATGACTTGACGAACCACTCGACTTTCCCTTTCTCTCTTTTTTGGTTCTAGATTCATGTACATGGGACAAACATCATGTGTTGGAGGCCATGGTTTTGGGGGCATGAAGTCATCCATATCGTCATTCCAGTTAACACAAGTTGGTGCTTGAGGTGGTGCAGCATTACTTGACGAACCTTTTGCCTTTCCCTTTCTGTCTTTACTGGTTTGAGGTTCGTGTACAGGGGTTAGAACATCATGTATTGGAGGCCATGATTTTCTGTCTTTACTGGTTTGAGGTTCGTGTACAGGGGTTGGAACATCATGTATTGGAGGCCATGATTTGGGGGGCATAAAGTCATCCATATCGTCATCCCAGTTAATACAAGTTGGTGCTTGAGGTGGTGCAGCATGACTTGACGAATCTCTGGTCATCTGTTCTTGCGGAGGCCAAGAACTATCACCTGAAGATCTTTTCCACCTCCTTCGTCTAGTTTGCGGCATAAGTCCACCGAAGATACATACCAATTTACGGAAATTTGGTATCGATTTGTTAATCAACTCTGTGTCCTCGGGGTAATCCTAACATATAATTACACAATAATTTTACTATTTCGTAAATATGGATTACAACGGACAGGATTAGAACTGAATAAGAGTTACCTTAATGTGCATCTCATACACCTCTGACCGCATCCATATCTTAGAAGTATTTTGTAAGAATCCAATAACATTAGAATGATTCGCTAGTTCACACACCCTCATGTATATCTTCCGACGTTCTAGCAGGTGTTCCTTTACATCTTGCGTTGTAATACCTCGAAATAATGTGAAATTTTTAAACTGAATTAATTTTGACAACACCATCTCTATCGTACCATCCGCTAATACATCCAACTTCTTACTGATTACAAGATGTGTCATGATCTCAAGTATTATACTAGATTTTTCTTCAGTCCATGAAAATCCTCCAAAATTGGAGGCAGCCGTTGTCTTATGCTGCAATATTTAGAAACAAGTTTAATACTATATTTCACTATCCAAAACTTAATTCTATTTTAATTTATAATTTATTTAGAAACAAGTCTGTAATAAACTTAAATTTTAATACTGAACTGAAATTTTAATACTATAGCATTAATTAAATTAAATTGTTTTACAATATTAATGGATTCATACGTAACTTACCTGCAGATCACAAGTGCGGAATCCGGCAGGGCTTCACTGTTGCAACTCCCTCCCTCACCCCACGTCTCTCCTTTTTTCCTCTATGGATATTTTTTGCTGTAAATGCAGGTGTGGAGAGGACCTCGACTTTTATATTGGGGGGAGCCTGCCGCCCCCTGCCAGGCGGTAGGTGTCTCCATGCGATAAAACACAAATTTTAATTACATATAGACCCCTGCCGCCCGGCAGTGGGGCGGCAATGCCGGGCGGGGTAGGGGTATAAACCTGTAAATTGTGAAACCAAAAATATATTTCTGTAAAAAACGATTTTGAAAAATATAAAAATAAAAAAAACGCTAAGTTGCAGCCGGCAAAAAAGAGACCCGGGGTTTGACGCGGGCCGAGAGCCCACCCGCCCGCTAAATGGCAAACCCACCACGGCCACCCCAGCGCCACCGCTTTCTTCCCGATGCCGTCGTCGACGATCCGAAGCATCTCCATCACCGTCTCCGACGAAGACGGTGCGGCGGCGGCGCCGACGCGGAGACCCCGAGCCGGCAGGCGGAAGGCCGCGGCGCGCGGCTTGGGGCAGCGGGCAGCGCGGCTGCTTGCGCGGTGGTGGCCCGTCCTCCTGCTGCTCCCGGCCGTCGCGCTGCTCCTCTTCGAGGCCTCGCGGCTGCGCGGCTCGCCCCCGGCCCCCGCCGCGCACGCCTCCAGCCTCGGACGGCTCGAACCGACCACGCGCCTCGTCCGTGGCGTGCGCGAGCGTGAGTTCCCCGCCCTACTCTGATTCGATCTACGCGTAAACTGTTCCCGGTTTCCCCTGCCCCTAAATCCTAGAGACTGCACTGAAGGTTCGTTATAGATGTCACTAAATTGCATTAGGAGGAATTTGTGTGGTTAGTTGGTAACGCGAGTACTGCATTGCACGGTATGCTGTGCTTACGGTGGTTCGGACAGAGCTCTTTTTGCAGAATTAATTTGGTATATCGTGGCGATTAATCTGAACTTTTTAGATCTTGCATACTGAGAAAGTAAGCTACACATCTTGTACACTGAGAAAGGTATAGTGGTATGGAAATGCTGACACACCTGATGCTCCGAAGCCAGAACTTATGTTCTGCTTAAGTGCTGAATCACAGAGCACATACTGTTCTCTCTTATTATTCTTATATCAGTAAGCTTCTCATTGAAGCAACTGAGTTTTCAGCTTCTTTCCTAATTTGACTTTGTTAGTACAGCTGATAAGTAAGAAATGACGTGAGTATTTTTTTGCATTGTTGATATTGACAGCTTGCTTGAAGCTCCTTAGTCCCAAAAGTTTGGCAAATTTGGTCTTTCCCGAAGGCACAAAACATGACTTCGTGGTTAAGAGGACCAAATACAAATCTGATGATGATGACTACGACACATTCCACTCTGAGGCGAACTCTACTTATTTACTACAGCATGCGGAAGCGACAAGGTTTAATTTGTTTACAGGATTTCAGACACTTGCTGAAAGAGAAGATAGCTTCAAGGTTGTAAGGCTTACTGATATGTACTATATTGTTGTCAGAAAGCTGTGGTTCCATAGACGTGTTTAATGTGTTTCCAACTTCTGCAGGTGAATGAGACTGTTAATGTGCATTGTGGTTTCTACAGCGACAATGGTGGCTTCAAAATTTCTGAAGAGGATAAAAGATACATGAGAACCTGTAAAGTTGTTGTGTCTACCTGCGCATTTGGTGGTGGCGATGATCTATATCAACCTATTGGAATGGCCAATTCTTCTTTTGACAGGGTATTTCAGCCTCCAAGATTTTCAGACATGAACATCAGATTAAACCATCACATTCATTGATTATATGCGGGTTTGCATGGTGTTGTGGTGAAGCAGGTTTGCTACGCAGCCTTTTGGGATGAGGTGACACTATCAACTCAGGAAGCTGAGGGAAAGGTAATTGGTGACAATGGCATGATAGGAAGGTGGCGTATCATTGTTGTCAAGAGCCTCCCTTTTGTGGATCAACAATTAAATGGGAAGATCCCAAAGGTAAAAGATTACATTGCCTATCCTTTGTGCTAATTTCATAATTTGGCATGATAGAAGTAATTTGCAGCACTTACCGTCAACACTTTACTTTGCCTTAAAATTTTATTTTTTTTGGATTGCGCAACAGTGTATATCTAATAGCAAATCACTTAACATGTTTTTTGCAGATGTTGACTCATCGCCTTTTCCCGGAGGCAAGGTACTCTATATGGGTGGACTCAAAATACCAATTTCGAAGGGATCCGATAGCAGTGCTTGAAGCTCTTCTTTGGAGGACAAATTCTACCTTTGCTATCTCTGAACATGGAGCGCGGAGTAACATTTATGATGAGGGGAAAGCTATTGTTCAAAAGCACAAGGCTACTCCTGAAGAAGTAGAGGTGCAATTGACCCAATATCGGCAAGATGGTATGCTGGGCGTAAAAAGATTATATGGATTGAAAGGTCAGTTATTTAGTATTGTTTTTAAACAAATATTTCATTTCTCATGCTGAACATTTCTGTATTTTTGCTGTGTGAACGATGAAGCATGCCTGGTACAATGATTTACTTGTTTGATTTTTCAGCTCTAGCTGAAGCCTCTATTATTGTGAGGGAGCTCACACCTGCACCTAACCATTTCATGTGTGCTTGGTTCAATGAAGTGGTTCGCTTCACATCTCGGGATCAGCTCAGTTTCCCATATGTTCTGTGGAGAATAAACATGCCTGGAATGAGCATGTTTCCTGTATGCTCTCGCAGGGACCTTGTGAACAGTTTGGGTCACACAAGGAAAGTAAAACCTCTTACACAGACTAATCCAGAGTCTTCTGCCTCTTGATCGTTTCGCCCAACTCGTTCGCTTATAGTCAACTAACCATTGATTCATACCGGTTCTAATTGCCGACATCTCTTGGTTCACAATTTTGTTGTATATTATTATAGTACCTTTCCATTCTTCCTCTAATGGAATCATGGATTTGCTTGTACACGGACATGAACCTGAAATACCATCACACAATCTTACCTGTAAATATCGTTCCATTTGGTATTGGAAAGAATGAACAGTTACTGTAACATGTTAAGATAATCTCCCTTGTCTTTTGTGCTCTTGGAAAATGGAGTGTACACGAGGCGTTTTTTTTATTTACAGATTCCAGCATTTGCCTTTTAAATTTTGGAGATATGGTTTTATCGGCCTTGCTCTCAGGCCCTGTAACGTTGAGTGTTGATTTCCCTGTCAATTCTGATGTATACTGGGTTATTTTTCAATTATTTGAAGCTTCCGAGTATTAGTGAAGTTGCGGCGTATCGTCTGAATGGCTATTATGAAATGTTCTGATGAAAAAAATTTCATTCCTCCATTTAATTGGAATCCTTCTGTTCAAGATACTCCGTTTTATTGGAATCGAGGATGTATCTCAATATCAAAGATTTTCATGTGTCGAATGCAAGAAATTTTTTCAGTCAACGTCACAGCTTATTGATGAGCTAATGGGCCGAATTCACAGTAAGTTCTGGGCCTTTAGAGCCCATGTCTTCTTTGTTAACCACCTTTCTCTTCACTTCCCCTCGCTCGGCTCCTCCTATCGCCTTATCCACTCCACCCTGCCCATCTCTCGCCTTCCCGAAGCTAGAAATGGCCGCGTCCCACTGAACCCGACCCACCCTCGGACGCCCCCTCCGCCTCCGACTGCTGCCGCTCTAGCTCACGGGCACCGCAATGGCCACGGCCGTCGCCGCATCCGCTTTCCTCTCCTCGTCCTTCGCCCCCCGCCACCATCACCGCCGCTTGGCCAGGCCCGTGACGCGCCGCGCCGCCACTGCGGGACTGGCCGTGCGGTGCGAGCAGAGCGACAAGCAGAAGAGGCAGCCGCTCGCCGCGCTCGTGCCCCGCGAGCAGCGCTTCATGTTCGAGGGCGACGAGCTCTGCGGCCCCGTACGACACCCTCTCTTCCATCTCCCAAAACAATGGGCACCCTTACTATCTCCCACCGCTCGTTTCACAGAAACGTAGTGCTGGGCATTGTCCATCCCATTTGTTCATGTTTTACCGATGTCATCTTAATCCATTTGATACGAGGCCTTTATGCACATGAGTAATCAACTTAAAGTACAGAGGCTTGCATTGTTTATGTCATCTACCATCACATCCAAAATTTGCCATGGCCTTTTCGCGTAGAGAAAGAATTCGGTAGAAATGAGCTTGGAAGGGGAATGGGAATCACTTGCTGGAATCTAAGTGAATTGATAGTATCATGCGATTGTTGCTGTAGTTCTGTAATGTTGGGCTCTGGTTGCCCACCAGCTTGTTCGTAAATGTTACTTCTTAGGATCATTTGATATGGGAACAATGTGTACAGTTCGTTGGAACCATGCTCTGTTCTTTGAATTACTCCATGGCTTACCTGTGTTGACATAAATCTGATTGAGCACTTTAATTTGCAGGACATATGGAATACCACATGGTATCCTAAGGCTGCAGATCATGTAACCACAGAGAAGACATGGTATGTTGTTGATGCAACAGATAAGATTCTAGGCAGGCTAGCATCCACCATTGCAGTACATATCAGGGGAAAGAATGAACCCACGTACACTCCCAGTGTGGACATGGGCGCTTTTGTTATTGTGGTAAGCATGCTCTCAGTAGCTATAATATTAGTATACACAGTAGGGCAACTTCCTTCAGATTCTCTTAAAAAATGTCCTAATATTAGCAGCAGAGGCAGATAAATTCCACATATCATCTTTAAACTAAGATTGTGTTATGTAAGTGTAGTCCTTCCGACACTTGTACATCTCTAAAGGCTCATTACCACACAGATCTTATGCATTCATGTGATGCTGTGCTGAGAGTCATTTACGTCTTTTTATTATTTGCATAGGTCAATGCAGAGAAGGTTGCTGTTTCTGGTAAAAAGCGGTCGCAGAAGCTCTATAGGAGGCACTCTGGACGGCCTGGAGGGATGAAAGAAGAAACTTTTGACCAACTTCAGAAAAGGATTCCAGAAAGAATCATCGAACATGCAGTGCGTGGCATGCTTCCCAAGGGCAGGGTAAGATACCATCTTGTATTAGCTGATTGCATCAGATCTACCAAAAATGAAAATGGCAACCAATTTTCAGGGTGGCCTTTCTTTTCAAAGTAACGAAAGTTGCAACTCTATACTAGTTAGCAGCTGTCTGAGATATTTGTGAGATTGAGAACTACGCACTGTTCGCGTACACGGCCGTTTAGCCTGTACACGCTACACAGTGGCTTGCTGTATCCCGTTTAATCACCGTTTAGTCCGTTTAAATGGCCGTTTATTCTGAATAAATAGCTAAACGGTAGGTGTCTGTTTCGTCCGTTTAAATGTTTAGGCTGACACTGGAACTACGTTTAGGCTCATGCATCAGCATATGCACCTGAGTGAAAACATGGCTTTCAGCATACATCACTTGACTAAATTTAAGGGAATTCTGCTGACCAAAAAAATGACAAGTCCAGGCTGAATTGTTTGATTTTCATGTCAAGCAGTTTTTCCCTTGCATTTTGTGTGTGATTTCATAAATGTCATGTCCTGAATTTATGGTATGCTGCATGCGCTCTGAACAAAAAACATTTTAACTGTTTCTTCCAAAAGAAACTGCTTATGAACTTAATTGGTAGACCAAATGGCTACCAGATTCATTTTATGAAACTCCCATTCTAGCAGGCAATTGTTATCTGAAGCATTCTACTCTAGCCACTTCTTTGTATTGGTGGCATATTTAATTTGATTTAATTTCATCGTATGCTGCATTTACTCTATTTATTGTGCTCGTCATTTTGAACATTTTGTAGCTGGGAAGAAGACTATTTACCCACCTCAAAGTTTACAAAGGGGCAGAACACCCACACGTGGCTCAGAAACCTGTCCCTCTGCCTATCAGGGATAAAAGAATACAAAAGACTGATTAGAGAATCATCATCAATTGGAAAAAAAATGCAGTGACGAATTCCTCCCTTGAAGGTTTTGCCATTGCTTGGAATGCCATCCTCAGAGCCATGCGTCTGCCGAGGGAGTGTAAATCTTTTTTGTAATTTGAATACCAAAGAGTGATCCGGCCCAAATCTCTGTTTTCCAGTTGAAGTTTGTAATATTGACCTGATATGAGATGGTAGGTTCTTTCATTGTTCGGCATGAAGTTTAAATCCGGAAGGTGCCATCTGGAAATACTGCCAATTTCTCTGGCCGGGGGGCGAGGTATTTTTCCTTTTTTTGTGTGTGTTTGTAAAACAGACGTGTCCTTCCTTGCCTCTCTTCATGTGACCTATATCTTGGGTAAAATATCTTGGAAAGTTGACTGGATGTTGCTGTTGGTGTATATGTGAGCCCATGTATAGAGGCCCATCTAGAAGCCCATGTATAGGAACAATATATCCCACCATTCTAGGGTTTGGAGGAATACAAGCCATTATTCTCTCCTACATGGTATCATTAGCCTAACCCCTCTCTCCCTCTCCCCTGCGGCAGCCGCCGCTGCCGGCTCCATGGCCGGCCGCCGCCCCCACCTCTTTCCTCCTTCCCACCCCTCTACTCTGCTCCAGGCGCACCATGGCGCCGGGTCCTCTGCTCCCGGCGGCGCGTCGTCCTCTGCGCGGGGTGCCTGGCCGCCAGCGCCATGGCCCGCCGCCCCCTGGGCGCCCGCCGCCGCCGCGACCGCCCTCGCCATCGTACAGCCTCTGGACAGCTTGCCCCACCCGCAGCCGGCGGATCTGGCCGCCCTGGCGCGGATCCGTGCACGGATCCGCCCGCCCCGACCACGGGGGGCGCGGGCACGACGCCCGCCGCCGCCATCGCCGGCCCGTCCGCCCTGGGTGCGGGCGCAGGGGCTGCTGCCGCCACGGGCGCGGGTGCGGCCCCGTATCTGCCCGCGCCGGAGCCGGTCCCGCCCCTGATCTTTGCACCGCAGCCCGCGGCCCCACTCCTGTCGGCCGCCGCGCCCGCCCGCCACCCCGGCCTGATCTTCGCGCCGAAGCCCGCGGCACCGCCCCTGTCCGCGCCGGCCGTGGTGCCCGGCGCAGACCCCGGCGCGCGTGTGTGGCCCCGGCCAACCGCTCCTCTCGCCGCCGACTCCTCTGCTGCCGGCGCTGCGCGCGCGTGGCCTGCCGCCGCCGCCGCGGCCCCGCCCACGCCCGCGCCCGCGACGCCCCTGCCTGGCCCCGCGACGGCCGCGCTGGCCATGGCTTTCGGTATGCCCCCCCGCGGACGCGCCGTTCGCCGCCGCCGCTTTTCGCGGGCAGCAGATCTCCGCCGACGCTGCTACGGCCGAAGCTGCTCTCGCCGCGGCCCTCCTCGCCGCCAAGTCCGAGGCTTCGGCGGCTCAGGAGCGCATCCGTGCGACTGCCTTCGCTTGGGAGCGTCTTCAGCATGTCGTCCCCTTCACCGAGCATGGCGCTCTGTCCTCCCACCAGGCTCCGCCCTCTGGATCTGGACCCCGGACCGACCCCCTCCTTAGTGCTCCTCTCACTGGCCAGACCGGGAGTGGGAGGCCGCGAGCGTCGTCGTCGGGACGGACGTGGTGGTGGTGCTGGCGGCGCCACTTCTGGTGGTACTGGTGGAGGCCGTCGGGGCACTCCAACCCCGACTCCGGCTCCCACTCCTGCTCCTGCCCCTGGCGGTACGCCCTGGCCTTCCTTCAGCGCCCCATGGTCAGGGCGCATCCCGATGTGGCCGTTTCAGGGTCAGGGGGGCCTCGTCCTCAGCCCCAGCCGGCGGCCATGTTCACCGGTGCTGCTCCCCTGTTCGCGCCGTTCTAGACCCTGCCCGCTCAGCCCAGCCAGCATCCGACCTGGCCGGGGGGTGGGACCAGGCCGCACTGGCGCAGTCCTTCAGCGCCATGGGGCTGACGCCGCCGGTCAGCACCGAGTGGATCGCCGACTCGGCTGCCTCTTTCCACACCACCCCAGATGCCAGTATCCTCTCTTCTGTCCGACCCCCACACCCTTCTTGTCCTTCTTCCATCATGATTGGTGATGGGTCTTGCCTTCCTGTCACCGCCGTAGGTTCTTCTCCTGGTTCTTTTCTTCTTCCCAATGTCGTTGTTGCTCCTCGGATGGTTCATAACCTTCTTTTCATTCGTCAGTTTACAGCTGACAACTCTTGTTCCATTGAGTTTGACTCTTCTGGCCTTACTGTAAAGGATTCGGCCTTCCGGCGTCCGCTCTTCCGGTGTGACAGCACTGGGCCCCTTTACACCCTTCGCCTTCCGTCTTCCGCTGCACCACTCTCGCCTTCTTCTTCTTCGTCTGCGCTTTTGCCGCGACGCCGTCTTTTACCACCTGGCACCGCTGTCTTGGTCACCCTGGCCGCGACGTTCTGGCTCAACTCAGTCGTAGTACTGATGTTTCTGGTACTAGGGCTCCTGCTGAGCACCTTTGCCATGCGTGCCAGCTTGGTCGTCATGTTTGGCTTTCTTTTTCTTCTTCTTCTTCGCATGCGACACATGCTTTTGATCTTGTTCCCTGTGACCAGTGGACCTCTCCTGTTCTCAGCCTTTCTGGCTATAAATACTATCTGGTGGTGGTCGATGATTTCTCACACTACTCTTGGACTTTTCCTTTGCGCGCCAAGTCTGAGACATTTCCCACCCTCCTCCACTTCTTTGCCTAGGTGTCCACTCAGTTCGGCCTCACCATTAATGCCGTCCAGTGTGACAACGGGCGTGAGTTCGACAACTCCACCTCCCGTTCTTTCTTCCTCTCTCAGGGTGTTCAGCTGCATATGTCTTGTCCGTATACCTCTCCCTAGAATGGCAAGGCTGAGCGGATGATTCGCATGACGGACGACGTCATGCGCACCCTTCTGATCCAGGCCTCTCTGCCCCCGCACTTCTGGGCCGAGAGCCTCCACACCGCCACCTACTTGCTTAACGGCCTTCCGTCCACTGCTTCTCCTGCTCCCACTCCACACCACGCTCTTTTCGGTACCCCTCCTCGCTACGACCACCTTCGGGTCTTTGGGTGTGCATGTTACCCTAACATCTCCGCCACTGTTCCTCATAAGCTGGCGCCCCGCTCGACTCGTTGTGTGTTTCTTGGTTACTCCCCTGACCACAAGGGGTACCGATGTTTTGACCTCACCTCTCGCCGCGTCCTGATCTCCCGACACATCGTGTTTGACGAGTCGGATTTCCCCTACACCTCCTTCATACCTTCTCCTGACCTCGAGTTGGAGTATCTGTTTTCGACTGACCCGGTGGTTCAGCCACCTTTACATGTCTGTCATTTCCCTGCAGGTTTTCCCGGCACACCAGCACCGCTTCCGGTGATCCCGGCTGCACCATGCGCGGCCCCGGTGCTCTCTGTCGCGCCACACGCGGCCCCGGTGCATTCCCCTGCACCTGCGCGGTACGCTCAGCCGGTGCAGGTGTATCGGCGTCGTTCGCGCGCCGGCACTGGCACTGCCGCGGTACGCTCAGCCGGTGCAGGTGTACCGACGTCGTTTGGCGCCGACACCGGCGCTGCCTCCGGCAACGGAGGCTCCTGCGGCGCCTACACCGGAGCCGTCGCCGCTGCCGCCTCCACCGACTCGCTCTCGAGTCGAGCCGGCGGTGTACCACCCGCTAGTCATCCATCGGGATCCTCGGCATATCCATCCCATGGTGACTCGGCGGATGGCGTCTCAGGCCGCGACTCTCTCCACCACCGAGGGGGAGCCGCGGGTCTCTCTGGTACCCTCCTCTGTCCGCGACGCCTTAGCGGATCCTCACTGGCGTCGCGCGATGGAAGAGGAGTACGCGGCTCTTCTAGCGAACCAGACGTGGGACCTTGTGCCGCGTCCGTCTGGTTGCAATGTGGTCACAGGCAAGTGGATCTGGACGCATAAGCGTCGGGTTGACGGCACACTGGAGCGCTACAAGGCTCGCTGGGTTCTCCGGGTTTTCACCCAGCGCCCTGGTGTGGACTATGATGAGACCTTCAGTCCAGTGATGAAGCCTGCTACTGTGCGCACGGTCCTCTCCCTTGCGCTCTATCGCTCTTGGCCTGTGCACCAGCTGGATGTGAAGAAATGCGTTTCTTTATGGCACTCTGTCAGAGACAGTCTACCTGTTGACACCATTCTTTGACACGTGTCAAGGAAAGTGATTTTTGTGAAGAGAAGGTGGCCGATTTGGAAGAAACCAAAAGTTGCACAGTGTTGGAATCGGCTGATGGAGTCCGTCCGATGTGCCAGAAGAATATGCTTTGAAGATACTGATCCGCTAGCTCTGGTATCTGGCCGATGGAGAGTTGCCGATGAAGTCAAGGGAGGAGGAGAGGATCCGGACTCTATGAGAATCTTGATGATTCGGTTTTAGTATTTAAAGTAGTTTACCTTTAGATAGTCTTTTCTTTTAGGTCAAGTAATGTTTGCCGTAATCGGCTAGGACTTGATAGCTGTAGGCTATATATATCAGTTGTAAGGGACCGGAAAAATTTGATACACATCCAATACAACAAACTTTACAATTCCTTTGCACTTCGCCTTTTCTCTTCTTTTTTCGACGAGTTCTTTTAAGTTGATCAAGGACGTCTCACATTCGAGCGACTTGATTTGCTGGTAAGTTTTCGTTTTACCGAGTATATTTGAGCTTTAGCTACCGGGCGCATCGCTGTGGCTTCGTTCAAATCTATTCAAAAGTTATCGAGTTCATCTAGACTTTGAGTTCTGGTCGCATCACTGTCGTCTCGTCTAGATTTATTCACCAAATATCGATATCGGCTAGATTTGTAGGTTTTCCTATGCTTTTTGGCCATTATCACATCTAAAAACATACTATATCGGCTTTAGGTTTTGGAGTGACACTTTTGTTATCTCAAGAGCCGTTTTAGATCTGTTTTTAGCTTTGTATCATCTAAGTTACACATTCGTAGCTTAGATCTTGTCATACACACACACGACCGGCTATCCAAAATCCGGTTTTGTCGTCTAGTGTATCGGTTGATCTTGCCGATGTGCTCCTTTACTACGCGCTTGCATTTAATATCTTTTTGTCGTCTATAGTATCAGCAAAGCTTGCCGATACGCCCATCTGAGAGATATTCGGAATCCCAGCCGATAAGCTCTCGAATTTGGCTTTGTTTTCTCCCTTGTCAATTTTAGGTCAAATTGACTGGCACGCTTGGTTGACTTTTCGTGACTCGGCAAACACTTGCCCTCGGATTCCAGTGTGTTGATTTTTGCGTCAACACATCTTTTGGCACGCCTGGTGGGACACGAAAGCTTCAACATGGTGGAACTCACAGATAAATCTGCAGTTAGTGAAGAAAACCAGATTCCTGTTCCTGGAGATAGGCTCAAAGAAGGAATATGAAGAGCTGGTGGAGAAATTCAAACGTGAATGCCTCAAGTCGTACAACGTTAACAGATATGGTGAGGTGATAAAAAAGTTTAATCTTCCATCTTTCCAGCCATTGACAGAGGCTCAACGTGAAAGCAAGATGATAGACGCAGTTGGCCAGGCTGTGGCACAAGCCTTCATCAAGAGTGCAACCGTCATGGGCAACACGGTGCACAATGCAGTGGTCAAGACTTTTGCTAAAGGCACGTTATCAGCGTGCATGAGTCCTTGCTATATACAACCAGATCAGATGCAATATACTCCCTTGGAGGTGTCTATGGCAGCAGCCCTGTCGGCTCAAAATAGTCAGGCAGGAACAAGCAACAGTCAAACAAGCAACACAGTCAACAGCTGTGCCAGAACCACCTGAATTATCCCGGCTCAAGTGCGATGGCCATCACCCTAAAGGCAACACCGGCTCAAACGCACTTCAAACGGAACAATTCTTGGTCTGTCGGGTAACGTCCCGATAAAACCACCGGTTCTCGGATTGAACAAGCATACCCCGCACGATGGCGAGTCCAGAGATATTACAACCATAATTATTCAACACAGGCCTAACAGTTATTACAATAAGTATAAAACATTATTACAGATCCAAACTTAGTAAAACATTATACAAGACGTAAGTTTAAGTTCAGAGTTTAAAGCAGCAGAGAGAAAACACGACGGCTACAACACGTCGAAAAAGGACACCAAGCTAGCCCAAGCAAGGTATCACTCGTCGGGGTCATTGCCGGTCGAAGACGGATCTCACTCTACAGACCAGCCAGGAGGCAAAGAGCAGGGCCAAGTTAGACTAGCGATCTGGTCCTCAAAACTCATACCTGAAAAAGGTTTCAACAGCAAGGCTGAGTATTCTAATACTCAGCAAGACTTAACCGTCAACGGATATACTTAGTCCACCTAGCTAGACTATGCAGGGTTTTGTAGGCTCTGGTTTTTCTTTTGCTGAAAAGCAATAAATAGTAGGTCCTTAATTTCACATTTTAGCTTTCAATATTCTAGTTGATTATCCATTCTATGTAAGCAACTAACTCTACTCAACCATGGTAGAACTTTAGTCAAACATCAAGATTGATCAAATAATGTTACTCTTATTACTCTGGGTGGCAAAGGGATCAAGCAGTCTCAATATCTGCGAGAGACGGACGATTCGAATTGGATTTCCAACCTTGCAAGGTAAACCTAACACACACGTTTGGAACACCGTCGGGTCGTTCCCAAATAACCGTTGACCTTTCATTCCGGCCTGTGGATAGGGTCACTCTCCCCAACTACAGGGCATCAACTTCCTCCCTGCACCCGTGGTGTTGCGCAACATAAACATAAATAAAACCTATCTCTAAGAGAGAGTGAAAGGTATATCCACTCACCGGTCCGATCAGCTACTAGAGTTACCGCGTACCATATTTACGGCATGTGGCTAGCATGTTCAAACACTTAACCATCGCTACCACACACCGCGACCTTAGCAGAATTCATCAATACAGACGGGGTCTCACCCAAGGTCATGATATCGAACATGACCCCGTCCGACGTCCTTATAGTGATTGCAAAAAGTAAACAAGCAACTCCTATAGCGCTCGCGAGTGATAGGCAATCACTCGACTTTTACCGGTCCTATTAGCATAGCAGTTAATCGAACTCAAGTCTAGTGTTCAGTACATAGGTTCCTATGATCATGCATCTAGGGTTTCAATTCAAATCCTAAGAACTGTAAATGCACAAGTAAGTAGTAACGATTAGTTGCATAATTTGAAATACTGAGTTATGTCCGGGGCTTGCCTTCGCAGTAGTCGCTAACTAGATCAACCTTGGGCTCTTCCGGACTTTGGTCCGGGTCTTCAGTCAGTATGGCGGCGTTCACTTGGGCTTCTTGATCAACTCCTTCGGACTCCGGGATCATGATTTGCTAAGAAATGAGTAACTCAATCCACAAAAAGCATTTAAATTCAGAAAAATTACCTCAAACAGGAAGTACAAAGAGAAATCTACCCTATAAGATTCATACCATTTTATGCAGCCAAATAATCAGAATAAATCATTTATTCAGATAGCACCTAGAACAAAATTAAATTATATAGAACAAACGACAACACTTATGAAGCTTAAAATTTTTCAGAACATACGTCATATGCATATAAATGTTCCATAAATTTTTCAGAATTTATCTAGACATAAAACAGGAGTAATAAATTCGAGTAAAATACACCACATATGGTAAAACTAATTAGCACAGAAAGTTCTATAACATTTCTGGATCCTAAATTATACAGGCAGGAATATACGACCAAAATAGAGTTCCATAAATTTTCTCAGATTTTTCTAAGCAATGAAACTATTTACCATAATTAAAGCCTACTTAACAAGAATTAATTCAAAGATATATCTAAACAGATCAAAAATTTCTCAAACTTTTGCAACAGCAAGGTTTTAGTGACATGTACGTGTGGAAAAAGTTTCACACTCAGGACTTTAACATTTTTATCAGAACAAATACATTTGCAAAACTAGTAGATTTAGGAATCTTGAAACTTTGCCCTAGTTAATGATGTCAAAAAGGTATTAAATTTTTACCAGGCACAAGTAACACTGCAAGATACAAACTAGCCAAAAACCACATACAGTTACTGAGTAGAACTCATAGAACAAATAAAGCCTAATTATACAATTCTTTTTCTTGGATTAAACTACAGACCAAAACTGAAGATATGCATGTACCAAAACTTGTAGTTCTTGTTACAAGGATTCCAAATATTTGGATTTGCATTTTTTCTGATTTTTCTATGAATTTCTAGGCATTTTCAAAGTTCAGCCTAAAAACAAAAGGAAAAGAACTGAAGACTTGCATCCAGGCCCCTAGCAGATTTCAAATCCTAGCAAAAAGGTCCCTGACCGGAGTCAGAGCGAGGGGGAGGTGTTGACCGGCCGATTCCGGCGGCTCTGGTCGCCGACGGCGAGGGTGGAGAGGCGTGGGAGCTTCAGGGCACCAAGCGCTACCTTCTGGTGGGGTCTGGTCGAGGAGGAGGCGGCCGGAGGTGGGTCGTCGACGGCGAGCAGCGGCGGTCGGAGCACGGGGAACGGCGGCGAGGGTGCTCTGGTGGGTACTGGGCGGGGAGGAGAGGTTTGCGAGCTGCGTGAGGATGAGGCGGAGCTAGAGGTAGGGTGTGCGTGGGCGGAGGATGTCGGGAATGGCGGGTCGACGGTGAGCTCGAGCTCGTCGGAGCTCGGGTGGGCAGCGGCGGTGTTCTGAAGGTTTGGGGCAGGGAGTTGGCGAAAGAGTGAGCGGAATAGGATGCGAGGGTGCTCTGGGTGCTGAGGCGTGTGAGAGCTGGGGGTCCAGGGCACTGCAGCGAGCTGGCCACGGCGACGGCGAGGTGGCGGCCGCGGAGCTCGGTCGGGATGGCGTGGCAAGGGGAGGAGGGGTCCAGCGCGAGGGGAAGTGGGTCCAGGAGGTCGCTGGGGTGCCGCGCGGGGCGGTGGGCGAAGCAGGAGGTGGCCTGCGGCCCTCCTCGGCGGCGGGCGGCGCCGCTCTGCGCCGGCGGCAGAGGAAGCAGGGAGGAAGGGAGGTGGAAGATGAAGGATGGACCTAGTTGCAAATTCTGAAAAGTTCAGGGGTCCTACTGTAAAACAAAAATAACTTCTAAATTAGGGCTCAAATGAAAAAGTGCCCAACATGAAAGTTGTTGAACTTTTCAAGATCTACAACTTTGATGTTGTGCAAAAATTGATTTGACCAAAGGTTAAATAGTTATTTTGAAAACATAGGAAGAATTTTGAATTTAATGGACTTTTGTCTTTTCCATTGCAAATTCACCTCAAAATCAGACTAAAAAGTAAAATTTTCTGCCATGTAATGATTACACTGAATTTTACAAATAAACCCTCCACAAAAGCAATATTTGCTCTCCCTATTCAAATTAAGACATAGAAAGGACCTTGCATTAAATCATATTTACACAAATAATCTTTTATTTTTACAATAAGATCCTTTTTCAAGCAAATTAAGCACATGATGCATAAAAGAAATACAATTCTACTGTGCAGACAACTAGGGTGTCACAGGCACCACCGCCGATGACCCCACAGCAGGGTCTTGCTATCCTGCTCCAACCCCAGTCTTCTTCAGAAGTGTTATTGTCGCAATCTCCGCATCAGAAGGGAATCAACTGGGTATTCCACAATCAAGCAACTGGACAGATATGGTATATCAATGTGCCGTACATGGATATTACTGGTCAACAATCGGCTAACCCATCAGCTACACAGCCGACGATGACTCAGTAGACACCAAATCGGATAGCTCAGCAAGCCCAACAGATGCAATTGGCTGGACAGCCGATGAGTCATGTAACTCAGCAACTTGCGATGATGACCAATGCAGCAAACACGGTTTTCCCTCAACAAATGCCAATAGTTGAACCGCAAGTTGATTGGAGCACAAAGGTAGCTGAAGTGATGAGGGAGCTGTTTGGTTTGAGGCCAAAGCAACAATCCGTCATGTACAAGACTCCCTATCCTCCGGCTTATAATCAGATTCCTCTCCCCCACAAGTACAAGATACCTGACTTCACAAAGTTCTCAGGGCAGGGAGAAGTTTCTACGATGGAACATGTTAATAGGTTCCTTCTACAGTTGGGAGAAGCGGGCAACCAGAATGCACTCAGAGTCCGTTTGTTCTTCTCGTCTTTGTCTGGATCGGCCTTTGCTTGGTTCACCACTTTGCCAGCAAACTCCATATTATATTGGGCCGATCTAGAGAGACAATTTCATCAGTTCTTCTTCTCTGAGATTACTGAGTTAAAGTTGACCAATTTGACCGATTTGAGACAAAGAAACGATGAATCGGTTGCTGCGTTTATCCAAAGGTTCAGAGATGTCAAGAACCGATGTTACAGTTTGGTTCTGTCCGATCAGCAGTTGGTCGATGCAGCATTTAATGGACTCTTGCCGCACATTAAAGATAAATATGCATCGCAAGAGTTTGAAAGTATTAGCTAGATCGCAAGTCGTATGACAGGAGAGACTCGATCCTACGAGTCCAAGAAGCCTTTTCAGAAGAAGATCAACTATGTGGAATATTCTGCTAATGATGAGTCTGAAGAGGAGCAAGAAACGGTCGCATCGGCTGAGTGGATACAGAATAGCAAGAAGTCGGCGACGTGTCCGTTTGGAAAGAAAGAGCCTGAGTCGTATGGGTTTGACATCACCAAGGCCGACAAGATATTTGATTTGTTATTGTCGGAAGGATTGATCAAGTTGAAGCCATATCACAAGATTTCATCGGAGGACGAGCTCAAGAAAATAAAGTACTGCAAGTGGCACAATGCCATGTCTCATGACACAAATGATTGCAAGGTCTTCCGACAGCAGATTCAGATGGCTTTCGAACAAGGGAGATTGAAGTTTGAGGCTCCCAAGAAGACGATAAAGATCGACGGACATCCTTTCGCCACGAACATGGTTGATGTGGCTAGAGATGAAGGTTCTTCTCAAACTAAGATTCTGATGTCATCATCGGCCAAGAAATCTGGAGCTGTTAATCCTAAAGCGCAGATAGCGGCCGATGAGGTCAAAGGAAAGAGTCCGATGAGGGATGCTGAACGTTCATCAGCACCACGGAGAAGTGTAATGTCTCAAATGCTGTTGAACAAGTTTCAGCATGATCGTGAAAGGCGGCAGTGTAGAGAAGAAGAGGAGCGACGCGAGCAAGATCATTGGAGGTGTCCTTTCTTTGTCTACTGCTGGGAAGAAGGGTTGACATTGCCATCGACATATGATTGTCCCGAATGCAATGGCCAAGGCATGATCGACTGGGGGGCAGGACAATGCTACGGGATCCTACTGGGAGAAGAGTGCCTGTACACGATCGGCTAGAACAGGTGGCCGATGGCAGAGTACAAGATGATCAGCCGATGCGGAGAGATCCAGAACGTGAGCCTGATCGCGCGGGTCAATCTCAATGGTGCCCAGGAGGTTTGACCAGGTCTCAAAAGCGACGTGTTCAGAGGTTACGCCAGTTGGAAATCATTGAAGAAGAGCAAGAACAGATTCTGAACAAGAAAGGAGTCAAAACACAAGTCTGGCATGTCAAGGCTAAGGCCGATGGTGAATCGGCCAGTAACAGTTCCACACCGATCCAAGCAGTCGGTTCTTCAGAAAGTTTCTGATGGATGAGTTCCTAGAGGAAGAAGGAAAGTTGGGGCATGGGTTTACGTCGGCCGATTTACTAGAGGAAATTGACATCGGAAATGGTGATAGACCGAGGCCGACGTTTATTAGCACCAACTTGGATCCCAAATACAAGCAGGAACTAAAAAGTTTATTAAGAGAGTACAAAGATTGCTTTGCTTGGGAATATTATGAGATGCCTGGCTTGGATAGATCTATTGTGGAACATCGTTTGCCTATAAAACTGGGATATCGACCATATCAACAAGGAGCAAGGCGATGTAATCCTAAGATTTTACCAGATATAAAGGCCGAGATTACACGGTTAATTGAAGCTAATTTTATTCGGCAGTGTCGTTATGCCGAATGGATTTCTAATGTGGTTCCCGTTTACAAGAAGAATGGCAAACTACGAGTGTGCACTGATTTCAGGGATCTCAACAAAGCTACGCCGATGGATGGTTACCCTATGCCAATAGCTGATATGTTGGTAGATGCTGCTGCTGGGCACAAAGTGAACAGTTTTATGGATGGCAATGCTGGATACAATCAGATTTTTATGGCAGAAGAAGACATCCACAAGACTGCGTTCAGATGTCCAGGACATCTCGGTTTATTTGAGCGGGTAGTCATGACCTTCGGATTAAAAAATGCCCGTGCTATGTACCAGAGAGCCATGAATTATATCTTTCATGAACTAATCGGCAAAATTGTGGAGATATACATTGATGACGTGGTTGTGAAGTCAAAGGGGCACCAAGAACATTTGGCCGATCTGCATAGAGCTCTGGAATGCACCAGGAGACATGGTTTGAAGATGAATCCAAACAAGTGTACTTTTGGTGTATCAACTGGCCAATTCTTGGGTTTTATGGTACATGAACGATGATTTGAAATTATTCATCGACTACCACCAACCAAATGGATCCGTTTTTCCCGGAGCATAACCGAGGCGATCCCATGGTGATTGTGCTGGCGATCGCGATCCCGAAGCCCTCCTAGGCCGCCACTCTGGCGACCCTGGACCTGCAACGCCAGCGATCGCTCCGATCCTGGTGTCCACGCCCCGCCCACCGGCTCCCAGCCGGCGGCGGCCACCCGCATATCGACGGTTAGCCGCCCGGCGCCGTCGACCAACAATCTTCTCGCTAGGGGTTTGCGCCACTTAGGAACCCTAGTTTCGGGATCATTTTCGTGTGTGCTGCATTCTCTGCACACTGCACACCTTTTCCCTAATTGGGATCGCATTTGTCTGTGATCTTCACGTGACACTTGTTTTCTCCTATCGTGGTTAACTGACATGGCGTCGGCAACCGGTGGAGATCAGGGAGCTCGTCGGGGGGGGGGGACCGGAAAGGAACCAGAATCCGATCCGGGTTTAGCTGACCTGTTCGGGCGTTTGAACCTCACAGAGGCGGAGGGGGAGGTAGCCGCTTTTAGCGACGATGAGGAAGATTTCGCGGTGGTGCAATGGGCAGTGGTCGGGAAGGTGCTATCCCCATCAACGATCCATGCGACCACGATCAAGGGTGCCATGAAACCGGCGTGGGGCAACCCATGCGGGCTAAAAATCTGCTCAATAGGGGAGAAGTCGGACAACCTGTTCATTGCTGAATTCGGTGACCAATTCGCAATGGAACGGGCGCTGGAGGGATCACCATGGCTGGTTGGAAAACATGCAGTCATCCTCTATGACTACGATGATAGGCTGGTCCCATCGGAGATTGTCTTTTTCAAGATCGACCACTGGGTACGTATATTGAACCTGCCTTTGGGCTGGATGACTACACATCGTGGCTCCAGGGCTATGGGCCTCGTTGGTGACGTGAAGAAAATGGATGTGGATGCAGAAGGCAAAGCCAGCGGCCCCTTCCTTCGTGCAAGAGTAGCTGTTGAACTTGCCAAACCACTTAGGAGGGGAGTTCTCCTCAAAACTGATAGGTCGAAGCCACCGGACTGGTTTGATCTGCAGTATGATAAGCTGCCTTTTTCTATCACTCATGTGGGATACTAGGACACGGGGATCTTGATTGTACCACGCCGGCGCAGAGGAATGCTCTTGGCATGCTGCCTTATGATATCGGGCTGAGAGCACCGGAGGATAAGAAGAAGAAGATCCAGAGTCTGACACAGGCTGCGGCTGAGTCCTTTGGACATGTCAGTTCATCATCGACCTCCCGCCAGCAGAACCGATCGTCTTCAAAGGAAGGAAAGAGAGGGTCGTCTGCATCGGAAACAAAGGACACCGAATGCGATGAGAGGGAAGTTCAGTCCCCGCTGAAACGGAACGAGCCAGAAATGGAGGTCGGGAAGGAGAAGATGTCTGACCACACTAGTCAGAATCTGTTCAGCAGCAAGGAGGCAGAAAACAACCGTAAGATCTACATTAAGAAACGTAAAGCCAAAGGACAAAATGTGGGCGTCACACCCACTGACCCTGTGGCTTTTACGACAGATGGGCCGACTCTAGTCCCGGCCGGCACAGTTCAGGCACGACTCTCAGAACTTGCAGGAACCATAGATGGGGGAGGGAAGAACTCGAAGGAGCTCCCGAAGAAGCTAAGAGTTTCAACTAATGCAAAATCGGCGGCGGCTGCGGATGGCAGTCCCCGCCGGACACAATGAGTCTCATAAGTCTGAACTGTCATGGCTGTGGGGAGGCTGCAACAGTTCATGAAATCCGCTGCATAGCGGATAGTTACAACCCCTCGATGTTGTTCCTGTCAGAAACAAAAATGAGTCGGCAATGATCGGAGGATCTGAAATGGCGACTAGGTTTTCAGAATGCGATAGGAGTCAATTCTTTGGGACTTAGCGGAGGACTAGTTCTGCTTTGGAAGAACGGGGTCACAGTGAACCTCAAGTCTTACTCGAAGTTTCACATAGATGTGTGTGTTTCGGAGGAGGATGGCAAGGTGTGGCGTTTCACTGGATTCTATGGTGAATCGATGAGAACGAGACGGAAGGAATCATGGCGTATGCTGCGATTTCTGAGGAACCTGGCGGATCTCCCGTGGCTATGTGTGGGTGACTTCAATGAAATCCTACACGTAGAGGAGCAAATGGGCGGCAACGATCGTGAGGAGTGGTGCATGAGTGGTTACCGCGAGGCAGTAGAGTACTGTGGCTTCTCAGATTTGGGCTACAGGGGGCTACCATTCATGTGGGATAATCGAAGGGAGGGATCTCATAATATTAAGGTGAGACTAGACCGTGCTCTGGGTAATGAATCATGGCTCGATCTTTTTGGCAAGTCTACGGTCACCTATGTTCAGACAGTGGAATCAGACCATTGTGCAGTCTTTGTGCATGTTGTGCCAACAGGGATGCCTCATGGTGGTGGGAAAGTTTTTTGTTATGAGAACATGTGGCAACGTCACCAACGCTATGATGAGACAGTAGCGGGAGCTTGGAATAGTGGGTGCACAAACCTGGGGGAGGTGCGCCTACAATCCACACTGACCCGCTGGGGTAGAGAGGAGTTCGGCTCTGCCAGAGGTGAGTTGCGGCATTTGAGGAAGCAGCTTGAACTTATTAGGAGCCGAAACATCAGGTGTGGGCCGACGCCAGAGGAACGGAGGATAATGACAAGATTGGCTGAAGTCCTAGCCATGGAGGAAGCAATGGAGAAGCAGCGCTCTAGGGTGCAATGGCTGCATGAGGGCGATCGAAATACATGTTTCTTCCAAGCCAAAGCGAAGCAACGGGCCAGGACAAAGAAAATCATGGCACTTCGCAGGACGGATGGATCTCTTTGTGAGGTACAGGAGGAATTGGAAGAAATGGCTGCTGCGTTCTACCAAAACTTATTTATGGCGCAAGAGAACACGACACCTGAGTTGGTAACGCAGCATGTGCCAAGTAAAGTCACGGAGTTGATGAACGAAGCCCTCACAGCTGAATATACAAGCGAGGAGGTCAAGAAAGTGGTTTTCATGATGCACCCGAACAAATCCCCGGGACCGGACGGATTCACGGCTGGCTTCTACCAACGCCATTGGGGACTGATCGGCCATGACATCACTACAGCGGTCCTCTCTTTTCTGAATGGAGGTGAGATGACTGCGGTGATCAACAGCACGGTACTTATTCTGATTCCAAAGGTGAGAAATCCACAAGACCTTACACATTTTAGACCTATCTCGTTGTGTAATGTTTTGTACAAGATCTGCTCCAAGGTGATTGCCAATAGACTCCGACTAATTCTGGACGAGATCATCTCCGAGGAGCAATCTGCTTTTGTCCCAGGCCGTTTGATCACGGACAATGTCCTAGTGGCGTATGAATGTATCCACTATCTGAAGCGGAAGAAAGGGAAGGATGGTGCATGTGCAGTAAAGCTAGATATGGCAAAAGCCTACGACGGAGTGGAGTGGGCTTATCTCCGATCTATTTTGCTCAAGCTAGGTTTTCATGAAAGTTTTGTGCAGCTGATCATGCATTGTGTTCAAACAGTGACTTTCAGAGTGAGGGTGAATGGGAAGCTGTCGGAACCATTCATGCCCTCCCGTGGCATCAGGCAAGGCGACCCTCTGTCACCAAACCTATTCCTGCTGTGTGCTGAGGGTCTATCAAGTATGCTGAAGAATGTTGGCCCCCAGTTCCTTGCAAGAGGCGTAAGAGTGGGAGTTCATTCTCCGTGGATTTCCCACCTGCTTTTTGCTGATGATTGCTTGCTGTTTACACAGGCCTCGGAGAGAGGTAGCCAGAGACTAATGGACATCCTCAACTTATACCAAAGGGGCTCTGGACAATTGGTTAACATGTCAAAATCAGCAAATTTTTTTCAGCAATAATTGCAATGAGTCAGACAAGGAAGCTGTAAAACAATCTACCGGGATTCAAACCGAGGCTCTCTGTGAAAAGTATCTAGGTCTGCCTACTGCTGTTGGAAGAAGTACCAAGGGAGCTTTCGAAGCTATCCCGGCAAAAATCTGTGGTCTGATGAATGGTTGGGGGGGGGGAGAAGAAGCTTAGTTGTGCTGCTCGGGAGACATTAATAAAGTCAGTGGCGCAAGCTATCCCTACTTATTCAATGAGTTGTTTTGTCCTTGCACCGGCAACGTGTCAGAAAATCACGTCATCCATCTCCAATTACTGGTGGAGTAGCGGAATTGATCGTAGAGGAATGCACTGGAGGAATTGGCCGGACATGTGTTTGCCCAAATCCCAGGGCGGATTGGGATTTCGTGACATCAAGCATTTTAACCTGGCGATGTTAGGCAAGCAAGGATGGAGACTAATGGTAACCCCTGAATCGTTGTGTACCCGAGTGCTTAAAGGCAGATACTATCCGAACTATGACTTCATGTCAGCTACAAAAAAGAAGAGCGCCTCTCATACTTGGCGTGCCATCCTAGCAGGCAGGAAAGTCCTTCAGATGGGTTGTATTAGGTGTATTGGAGATGGTATAACAACAAATATTTGGCGAGACCAATGGTTGCCAGGCGGTGTGGGCTTAAAACCTTTATGCCATAAAGATGGAGTTGTGGCAGAACAAGTGAGTGATCTTCTCAACTCGGATGGACTATCGTGGGATGATGCAGCACTGGATCAGAATCTTGTTCCACTTGATGCAGCGGCGGCGTGTCGAATTCCTCTTGGTCGTTCAATGGTGGATACATGGGCTTGGTCAGGAGAGCGACATGGCCTCTACTCAGTTAAATCAGGCTACCGCATGCTTGCAGCATCCGAGGCTCAGCAGCGAGATTTTGTGCAAAGGAAAGCGACCAATTCAAATCACGGTGCTGACCCTATTTGGCAGAAACTATGGAAATGCAAGGTACCCCCAAAGGTTCGGGTGTTCTGGTGGTGCGTTCTGAATGACTATCTACCGAGCAGGGCCAATCTCCACCGGCGGCATATCGATCCTCTCAGTACATGTGATACATGTGGAGCCCGTGAGGAGACTACATTTCATGCACTTGTGGAATGCACATATGCAAGGCATTTTTGGATTAGGTTACGTGAACTCACTGGTGTAAAGCTTCCAAATCTGAATCCAACTTCGTGGGCATCGGCAATTCTAGATAACAGAATTTGTGGAGTGAATGACCAAACGATCATTTTGTGCGGAATGTGGTCGGTATGGCGCTCTCGCAATGACCGCCGACAAGGCAAAGCCCCGATTGATATGGCTGCAGCGATTGATTGGGCACTGGATGTCTGCTTCCATCTCAGTGCTGCGAGGGAGAAGACATCTGGCAATGGAGGACCATCGGTAATACAAAGATGGCAGCGGCCTCCGGCACATACTCTGAAAGTTAATGTGGACGGAGCTTTTTCTGCAGATGAGACTTCAGGGGCGATTGGGGCTGTGGCCAGAGATGCTGAGGATGTATTCTTGATGGCTATGACCCGGCGGCTCCCCGCGGTGGCGTCTGCCTAAGCAGCAGAAGCTGAAGCTCTACGTGCAGGTGTGCAGTTGATACACACAGTCACAAATGGGCCCGTGATGCTAGAGACTGACTCTTTGGAGGTGGTTGCCCTGTGGAACAATAGAGCAACACAGCGGTCCGAATTTACGCCGATCTTTGATGATATTCAGGAGTTAGCTTCTTCATTCTCTTCCTTTTGTATTATGCATGTCAAACGTACTGCAAATATGGCTGCCCAAGCAGCTTGTGCTCATTTGTTGCGTCTAGTGCCTTTGAAGTCTGGGCAAATGATGCTCCTAGTTTTCTTCTGCAGACTTTGCAAGATGATTGTAATCATGTTAATGAATGAATGAAGAAGCTGTTGCCCAAAAAAAAGAGGAATTGAAATTAGTCAGAAGACTATATCAGCTATCGACAAAGTTGAAGCCCCTACAACGAAGGTTGAACTTTAGTCATTGATCGGCAAGATTAATTTTATTCGAAGATTTATATCTAATCCGTCGGGAAAAATTCAGCCGTTCAGTTCTTTACTGAAGTTGAAGGCCGATCAGGAATTTGTATGGAGAGAGGAACATCAGAAGGCATTGAATGAAATCAAACATTATCTGGTAAATCCTCCGGTGTTGGTTCCTCCCCAAAAGCACAAGCCGTTTAAATTGTATTTATCTGCTGATGAACGTGCTATCGGATCGGCCCTTATTCAAGAATTTGAAGGAAAAGAAAGAGCTATTTGTTTTGTGTGCAGAAGGTTGCTGGATGCTGAAACCAGATATTCTCCTGTCGAGAGATTGTGTCTTTGCTTATACTTCTCCTGTACCAAGCTTAGACATTATTCATTATCGGCTGAATGTGTTGTTGTAAGCAAAGATGACGTTATTAGATATATATGCTCTCATTGCCGATTTTAAAAGGGAGAATAGGGAAATAGATTTTGGCATTGTCAGAATTTGATTTGAGATATGAATCGGCTAAAGCAGTTAAGGGTCAAGCCGTAGCCGATTTTATTGTGCAACATTGTGGACCAGAGCTAAATATAGTATATCTTGTTCCTTGGACTTTATTCTTTGATGGATCTTCGTGTGGGAACGGTTCTGGACTTGGTGTAGTACTGATTTCCCCTCGGGGGGCAAATTTTGAGTTCTCATTTCCAATTGAAGCCTCTGCAACCACTAATCAAGCTGAGTATCGTGCTATTCTCAAGGGGATTCAATTACTTCGAGAAATTAAAGCCGATGCTGTTGAAATTTTTGAAGATTCTATGCTGGTGATCAATCAGTTAGTTGGGGAGTATGAATGCAAAGATGATATTTTACAGTTATATCATGAAGAATGTCTCCGGCTGCTGAAAGAATTCAAGAAGGTAACCATCGAGCATGTTCCCAAATTTCATAACAGTGATGCAAATCGGCTGGCTCAGCATGCTCCAGGATATCGGCCGATGGAAGGAATAATGGCCTCAGAGTTAACAGTCGATGATTGGAGGAAAGAGATTATTGATTACTTGAAAGATCCATCCAAGAAAGTGAACAGAAAAATCAGATTCCAGGCAATCAAGTATGTATTGTTGGAGGAAGATTTATATTATTGGACAATTGATGGGGTTTTGCTCAAATGCATTAATAAAGAAAAAGCAAAGGTGTTAATGGGTAAAATTCACGAAGGTGTCTGTGGATCTCATCAATCGGCCTATAAGATGAAATGGGTGATCAGGTTGAATGGATATTTTTGGCCGACGATGCTGGAAGATTACTTCACATATTACAGAGGTTGCCAAGAATGTCAGAAGTTTGGGAGCGTGCAAAGAGTTCCTGCGTCAGCCATGAATCCCATAATTAAGCCGTGGCCATTTAGAGGGTGGGGAATTGATTTGATCGGCCAAATATATCCTCCATCCATTAAAAATCATAAGTTTATCTTGGTGGCCACTGATTATTTCACCAAGTGGGTTGAAGCAATTCCTTTGAAGAATGTTAGATCAAAAGAGATGATTGAATTCGTCAGAGAACATATTATCTATCGGTTTGGTATTCCACAAACCATTACTACCGATAATGGTACTATGTTTATGTCAGATGAATTTGAGGAATTTGCCACTGGAATGGGGATTAAATTGCTGAATTCTTCTCCATATTATGCCCAAGCTAATGGTCAGGTAGAAGCATCTAATAAAGGAGTCATCAAATTGATCAAAAGAAAAATTGATGAGTATCCTAGAAAGTGGCATACTGTGCTTCATGAAGCTTTATGTGCATACAGAATGGCTTGTCATGGTGCTACAAAGGTGTCTACATATCATTTGGTATACGGACATGAAGCTGTTCTCCCATGGGAGTTGAAACTTGATTCACGGCGTGTTACGTTTCAGAATCAATTGACGGCCGATGAGTATTCTGCTCTGATGAAAGATGAATTTGAGGATTTGCCTGGTCATCGGCTGAAGGCTCTTATAAATGTTGAGGCAAATAAAGCCAGAGTTGGCCGATGGTATGATAAAAAAGTAAAAGCCAAGACCTTTGAGCAAGGGGAATTGGTTTGGAAGTTGATACTGCCGATAGGAATAAAGAGTTCAAAATTCGGCAAATGGTCGCCGACGTGGGAAGGATCATTCAGAGTAAACAGATGCGTTCCTGGCAATGCCTATATTTTAGAGACACTCGAAGGGGAAGAGTATTCTAGAGCTCTTAACGGGAAATATTTAAAGAAGTATTACCCTAGCGTTTGGGTAGATGGATAGCCGATTAATTGAGTTATCGGTTGAATTGTTATGGCCGACACGATATGTGTCGCCCTTAGTGCAAAAAATCTACACAATCCAGATTGTTTCAATTCGGGTCAGAGTTGGTTTTTTGACACGTCAATTGGGAAATTGCAATGGAAATTAGCAAGAAAAAGGAAATACTTCATTAATAATACTATTTACAAAGGGGCCGATCTAAGGATCTGACCGATACAGCAAAAGATTGTTTTTAGGAAGATGCTACTCCTAGAAATCTAATCATCGGCGAAGACGTTGCCGATGACCGCCTCTATGCTGACATCTTCGGAGATGGCGGCGGCTGCCATCTCCATGTCGTCGGCGAGCTCTTCGAAGGCCCCCCAGTCTTCGCTGCCCAACGGGAAGTGGAACGGTTCGATCTGCAGGAGATCGTGACCGGTCTCGAACTGGGCTGTGGCGAGGGCTACGGCGGCGCCACAGCGAACCCCATGTCCAGCGACCTCCCGAATGTGGTTGGGGATGTCCTGCAGACGGGCGGCGACGGTGTCGCCGCGCGCGTTCACTGACTCGGTGGCGGTGGCTGCTGCGGCGTGGAGGGTCTGAACCTGCGACTCCAGGACTGAAGCAAGATGTCAGAAAAATAGAAGAGAGCAATGCTTCGGAAGGGGCGACTTACAAGCAACCCTGGACTCGGCGGCGGTGAGCTGGGCCTGGAGGATTGCTCGATCAGATTGCACCGCCTCCAGTTCGGCGGCAAGAAACAGAGACCAGATGGTCTCCTGGGAGTAATTCTGCCGAGCTTCATCCTTCTCGCGAAGAAGCTGGCGAATGAACTCCTTGGTGCTCTCAGGAACACCAGGGAAAGGGGGTCCCTCCGAGTTGGAGGAATCAGAAGAAGCATTGTCACTTTATAGAAAAGAGGCAGAAAAATTAGAAATCAAAGTTGAACAAAAGCATGGCAATCCGAAGACGGAGGAAAGAAGGGCTTACTCCACGCGGGGACGAATCGCCGGCGGGGCATTAGAAGGACCCTCATCGGGGCGCTTGGAGCCCGCCATTGCTACAGGAAGACCTAGGTTTTTTGCTGGAAAAAGAAAAAAGAAGGCTCTGTAGCTAATGGAGACTTGTTGCCGATACAAGGATGGAAGGTGATATTTATGGCCCAGTCTGGGTAAGTGAAAAGACGAAAGGTGAATCGGCACGTTGGGTTTGTGCGGACGGAAGGTGAAAGGCCAGGGGCAAAGAAGAGTTTTACCCAGTTGTACGGGGCAAGCCGTATGCACGGAGTACGAGAAATGGCTTTGAACGCTGGTTGGAGTAATTTCGGAACAAAATAAATTATTCCGAAACTGGGGGGCATGTGTTGACACCGTTATTTGACATGTGTCAAGGAAGGTGATTTTTATGAAGAGAAAGTGGCCGATTTGGAAGAAACCAAAAATTGCACAGTGTTGGAATCAGCCGATGGAGTCCGTCCGATGGGCCAGAAGAATATACTTTGAAGATGCTGATCCGCTAGCTCTAGTATCTGGCCGATGGAGAGTTGCCGATGAAGTCAAAGGAGGAAGAGAGGATCCGGACTCTACGAGAATCTTGATGATTCGATTGTAGTATTTAAAGTAGTTTATCTTTAGATAGTCTTTTCTTTTAATTCAAGTAATGTTTTCCATAATCGGCTAGGACTTGATAGCTCTAGGCTATATATATCAGTTGTAAGGGACCAGAAAAATTTTATACACATCCATTACAACAAACTTTACAATTCCTTTGCACTTTTTCGGCGATTTCGCCTTTTCTCTTCTTTTTTCGACGAGTTCTTTCAAGTTGATCAAGAACGTCTCACATTCGAGCGACTTGATTTGCTGGTGAGTTTTCGTTTTATCGAGTATATTTGATATTTAGCTACCGAGCGCATCGCTGTGGATTCGTTCAAATCTATTCAAAAGTTAACGAGTTCAACTAGGCTTTGACTTCCGGGTGCATCGCTGTCGCCTCGTCTAGATTTATTCACCAATTATCGATATCGGCTAGATTTGTAGGTTTTCCTATGCTTTCTGGCCATTATCACATCTAAAAACATACTAGATCGGCTTTAGGTTTTGGAGTGACACTTTTGTTATCTCAAGAGCCGTTTTAGATCTATTTTTAGTTTTGCATCATCTAAGTTACACATTCGTAGCTTAGATCTTGTCATACACACACGATCGTCTGTCCAAAAGCCAGTTTTGTCGTCTAGTGTATCGGTTGATCTTGCCGATGCGCTCTTTTACAACGCGCTTGCATTTAATATCTTTTTGTCGTCTATAGTATCGACAAAGCTTGCCGATACGCCCATCTGAGAGATATTCGGAATCCCAGCCGATACGCTCTCGAATTTGACTTTGTTTTCTCCCTTGTCAATTTCAGGTCAAATTGACTGGCACGCTTGGTTGACTTTCCGTGACTCGGCGAACACTTGCCCTCGGATTCCAGTATGTTGATTTTTTGCGTCAACACTATTGCTCTCAGCCAGCGGGATTTGGGGACTCCAGTCGTCCGGACATGGTCTGCCGGCTCAACAAGTCTCTCTGGTCTGAAGCAGTCTCCTCGGGCTTGGTATTCTCGGTTCGCCACGTTCTTGCTGACATTGGAGTTCACCGAGGCCAAGTCTGACACGTCTCTCTTCATCTACCGCTGTGGGGGTGAGACTGCCTATCTGCTGCTCTATGTCGATGACATTATGCTCACATTCTCCAGTCAGCAGTTGCTTCAGCGCGTCATCTCCTCTCCACAGCAGGAGTTCGCTTTGAAGGATCTTGGTCAGCTCCACCACTTCTTGGGCGTCACTGTTGAGCCTCGCCCGTCTGGCCTTCTCCTTCACCAGCTGCAGTATGCACTCGATATTCTGGAGCGGGCTGGGATGATTGATTGCAAGCCCTGCTTCACTCCTGTCGACACTCAGGCGAAGCTGTCGGCTGTTCTGGGTGATCCTGTGGCTGTTCCGACTGCCTACCGGAGTCTGGCCGGTGCCTTGCAGTACCTCACCTTCACCAGGCCGGATCTCACCTACGCTGTCCAGCAGGTCTGTCTCCATATGCATGATCCCCGGGAGTCACACCTTGCTGCAATGAAGCGTCTCCTCCGCTACGTTCGTGGCACTGTGGACCTCGGTTTGGTTCTTCACCGCTCGTCCTCTGCTGAGCTAGTTGTCTACACCGACGCTGACTGGGCTGGCTGTCCGGACACTCACCGCTCCACTTCCGGCTACGCCATCTTCCGGGGCGGCAACCTGGTCTCCTGGTCGTCCAAGCGGCAACTTGTTGTCTCCCGCTCCAGTGTCGAGGCGGAGTACCGGGCTGTCGCTAACGGCGTGGCGGAGGCGTCCTGGCTACGACAGCTCTTGGCGGAGCTCCACAGCCCGCTCGCCAAGAGCACGCTCGTCTACTGTGACAACGTCAGCGCCGTGTATCTCTCCACCAACCCCGTTCAGCATCAGCGGACGAAGCATGTGGAGATCGACTTGCACTTCGTGCGCGACAGGGTCGCCATCGGCGATGTTCGGGTACTCCATGTCCCGACCACCTCCCAGTTTGCCGACATCTTCACCAAGGGACTACCATTCTCGACCTTCTTAGAGTTTCGCTCCAGCCTCAACATAGCAGGTGGCTAGTTGTGGCTGTGGGGGGTATTTGCCCTGCGTATTGGCTTTCTTATTGTCCAGTCTTGAACACCACTGTGCCGGTAGTTCAGACTGCGAGGTGTTGGCTTTCTTGTTGTCCAGTCTTGAACACCGCTGCACCGGTAGTTCAGACTGCGGGGGGGGGGTGTTGGTATATATGTGAGCCCATGTATAGAGACTCATCTAGAGGCCCATGTATAGGAACAATATATTCCACCCTTCTAGGGTTTGGAGGAATGCAAGCCATTATTCTCTCCTATAGCTACAAATGGTTGGAACTAATAATATGCAAAATAATACTTCTTCAAAAAAAATATGCAAAATAATGAAAAGAACCAAAAGAGTAGAGGGCTTGTTGTGCAGTCATACAAAATTGCAAGGTAAAGCACAATTGTGTTTGCTGGTTAGAAAGAGCGGCCCGAAGAATTTTAGTAGACAATTCTTCGTTCTTTGGTGGATGCTATTGTTAAACATGTGCTTGAACTCTTTCTACTCCCTCCATTCTAAATTATAAGTCATTTCAAGAATTTTGAAGAATCAAAGTTTTTTTAAGTTTGACCAAATTTATATAAAAAAATAATAACATTTATGATACCAATTAATTCTTTGTTAGCTATATTTTTATAGTATACCTATTTGATATCATAAATCTTTGTGTTTCATTTTATAATTTTGGTCAAACTTTGAAATAATTTGACTCTCCAAAATTTTTAGAATGACTTATAATTTAAAACGGATGGAGTACTTCTCTTCAAAAAGGTGCCCTTTTCCGGTCCCTAATCCGCAGCAGAAAAACACTCTGCACACGGTCGCCGTTCCTTTTTCGCGGATGACCCGGTCATAGCACCACGTACTATTCAAGATTACAGAATCTAACTCCACTACTCCGGCTGTGTTGAGATCTTTTGGTAAATTTTTTTGAATTTTTTTTTATTTTGGAGTAATAAATAAAATCTATTTATAATTTTTTTGCACGGACGATAATAGTAAATCCAATGAGTCTAATTAATTCATAATTAGCGAATGGTTATTATAGCATTATTATTGCAAATCAAGATTAAGTGAGTTCATTAAATTTGTCTCACGATTTACAACTCATTCTTGTAAAAATTTGAAATTATATTTTATTTAGTACTTTATGCATGTGCTCAAATATTCCATGCGGTGTTTTTTTGGCAAAATCTTTTTCAATCTAAACACATATCGCACGCGCTACGCAAGGACAGCGAACGGCACAGGCTGTGCCGAGTTGCCGTTGCAGTCAGTTTAGGGCGACGCGGACCGCGGCGCCTATGGCCGTACCGCGGGCTAGAGATGGAAAAGGAAGTCAACCCCGACGGTGAAGACGAGGAGGGATTCATCGATCAAACCACTCGCCATCCCCGCGCTGCCGAACCGAGCCCGCGCCGCACGGCTCGCATCGCCGCCACAGCCTCAGCACGACCATTTCATTTTCAGCTCGCCATCCATCCGCTTGGTCCGGTCGCGTCATTGCTTACCAAACCACCCAACCCGACCCAACCAGAAGCCCGCCCTGCCCCGCCCCGCCCCGCCCCAGCCCCGCGCTCGAGGCCCACGCCGCGCAATCTAACCTTCTGGAAATTTCCGCCAATCCGATTCGGAGAGCGAGAGCCCCCGGCCACCAACCAACCAAACCCCAAGCAAGCAGCCGCGAGCCCAAATCCGCCGGATCACACCGGGCATGCGCCGAGCCCCCGCCGCCGCCGCCGCAGCAGCAGCAGCCTGAGTAGGAGGACGAGGGGGGAGGCTGGTCTCGGGTGGGGATGGAGGCGGGCGGCGGGGGCGCGTCCTCGTTGCCGCCGTTCCTGAGCAAGACGTACGAGATGGTGGACAACCCGGCCACGGACGCCGTGGTGGCGTGGACGCCGCCGGGGACCAGTTTCGTCGTCGCCAACCAGGCCGAGTTCTGCAGGGATCTGCTCCCCAAGTACTTCAAGCACAACAACTTCTCCAGCTTCGTGCGGCAGCTCAACACCTACGTAAGCCGCCGCCCCGCGGCCCTTCCTTCGTCTCCTTTCCTTCCGCCCCAGCCTCCGTGCCTGCCCAATTCGGGTCTGGTCGATCGTGATGCGTCGTGGCGTGCTGCTGTTAGCTACGATTGTTTGCGCCTGTGCGAGAATCCTACAATTTGGGGCCGAATCTTATGAGCTGTTGTGGAGCAAGTGCTTTGGGTATCGTCGTAGGCCAAATGGATTAGTTTCTTGTTATAGCATAAGCGTATTGGTGTTTTGCCTTAGGTTTAATTCCATGCGCCATACTTGTAGTTGTAGACAACCAATTAGCTTGGTGAGATGCTCTTTTCCTTCTAGACCTGACAGAATTCGAGGGTCGTGTCTCTTGACAAATGATCCACTGGCAACGGTAGATGCTGTTGAAGTGACATGTTTTTCCACACCCACATCAAATCAACTAGACACCAAACTGAATTATGATTCAGCTGCTGTACTTCCCTTTCTTTTGCTGACAGCACGTGATTTCTATTGACTTACGAACGTTGACAGATCATTTTTTGTGATACTATGGTAATAGGTTTCTGCGTGTTCTTATTATGCAGGGCTTCAGAAAAATTGATCCTGAGCAATGGGAGTTTGCAAATGAGGATTTCATTAGGGGACAACGGCACCGACTGAAAAATATACATAGGCGCAAACCCATATTCAGTCACTCATCACACAATCAGGTTTCTGCACCGTTAGCAGATCATGAAAGGCGGGAATATGAAGAGGAAATTGAGAAGCTCAAGTGCGAGAATGCAGATCTCATCTCAGAGCTTGAAAAGAATGCGGAAAAGAAACTTGATATGGAGAGACGAATGCAGGAGCTGGAGAATAAGTTGATATCTTTGGAGGATCGGCAAAAGAATCTGATAGCTTATGTCAGAGATATTGTACGGGCACCAGGATTTCGCTCTAGCTTTGTGCAGCAAACTGATCATCACGGAAAGAAAAGGAGACTACTAATACCTGCTTCTCTCCACCAAGATGCAAATACCGAGGGGAATCAGATTGTGCATGGGGGCTTAACGAACCCACCAGTTTACAGAGAATCATTTGACAAAATGGAGTCTTCCTTGAACTCATTGGAGAATTTCTTTCGAGAAGCAAGTGAAGCATTTGATATTTCATATGATGATGGTGTCCCGGGACCTTCATCTGCCATTGTTATCACAGAGCTCCATTCATCTGGAGAAAGTGATCCTGTTGTACCATCACCTCCATCAAGGATGCATACCTCTTCAGCTGGTGCAGGAGATTCACTCTCAAGGATGCATACCTCTTCAGCTGGTGCAGGAGATTCGCTCTCTTCTCATGACATATCAGGGTCAACTAGCTGCGCAGAAAGTCCTCCCCTCCCTCAAATGCAGTCCTGTACAGATTCACGAGCTAAGGTGTCTGAGATCGATGTTAATCTTGAGCCTGCTATTACAGAAACTGGTCCATCAAGGGATCAACCTGCCGAGGACCATCCAAGTTTAGCACCTGCAAATGATGGCTTTTGGGAGCAATTTCTTACTGAGCAGCCTGGTTCCAATGCACATCAGGGGGTCCAATCAGAAAGGCGAGATGGAGACAGTAAAGATGATCGGACGAGAACAGGAGATCAGGAAAACTTATGGCGGGGAAAGAAGAATGTGGAACAGATGACAGAAAAGCTGGGGCATCTCACCTCGGCGGAGAAAACCTAACTGTTCGTATTTCTTGTAGCTGAAAAACAATTAGCACAGAAACACATAGGACCGTGGGATCTCTGACTTTTACTTCGTAGTGTACCACATATTCGCCTACTGCAGTGCGATGTGTCGACTGACATCGACTTTGTAGGGAACATGCCTTTTTCCCTTGTACTTTGCCCATGTTTAGAATGATTCAGAGATTAGTTGCTATACTTTTGTGAGGTATGTTGTGTGCATACCTGGTCACTTGACACATCCTGATATTGTTGTCCTCAACTTCTACGATTTGTCAGGTTGGGGTCATGGTTATATGGATGGATATCATATTCACTTCGATGTTGAATGCTATATATAGACTAAAGAACCAATTCACTTTTGGAACACTATCCTCACGCCTTTTCTGTTGTTCTCTTACCTTTTTCTTCTTGCTTAGTGTTTGCCTGGTGAACTATATTCTTTTTATATAATTCTGGTGAACTATATTTGGTGTTGCATTCGGTGCTTCAGGCTTGATGAAGTGTCTGGTAGTTTCAGTTTTTTCTGCAGGGACAGGTACAGCCGTACCGTACATAATGTAACTGCTACTTTGAGCCGTACAATAATGTTAAATAATTGCCGCTAGCATTCAGCTTTATGGAATGATAAGGACCTTGATTATTCGTCGTTCCGGCCCGGCGGCTTGTACAGCTCGATCTGCCCGGTTCGTGATCATGTGGATCCGGTTCCTTTCACTATTTGCTCGCGATTCCGTCATGCTTGTGCCGTTGTCTGACGGGGACAGCGTGGTATGATGAATCGGGCAGGCTGCTCGTTGGCATCTTCTCCCTTGGCAAGATCAATTTGCTGACGCGCTGCGCTACCGGCCACTGTACTCTGCTTTATTTGCCAATTGCCACGCATGCTGTTGCGCCGGCTACAGTTTGCTGGTGTGTGTGGGTTCAATCCACATGGCGTACGGCTGCATCACGGTTGGAGAGTCTTGGGAGAGATGTTTCCAAGCTCTTGTTCTGCAATACATGAAACCGAAGAGGATGCTTACAGCGCCTACGTGCCACTGTGCATTGGTACGTTAGCGTGTTGAAATGCGCCACTGTGATCAGTTCGTGCGTCGTGCCAATCGTGTCCAGGTGAACAATCGATGCTCGGCAGTGTCTGCTAAATAGGCAAATACGACGCCGTAGGTCTGCATATTTTTTACGGTATTGACAAATCACTTCGTAAGACTTGCTGCAGGATCAACAAGTTGGAGTGATTTTAAGTCATTTTCCTACCCGAAGAAATGGAAGACTATGAACAAGAACACGCCGCCTTCAGTCCAATGAAACCAAAATTTGCCAATTCGGCAAGAACCCTTTGGCAGTACTCCAATTAAAACCTGCCACCACAACGCCTAATACAATCTCGAGGCATCCAGCGCCCGTTGCAAGAGGCATACAAAATCGACAGGCATTGCATACGCCATAATCCAGCGACAGTGTTGAGAACGCAAACATCTTCCAGGCAAAATGATAAGGAGGAAAACGTAGGAGCAAAACCATCAGAGAAAAGGAGCCAAGATCCAGCTTTGAAGCAACGAAATAATTCAGACCTCACCCTTGAGATTGCTACAACTTATAATTCAAAAGGTGCCACCACTTTGTAACTTGTTAATAAGAGATCAAATCACGGATTGCACGAACTCCTTTCACATGTGCCACTTCTATTCCCATCCCATTACATCAGCCCCACGATTCACTTGCCTTCCCTGAAGCTTTCATTTTACTTCAACCAAAGGAACGAAAAAGTGAAAAAGAAACGTGCAAAGTCGGCAAGTCAGCTATGGACATATGGGCCTACGTCTTGCAGCAAAAGGTCATATTGTCTTGCCCGACAAAAGAAACTTAGTGCAGCAGATTGAGAAGCCTTCCTCTCGAGCATTCGTAGGCCCAGGTGTTAGTCATTGAACTTCATATCCATCAGAAAAATGTGCAGAAGAGACTATTGAATCAATCATCATATTCTGGAAGTGCGCTAAGATCCTCCAATTGGTCCATCAGTGGATTCTGATTGTTCATCACCAATGTCAACTGATGAAATAGATGCAGCCAATTCATCAGCCGAATCAGTCTCCAGTTCAGGTTCTGTGGCATCTGCCAGTGCACTCAGCATGGTGACCACTTCAAATGTATCGTCCAGGTAGAATTTGGCTTTGCTTGGTTTTTGTCCGACAGTGCACGCAAACAGTGGTGTTCTTGGAGCAACCATATTCCTCTTCATGATATCGGCAATGTTTTCAAACATGTCCTCATCGGACCTGTCATCACCAATACACAGTACGAAATCAGCCTGCTTTCCTCCCTCCTTCATTGATGCAAGTATCCTCTCAGCAACTACTCCCTTGCTTACACCCTACAGATTAGCAAAACAAAAGGAATGAATCTTAAGTGAAGGTTGATCATGCAAGGTAAAAGCCATATGACATAACTCGAACTTCAATATTACAGAAGGTTAAGTACCTAAGGTCCCATAGGTGAAAAGGCAAACAAAAATGTGCTTTTCAGCAACAGCTACAAAGCACAAATACTAAAACCACAGAACAGTGTCACCAGATTGCTTCTTCAAAAGTTGTTTCGGAAAGCATTCCCACAACCAGATAGAAGCCAAAACAGGACTAATGAGGTATTTTATAACTGAGTGGACCTAATAACCTAATAGTGAATAAAAATTATGCTAATATATTGTATCAGGAAAAAAGAACTGGGTGCTTAAAAATTGAAACTGATGATCATATCAACTGTGAGAAACACAAAGGTGCTAGCTAGTGGTCTACAGTTCATAATTACTTTATGTACACATAAAAAATAAAATACCAAATGTGTTTTTCAAAGGCACAAATAATGGACTTATATGTGAAAAGGCACAGATCTTTCAAGAAAGATTTTGGGAAACTAATAGATGAACGAACCTGAGGCTTGACTTCAACAATGAACTGGCCACTTTTAACAGTGACTGGTTCATTTGCTAGTACACTTTCCAGGTGATCAAGCAATTCCTTTGCCTGTGATGATCCAAAGCCTGGGTCAGCATCCTGATGGTGCCACACCAAAGCACTTTCCTTGGTCTCAATGGAGGATCCATCAGTTGCTTCTGTGTACAAATTCATCACTGGCTTTGCCATTTCCATCCATCCAAAGTCCAAAGCCTGGGTGCAGGTTTGCCACTCTTCGTCTCTAGACCACCTACAACAAATTTCGAAATCTTATTTCAAAGACCCTTTCTAGTTTAGACATTCTTATAGCAGCTAGTTAAACCAATTACTGCTGCTAAATGAATAAAAAACAATAGCCTAAAATCGATTCATAACATTCATGTTCATATGAGACCTTCAGGTTAAAGTAAAGTTAATATTCCAAGCGGTCCTAAAGATGCCAAATATAGAGGGCCAACTTAACCCCAAAAAAATTAACAAATATTATCTTGACCAAAAGTTATTAAGGACAAAAAAAGCAACCGCCTCTATTATGGTTCTGAGGGACAGGAAAAAAAGGTTGTATATCACAAACTAAGTTCAATGTTACATTCAAGTAGTGAAGCCACTTAAAACCATAGCTGCTAACTAAGTTCAATGTTACATTCAAGTAGTGAAGCCACTTAAAACCATAGCTGCTAACTAAGTTCAATGTTTGGTAAGGATAGGTTGTATTGCTCTTACTATTTATAGAAAAGGCATAGTATCCAGCGGCCAGTACTTCACAAACAAGTATCAATTGTGCAAAAATGGAAAAGAACATACCTTAAGAAGTAACCATGTTCAGCTGCAATCCCCAGCTTTGGACATGAGGCAAACCACTCTCCCAACGTATCCTTGTCTCGCCCACTGACAAGAAAAACAATATTTCTCCTATCTGAGCAAAGGGTATTGATAATACTGACTACTTCTGGGCTAGGTGGCTTATTGATGGAAGTCTGAGGAACCAAAGTTCCATCATAGTCAAGCAAAATAGCCCTGCTCTCCGAAATTTCATAAGCATTAACAATTGAATCTATGTTAAGCTTTGTGAAATGAGGGTCCAAGGCCACCACCCTGAAACCGAAACCCAACCCTATGCCCCAACAAGTCCTCCTAAAGTGGTCCTTACAAGCCCTTTCCAAGTCTTGGATGAAGCTCCTTGACCAGTAAGCAACATCATGGCTGCTGACATAACGGTAATGCTTCTCATGCCTCAATTGTTTTTCCTGTTCAGGCATTGAAATGGCCTCATTCATCCCCTCTGCGGTTGCCTCTATATTCCATGGGTTAACCCGAATAGCACCACTCAGCGAAGGTGAGCACCCTATAAACTCTGACACAACCAGCATGCTCTTCTTTGGCCCACTCACCTCTGATATGGACTCGGATCCTGGGGCACCCTGCCTACAGACAATGTATTCATATGGTGTCAAGTTCATCCCATCCCTCACAGCAGTCACCACAACACATTCTGCTATTGTATAATAGGCAATCTTCTCAACACTTGACACATCACGATCAATGAAAACAACAGGGCTATACCCTGACTGGCCAAAGTCCCCATTAATCCTCCGGCAGCTCTCCTCAATCTCAGCCTGGATGGTTTCAAGATCCTTACCCTTCCCACGGGCTGGGTTAGCAATCTGCACTAATACTGCTCGGCCCTGCCACTTGGGATGGGTCCTCAGCATATTCTCAAAGGCAAGAAGCTTCAAATTGATCCCCTTGAAGATATCCATATCATCCACACCAAGCAAGACAGTTTTCCCCTCAAATTGCTGTTGAAGCTCGGAAAGCCTCCATTCCCTGTCAGGCAAGCGCAGACCTGACTGCAATTGAGCCATATGAATTCCCACTGGCATGATTTTGATCCCAACAGTGCGGCCAAAGTAATCCAATCCAATGTACCCACGCTTTGACTGGTATTCAATTCCCAGCATTCTACTGCAACACGAGAGAAAGTGCCTGGCGTAATCAAAAGTGTGAAACCCAATGAGGTCACAATTAAGCAGGGCCTTCAATATCTCCTCACGAACAGGGAGGGTGCGGTAGATCTCTGACGAGGGGAAGGGGCTGTGGAGGAAGAATCCGATGCGGAGGCGGTTGAACCGGCGGCGGAGGAAGGTAGGCAGCGCCATGAGGTGGTAGTCATGAACCCAGACGTAGTCGTCCTCCGGGTTGATAACCTCAACGACCTTCTCGAAGAAGAACTTGTTAGCGAGCACGTACGCCTCCCAAGCGCTACGGTCGAATCTGCCGTTGCCGGGCGACGAAGAGGTGGTTGCGTCGGACGCGGATGATGAAAAGGGGAGCATGTAGTGGAACAGAGGCCAGAGTTGGCGCTTGCAGAAGCCGTGGTAGAAGCGGTCGTTGAGGTGGTCGGGGAGGAACACCGGCGCACAGCGGAATCGATCGAGCAGCGCCTGCGACACCTCGTCCTGCTCGGCTATGGGAACGTCGGCGCGGAGGAAGCCGACAAAGAGCACCTCCATCTCGTCGGGAATGCCGTCGCGGAGCTGGAGGAGCAGCGAGTCCTCGTCCCAGGAGAAGGACCATCCTCGGCCGTCGGGCCGCCGCCGCGCGACGACGGGCAGCTGGTTGGAGACGACGATCATCCGGTCGACCGCCACCGACGAGGGCGCGTCGGAGGCGACGCTGTTGGTCGCCGCGGGCTCCGACTCGTCCTCGCCGTCGAGCTCCGACAGCGTCCCCGGCACGGTCATCACCCGCGACATCCGCTTCAGCCCGAACGACCCTTGCCTCCGCCGCGCCCCGCCGCCGGCCAGGCCCAGCGCCGCGAAGTTGCCCTCCGCGAGATCGAGTAGGTTGGTATACGACCGCGACATCATGGCTGAAACACCGAGCAGAATAGCAGATGAAAGAGAAAGCTTCGCGCGAGAGGTGATCAAACCCTAGCTAGCCCTTCCGATCCACGGGGCGGAGGGTTTCACCAAACCCTAGTAGGCGGATGAAGCGGAGGAGTTCGGTGTTCCGCTTTGATCTGATCTGAGGGAGGCGGCGAGGGAGGGAGGTGGTGGGTTCGCGTCTTCGCTACCGGAGGCGAGGCGAGGAGAGACAGAGAGAGGGAGAGAGGGGTAGGGGAGAGGAAGGCAAGGACGCGCCCGTATATTCCACGGCGTGTTGGGCTCGGCGCGCGGGGCCTTTCCTGGACCACCTATCACTGACATGTTGACCCACATTCTGCCGGTGGGTTATGGATCCTTGGACCGCGCCTAGGGACGAAATGCCTCGGGAAAAGAGGATAAGGTTGCGCCCGCCCCCCTCCGGTGCCAGCTGGCGTCACGCGCCCCACCTTCTTCCGTAGGGCCCGCGGCCCCCCGCACCGGACCGTTCAGATACGAGCAGTTCTGTTTGCTCCTGGTCGATGAACGGCTCGGATCAGCCTGGGGGGGTTGGTGGTTCGAACGGCCATGGGCGATGGGCCACTTCAAAGAACCTGTTTGCCAAATCCATCAGTTCCGCGGGGTGCATTTGGAAGTTTCCCTCCCTCGTCTTTTCCGTGGCATACCGCCTAGAGGTGGGCGCCCTCCCGGCGGCGAGAAAAACGTGTCGCGTACAGGAACTGCCACGTCCGCGTGCTCGCGTGACGTCAGGTGTGACGACCGGGGAGCGACTCTTCCCCACGTCCCCCGGCCCCTGCTCTATCCAAGTCCAACCCCCCGCCTTTGTACCCTGCACGGAAATAAATCAAAATTTGTTTGCTCATCAGAAATTCTCTTCTTTTCTTTTTTTTGAGGGCAAATCATATTACTGCATCACACCATTACAATCCCTGATGGCGACCTCCCTTAACCAGTCTGGGAGAACACCAATCCAGGACAGCACCGGAGAAGACATTGAGGCCCTACGCGCGCACACATGTGCAGGCTCATTGCCTTCCCGGTTAATATGTGAACAAATAAAAGAAATAAAAGACAAGCTTAGCTCTCTAACTTCATGCCAAATGCCAGCAATAGTACTGCCAGAAATTGTCTTCTTTTCTGGAAGGAAGAAAGACATCAGAAATTCTCCGATAATGTGCGGAGCGGATACTTTAAAGACGTCCAAGGCCAGTAAGTATACGATTCCGACGTGTCGGATTTCTTGCTTCGGATAACGACCCAACGATCCCGGCCATCGCGAAGATCTATCTGATCCTGCGCTCCCGTCCCATCCGCAGTCCAAAAAGCCTCGTCCCGCATCCGCAGCCTGTAACTTCGATGCGGCATCATTTTCACCGCTTTGGTTTTTCTTCAGAGGAGAATAAATCGTTTTGGTGTTTGCGTTTGTCCTTTTCACCACCCAAACAGATGCATCCAAACTGTGGCCTGCCTTGCGCGCTCAGCCGGGTGCGGCGCACCAAATTCGCGACGCGCGATGGAACAAAGGACAGTCCATGTAATCCGGAGATAATCCAGGCAATTGACGCATAGACGGTGCTTAGCGGAGCAGTCCTAGGCTCCAGTCCACGATTGTTTGTTTTTTTTGTTTATTTAAGCCCGGAACTGATGCTGTCAAGAGACCCTCCAAACGAGGGGCTGGCTGCGGCTGCTGGTCCGGGACGACGACGGCCGCGACAGGATTTCCAAGGCGGAGGCTGGATCCGCGTCGTTCAGCGGAATCCCCCGGATTGGTGCGGTCCGCCTGGCTGGTCGCAACCCGGCAGGTCGGCAGCTCGATCCGTCGTCGTACGTGTTGACCGGGCGGGGCGGGGCGGGGCGCGGCCGCGCGGGAGCCGGAGGCCGCCTGGCGCCACGGCTGGCTGACCAGAGACAGCAGCAGCACGTGGCGGCGGCGGCGCCAAGGCGTGCAGGCTGCTGTGCGCCTGCGTGCCGTGCGTGACGTGGGTCCTGTTTGGTTTGATGAGCAGCACAAATAACACAAACTCTGATCAATAATTAGATATACTAAATAAAACAGTTTACGAAACTAACTCCACAATCTCTGCGTTACTTCGCGAAACGAATCTAATAAGGTCTTTGACCGCACGATTAGAAGATGATTACTGTAGCATCACTATAGCCAATTATTAATTAATTACTGTCATTAGATTCATCGCGAAAAATTACACTCATCCATAAAAAAGTTTTGTAAATAAACTTCGTTTAGTGTTTCATGCATACAAGATTCTCTAGCAGCATAAGTTTGAATAGCACGAAACAAACGGGACCCACAGGCCACAGCACGGCCCGATAGCTGAGCTGCTGCGTCGGCGTAGGCACCGAGTCAGCCCACCCTCCCAACGATTAGAATCCAGGGGAGGATTAAGGGGCCGTTTAGTTTCTAAATCAAAAATTTTGAGTGTCACATCAATAGTTTGATTAGATGTTCAGATGGTTTTTCGGACACTAATTTAAAAATTAATTTCGGAACTCACCTGGAAACCGCGAGACGAATCTTTTAAGGTCTTTGACCGCATCATTAGGTACTGTAGCACTTATGACTAATCATACGCTAATTAGGCTCAAAAAATTCGTCTCGTCGTGTACATACAAATTGTGCAATTAGTTTTATTGTTTAACTACCGGCGCGTTTAGTTCCCAATTTTTTTTGGGAAATTTACTGTAGCACTTTTTCAATCGAAGATTAGGAGGACTAAACGTAATTCAATTATAAAACTAATTACATAGATGGACGGGAAATCGCGAGACGAATTTATTAAGCCTAATTAATCTGTCATTAGAGGTTGGTTACTGTAGCACACCATTGTCTAATCATTGCATAATTAGGTTCATTAGATTCGTCTCACGATTTTGCCCAGGGGTTGTGGAATGGGTTTTGCGAATTATCCACATTTAATATTCCAAATTAATGGTAAAACATTATAAGTTACTGTAGCGAATAAAAATTTTTGGGAACTAAACGGGCTCTACATTTAGTGTTTCATGCATGTGTCAAAAAGAAAGGCATAAATTTGGAAGCGAAAATTTTTGAGAACTAAACGCCCCTAAAAGAAAAAAACAGGCGCCCGTCTCGATGTGCGGCTTGCATGCAAAGCATTTCAAAGCTGTCTTATCCTGTTCTCTGCGTGGACGCCAGGTCGGACGGGTAAGTCGGGACCGCACGGCGCGCGCGGTGCGTGGTCCGGCCGGGCAGCCGCCAGCCGAGCGCCGCCGGCGACTGCGGGGCCGGTCTCCGTGCCCGCAAAGCTGTACTCCGGGTACTCCGGTCGACCACAGGTGCAGCTAGTACGCGTACTAACTGTTAGTTTGCGAGTAAAATATCTGGCTCACATGATCACGTACTCACGTGCACGCCAACAGGTGAGCCCGGCCCTGCCAGGCTGCCAAGAGCCCAAGAAGTCTGATCTGAAGGTTTTGCAAACCGAGAGAGACAGTAAACAAAATTCGAGGAACACAGTCTGATTTGAAGTGATTGCGCGGTTTTAAAATGTTTTAGAGGCCAATCGGTTTGCATGGATATTTGGTTTGTGCTGTGCTAGTGAATAATGATTGTTTGACCGCTAATTACGGTGTCAAAACAAAGCCAGTTTACAAAATGAACTTTAGAACCCCTGCGCTAGTGACCATGAAAAATCTAATGAGTACTTTGACCGCGCGATTAGAGAATTGTTACGGTAGTATCACTGCGCTAGTCGTTAGATTCGTCGCGAAAAATTACACTCATCCCTAAAAAAAATTAAATAGATTTTATTTGATCTTTCATGCGGAGACTAGAAGAGACGCGCTAGGATCCTAGGGCGCCGAACCAAACAAAGCCACTGCAGCTGATCCGGATCCTGTTTCATCAGATGAGGAGATTCCACTTGCGCGTAACCGAAAGGCCGCCGTGCCGCCGGCTTGTCCAGATAAGTTGCACGCGAGCTTTTTTCTAAAAAAAAGCCATGCTTTTTCTAGTAACAACAAAGATACCAGTAAAGTCGTCTACGTCCCCCGGGCAAAAGAATGCGGTAATAAGAAAATGGAAATGGAGCAAGCAGCCTAGCTCGGCTGCACTTTGCCCAGGGGTTCTTAAAAAAAAACTTTGCCCAGGGCATATCCCCAGATTTTATGTGGATATGAGCGTGTCACGCTTTTTGCATCCCCGGCCCGCCGCTGCCTCCTGGCATGATGATGAACTTGCAGCCAAAGGCAACTTTCAGCATCGAACTGCCTGCAGTCAAACTCTAGCGCTCTTCATGTGCTGCTTGGGTGGAACCAAATAGGTAAAGGGTCCTCACTCGAATATGATCCGGATGATTGCTCGATCCCCATTAGATCATTCCATAGGCATACTTTTGCGGTTTGTCATTGGCCGTGTTTGAATTCAAAGGCTAGAGCTAATTAGATCCAATAGTCCTCTAATAAAATAGCTCTTGACATGTTTAGATCCAATAGCTATTTAGCCTTTAAAGCATATTTTCCCAATTATTGGAGCCCTATTACCTCTCTTGCTATAGTGGGCGTTGTCTGACCCGGTCACAGCCACTGTGCGGAGTAGAGGCCTGACGTCGTCTGACCCGGGAGTTGTGGAGGAGTGGTTGGCATTTAATGCCTCCGTACGACGAGCGGGCGAGCGGAAGGGCCGTTTGTCCTTTCCGTCGAGGGGTGGCCTCGAGCAAGGCGGAGATGATCCGCTCCTCCGAGGGTAGGCTCCCCACCCTCGAGCGAGGCGGAGTCAGTCTGCTCTCTCGAGGGTAGGCTCGCTACCCTCAAGCGAGGCGGAGATGCGGGGCGCCCTCGAGGGTCTCGGCGGGAGGTCCTCGAGCGAGGCGGAGATTGCCCCACGAGTTCGAGGGGGTGCGGATGGGCCGTACTGTGTACTTGGACCGTGGATTGGGCTTCTTTGAATCCTTTCCTTTCCTTTGGATTTTAGGGAGGCTTGTAGGCCTTCGTGGGCCCGATGGCCTGGCATGTGTTTTGCGTTTTAGGGGTGATTTAGTCCCCTGGTTATGTTGCCCCTAATCATGGTACCCGGCAGTAGTCCCCGAGCCTTTGTGGGGATGAGCATCAGCCCTGCAGAGGCTTGACCCCTCGAGGGCGTGACTCGGGCGCTGACCGTGGGTATCTTAGTCTACCTGGCGGGGGCGCGACGGTGCTCCGGAGAGCATTGTCGAAGGAGATTGATCCAGGGTAGGGGTTTCTCGTTGGAGAAGCAATGAGGAGGCCACTCCGACTTGTCAATGCAGATCATAGTCGCCTCGAGCACCATGGCTTAGCCGCTGGGGATGTCGCCGTTGTGCTGATGAGGGCATTTGAACTGTCCTGTGGATGATTTGATCCTTGAATGTGTGAAGCTTTCTCCATGGGGGCGCGTCAGCGCACCCGCAGGTGTAGCCCCCGAGGCATTGGAGGAGTGCTAGCACTCGTCCAAGGGCTATATGTGTTGCCTTGCATATTTGATTGACTGGAGTAGTTGTTCAGCGTCTTTTTCAGTCGGCCTCGGCGTTCCTTTCAGCCGGCCTCGGCATTTTTCATGCTGGCGCAGTGACTCGTGGTCCTGTTGAACCATCTGGCAGGCGCGCGCGTTAAGAGCGGGGGGTTTGGTTAAACACGTGAAACTTCACAATCGATGGTTATCGATCCATTCGAGGGTGCGGCCCGAGCCGCAGCGTGCGAGGAGCCCCCGAGCCCTGGCCTGCGTGAAGGCGTTCAGGGGACCCTCGACTTTTATTACGACCCTCGTCGCCCTTCCGCAGGGAGGAGGGGTGAAGCGCACCATGCTACCCATGCCTGGGCCGCGAGCTATGGCTGCTTCAGTGAGCTATTATCGGGTGGTTCAAGTGGACGTCCGTGCCCCATTCGATAAGGGTCGGCTTGTGGTCCGTGGGCACGTCACATAGAGCGCTCGCAAAGGTTCGCTAGGCGGGGCTCGGACCCATTTGATAAGGTCCGAGGGCTCGATGCTCTCCCTCGATGGGATCCCCCTGCTAGGCACCCTTGACTGGCCTTGAACACTGCGTTGGATGTCTCGAACTCCGCGTTCGAGGGTAGCTTATACGGCACATCCATGCAGTTCCTGACTCTGGCGATCTGGGGCGCCTGTCGAACCCTCAACGGACCAGGCTTCGAACCCCTGATCAGTAAGGCCTCGAAATTGGTTTCCTTCGACGGTAAGGAATCCTCGGGGGGGGGGGATATTCCGTGACGGTTCGCTAAAACAGCGCGGAGACGCTGGTTGTGCGCGCGGGTCTCCTGTAGTCGTGGGCGACGTGGCCCAATACGCGCGGGTTGTTCGGGCATGCCTTTTCAGGTGGCTGGCTTGGGTAAGCGGAGAGGCGTTGGCGGCAGCTGACAGATGGAAAAGTGCTACAGTCGTGCCACGCCCGTTGGTTACCGTATCGTAATTATTGCCAAGTGTGCGCGTGAGGGACTACGCGGTCGTGGGGCCCAGCAGTCAGTGATAGCAAAATCTACCGCATTCAATGTGGTGGATTTGGGCTGCGGCGGCGAATCCGCCCGTCTTGATGGATAAAAGCGAGGAAGGGGGGATTGTTTGGGCTCACCTGGCCATTTTGCCTTCGTCTCCCCTGCCTTCTCCGCCTCCCTTGCATCCTAAGCCCAGAGTTGAGAGCGAGAGGAGGAAGAAGGAGAGAGCGAGAGCGCACCTTAGCCATCGTAGAGCTTGCTTCCTCGCATTCCCGGCGGTTCGAAGCGATGTCGGATGTCCAGGAGCCGTTGTCGTGGGGGAAGTCCACCGCCACCGCGGCGGTTCTGAAGCAGCTGGTCGCAGAGAGGCTGCTTCCAGTGAACAACAACTCGGAGCGGCCGGCGTGGATTCCCCCGCGGCCGGAGGAGACCGAGCCGAATCCCCCCGACGGCTATGTCGTGAGCCTCGTGCGGCTCCACGAGCGGGGATTCGGAGTCCCCGTCGGCAGGTTTATGTGGGCGCTGTGCGACTACTACGGAGTGGAGTTGCACAACTTCAGCCCCAACTCCATCTCGCAGGCGGAGGTCTTCGTCGCCCTCTATGAGGGGTACCTGGGAATTGAAGCGCGCTGGGATCTGTGGATCCACCTGTTCCGCGGTGAGCTCTTCATCGACAACGCGCGGGGCCAACCAAAGAGGTACGCTCGCGCCGGCGGCCTCATGCTTCATGTGCGTGGACACAGGTCGCACCTGTACATCTCCAGCAAGATGATGACGAACAAAGCCCGGTGGTCCCGGGGGTTTTATCTGGGCAACTACGGCAACCGGCTCCCGGCGTTCACCAACAAGGTGCTCTGGGAGAGGCCGGAGAAGTGGAACTAGGGGGGTATCGCCCCCAACGCATCAGGCCAGGCTCGAGGTGCTCACCAACGCGTTGCAGCGACTGGCGAGGAAGGGGTTGACGGCGGCGGCCGTCATCGCAAACTTTCATCGGCAGAGGGTGATTCCTCTCACAGAGAGGGACCTGCCAATTTTCGACCTCACCCCCGAGGCCCCGTACGCGGGCTCGAGGACATCGAATGTGCTGCTCCCCCGTGATGTCGCTGCCCCGAGAGCGAAGAGTGCGGTGGCGGAGTTCCCCGAGAACCCAGACGATCTCTGGGAGATCAAGATGCGCCCCGAGACGGGGTACATTTCTGTGGTGAGTTCAAGTTTCAATTCGTTGTTGATTCATGCTACTCTTCTCCCCGCTCCTTGATCCTGACTTGGTTGTGTTTGCAGAGGGTGAGTCGCAAGGGCCATGTCTCGAAGCCCCCGGTCCCGGAGGAACGCGAAGCCAACCGCCTACACGGAGAGGCGAGGAAGAAGAAGAAAGACCCAGCGAAGGAAACCACCGCCAGGAAAGATGGGGAGGGAGGAGAAGCACGCTAAGGCATGCAAGATTGCACTAGCGGAGGGTGCCCCACGTCCCGCCACACCCGAGTCCACCAAGGAGGAAGATCCCTCAGATGGTGGGCTCAACTTCTCGGAGTCCGACCACGACGAGGTGGCGACGGGTGCGGGTTCCCCGCCGGTCTATCGAGGGGCCGGTGGCGAGGGCTCGACGGTGGCGTTGGGCCAAGCGAGACTCACGGCGGGGTCGTTGGTCGATCCGCACCCCGCAAGGGCGGAGCAGAGGTCGCCCACGCCGACGGCGGGGCGGAGGCCGCCCGTGTCGGCAGCGGGCGGGAGGTGTCAGTATGCCGCGGGCCCGAAGGAGCAGCACGGGCAAGCGCAGCATGAGCGTTCGGTCAGGGTAAGTGATCTTGATTTTATCCTTCACATTTGTTTAATCGACCCTCCAGTCCTGTTGACTTAACCGCTTCTTCCCCGATTACCCAGCTCCGGAGCCATCGCTAGGGATGCGGCCCAGCTTGCGCCGACCAAGGCCCTCAAGACCGGGGTGTGCACAATGCCGCACACGCCACCGCAGCCCCTGTCCGTAGTGGACATAGCGGCGGAGGCCGCGAAGCTCCAAGAGGCGATGGCTCGAGGGGCCCAGATGGCCCAACTGGCTCGAGCGCCGGAGAGTGGGGGCGACGCCGGCCAGAGCAGCGTTGTAACAGTCGCTCGGGCTGACGCCGAGGAGGGGGCCGGCCGGGGCGGCGCGGATGACGCCACCCAGCTGGACGTCGAAATTGAGGCCGGTCGGGGCGACGCGAATAGCGCCGCCCAGCCGGTCGCAAGAGGAGGAGCTAGTGGGGATGCACCGGAGCGCCCCGCTGGCCGAAGAGAGGAGGAGACCCCCGCCCCCGAGCCCCCGAGGGCTGGGGTCGAGGGTGTCACGGAGGAGGAGTCGGTGCTAAGGGCGCCGGCAGTGGAGGAAACTTGCGTCCCGAAGCCTGCAAGGGCCGGGGACGAGGGTGTTGTTGCAGCGGCGATGGCGCAGACGGCACCGGAGAATGTGGTGCCCTTTGTGGAGCTGCCGCAGAGCAGCGAGGAGTATGAGGGCTCGAGAGAGGTCAGCCCCGTTGCGTTGGCCAGCGCTGCCGACAAGATCGCCGAGTTCGCGTTGGCCTCCGAGGAGGCACTCGGCGCGGGGACGTCCGAGGGGCCCCGTCATGGGGCGATCATCCAGTCCGGGGTCCCCTTGGAATTTCTCCGCAACGAGCAGGACGAGGAAGCGGTCTGGAAAGCGCAGTTTGAGGTCGGCTCTCAGATTTAGGACCACCTCGACCGCGCCCTAGGGCTTCTCCGGACGACGGACCTCCAGATCAGTCAGGTAGGTGCCTCTCTCCCGGGAATCATTCGTATTTGGTCTTGATTTTGTGCATTTCACTCATGCTCTTCTATTTGCAGCGGTTGAGGGATATTTCGCACAAAAAGAGCGCCGAGCTGACCCAGATGTACTCTCAGATGCATTGGCTCGGGCAGCACATCGCCGACTTGGTGCTCCGGAACATCGACGCCAACACCAAGATGACAGACCTGGTGGCGCGCAAGCGGGCGCTAGAGGAGGAGCTGGCACCGACTGCCGCCGAGGGCGATGTCCAGAGGGTCGCGGCGGAGCATAACATTCAGGAGGGCGAGGCGCAGACTGCAGAGCTGCAGCGTGTTAGGATGGCGCTCGAGCAGAAGGAGGCCGAGCTCCAGCGCGAGAAGGCGACCGTCGCTACGCTGATCGGGACCCTCGAGGAGAAGGGCAGAGCCCTCGAGGAAAAGGAGGTGGCCGTCCGGAACGCGGAGGCCACCCTCAAGGAGAAGGAGGACTCCTTGTCCTCGCTCGAGGAGGCCGCCCGGGTCCAGCTGGAAGAGGCGCAGAAAAATATCGCGGGTAAGTGTTCGAAATTTCATTGTCATTTGATCTGAGTTTATCGCAACTTATCTTGGTTCCTCTGATTAGAGCTGAGGCAGAAAGTGGCGGATGAGACTGCGGTGAATGAGGCTATCAACACCGCGCTCATGGCGGCGCAGGTTGAATACGCTGAACTGGAGCGGACCGCCGTGAGCGTGTGCTAGGAGCTCGAGGAGGACGGTGCCGTGTCTGGTAGCTCGGTGGTCAGCCGCCTGCGAGCGCTAGGTGGCCGGATCGCCGAGCACACCAAGAGCACTTTCCGCCTCGGTGTCCTGCGAGCCCTCGCCATGGCCTCGACGCACTACATTATGGACCTCCAGAGGGTATCGTCGGGGTACGTCATCCCAACCGACGCCGATGCGGATGCTGCGTCGGCCATCATGGATGACGCCGCCGCCGCTGAGGAGTTCGCCACTGTCCTAGCCGGGAAGCTTGAAGTTGGCATCCCCCCATAGCTGAATTCGATGTCGTTGAAGACCCGCAAGGGGGGAGGATAACCTGTAGGAAGTCTGAGCCTCGGAGCCCATGTAATAAGTTAGTACTTGTTGTAATAGTACTTTTGGATTTAAGAAATTTGTTATTGTAAATCGACAGTGTGGCCCATCGAGGCCATGTGCGTTCGAGCCTTCTCCTTTTCCTACTTAACTTCCATGTTCTCGTATGCGTCTCAGATAGTTTTCAGCGAGGAAGTTCGCGTTCACAAATGACTTAGGCGTAGGGAGGTGAGTGGGGATGCCGTATCCCGGAGGCGTAGGCGGTCCCACGGCTCGGCCGATCCCATTCCATAGTCGTTTGCGCCTTGCGTTTAGCTTTCTAAGTATACGAGAACCTTAGACACAGAAATTTTACGAAAAAATGTTGGCGATTTTTGGGGACGTTCGGGGTCCCCCCCCCCCCCCCGTAGTAGCCCCCGAGGGAGGCTTGGCTTTGCCGAGGGTAAAGTCAGGCGTACCTCAGTGTTCGTGCGTATCCGAGCCCCCGAGGGTCCGGAAAGTTCCCAAAGATAAATAAGTAACGCATACTCCTTTATTGCTTCGGGAATCTTGAATACGAATACAAACGATGCACAAATAACTTAGAATTTTAAGGATAGAAGTGACGTAGCTGCTGTATGTTCCAAGCGTTAGCGAAGACTTCACCGTTTTCGTTCGCCAGCTTGTACGTGCCGAGCTTGAGCACCTCAGCAATGAAATATGGGCCTTCCCACGGTGGTGGAATCTTGTGGCGTCCTCTGTTGTCCTGTCGAATCCTCAGCACCAGGTCGCCCTTGTTAAGGTCTCGGTGTCGAACTCTAGGCGCTTGGTATCTTCGCAGGAACTGCTGATATCGTGCTAAGTGAAGGAACGCCACGTCTCGGGCCTCGTCCACCTGATCCAGCGAGTCCTCGCGGGCCTGCTGGTTCTGGTGCTCTTGGTAGGCTTTTAGCCTCGGGGACCCGTACTCCAAGTCAGTGGGGACGACGGCCTAGGCGCCATAGACTAGGAAGAACGGGCTGAACCCCATGGCCTGACTCGGGGTTGTTCTCAGGCTCCAAATGACCGAGGGTAGCTCCGTGAGCCACCTTCGGCCAAACTTGTTCAGCTTGTTGAAGATTCTTGACTTAAGACCTTCTAGGATCATGCCGTTGGCACGCTCTACTTGGCCGTTCATCTGTGGGTGTGCCACTGCCGACCAGTCCACACGTATGTGGAAGTCATCGTAGAATTTCAAGAACTTCTTGCTTGTGAACTGGGTGCCATTGTCTGTGATGATCGAGTTCAGAACCCCGAATCTGTAGACGATGTCGGTGAAGAATTGCACTGCTTGCTCGGACTTGATCTTGGCGACGATGTCGGTGAAGAATTGCACTGCTTGCTCGGACTTGATCTTGGCGACGAGTCGGGCCTCGATCCACTTGGAGAATTTGTCCACTGCTACCAGCAAGTGGGTGAAGCCCTCGGGCGCTCTCAGCAGTGGCCCGACGAGGTCCGGTCCCCACGCGGCGAAGGGCCATGTGATGGGGATGGTCTGCAGAGCATGAGCCGAGAGGTGCAATTGACGGGCGTAGAACAGGCAGCCCTCGCAGGTTCGTACGATCCCCGTGGCATCGACGACTGCGGTTGGCCAGTAGAAACCCTGTCGGAACGCGTTACCCACGAGGGTGCGTGGCGCCGCGTGATGGCCACATACTCCGGCATGGATGTCTCGGAGCAGTTCCCTACCCTCGGGGATGGGGATGTATCGCTGCAGGACCCCCGAGGGGCTGCGCTTGTACAGCTCTCTGTCGATCACGACGAAAGACTTGGCTCGCCTAACGACGCATCGCGCCTGTGCGCGGTCCGAGGGTAGCACCCCTCGGTTGATCCAGTCGAGGTACTGGTCGTGCCAGTCTTGCGAAAGTGGAGCCTCATCGATCTGCATTGCCTCGCCCTCGTCCTCCGAGGGTGCCTCGGTTTCGGTCTCCATGGGCTTGGCCTCATCCACCGAGGGGTTCCCGTCGGGGGGCTTGGCGTTCGAGGGGCCCGGTTCCGCCGGATCCTTGAAATTGACGGAGAGCTTGGCGATGTCGCGAGGAAAGATGTTCGGGGGGACGGTGGTCCGCCCTGACGCGATCTTGTCTAATTCATTGGCATCCTCGTTGTGCTTGTGTGGGACATGGTTGAGTTCTAGGCCGTCGAACTTGTCTTCGAGGCGGCGTACTGCATTGCAGTATACCTCCATTTTCGGGTCGTGACAGCTAGACTCCTTCATCACTTGGTCGATGACGAGCTGAGAGTCACCGCGTACGCCGAGGCATTTGACGCCGAGCTCGATGGCGATGCGGAGGCCACTGAGGAAGGCCTCGTACTCCGCCATGTTGTTGGACGCAAGGAAGTGTAGGCGAATTACGTAGCGCATGTGCTCTCCGTGGGGTGAGATGAAGAGGAGGCCGGCGCCGGCGCCGGTTTTCATCACCGACCCGTCGAAGTACATGGTCCAGCATTCCGCTTGGATTTGCGGTGGGGGCAGCTGAGTGTCCGTCCACACAGCGACAAAGTCGGCCAAGATTTCGGACTTGATCGCCTTGCGAGGCGCGTAGGTGAGAGTTTCTACCATCAGCTCCACGGACCACTTGGCAATTCTACCCTCGGATTCCCTGTTGTGGACTATCTCTCCCAGAGGGAAAGACGAGACCACGGTGACGGGATGGGCCTCGAAGTAGTGGCACAGCTTACGCCGTGTCAAGACCACCGCGTATAGCAGCTTATGGATCTGCGGATAGCGTGTCTTGGTTTTGGACAACACTTCGCTGATGTAGTACACCGGCCATTGGACAGACTGAGCATGGCCCTCCTCTTGTCTTTCGACAACGATCACCGCGCTGACCACTTGGGTCGTCGCAGCAACGTACAGGTAGAGGGGCTCGCCGTCTATGGGTGGTGTGAGAATGGGGGCATGAGTGAGTGAGGCCTTCAGCCTATCGAGGGCTTCTTGAGCCTCGGGGGTCCATGTGAAGCGCTCAGTTTTTCTCAGGAGTCGGTACAAAGGCAAGCCTTTTTCGCCGAGGCGTGAGATGAAACGGCTGAGAGCTGCGAGGCAGCCCATGACCCTCTGTACCCCCTTCAAGTCTCGGATCGGTCCCATCCATGTTATGGCCTCAACTTTTTTAGGGTTGGGCTCGATGCCCCGCTGGGAGACAATGAAACCCAAAAGCATGCCTCGAGGTACCCGGAAAACGCATTTTTTCGGGTTGAGTTTTACCCCTTTGGCCGTTAGGCAATCGAACGCGATCCTGAGATCAGCGACCAGGTTGTCCGCCTTCCTGGATTTTACAACGATGTCATCGACATATGCCTCTACGTTCCGCCCGATATGGTCCCTGAATACATGAAGCATACACCGCTGGTATGTAGCTCCGGCGTTTCTGAGGCCAAAATGCATCGTGACATAGCAGTACATGCCGAATGGTATGATAAAAGAGGTCGCGAGCTAGTCGGACTCTTTCATCTTGATTTGGTGGTAACCAGAATAAGCATCAAGAAAGGATAAAAGTTTGCATCCCACAGTTGAATCAACGATTTGATCAATACGTGGCAAAAGAAAGGGAACCTTCAGACATGCTTTATTTAAACTAGTGTAGTCTACGCACATCCTCCAACTTATATTCTTTTTCTTCACTAATACAGGATTAGCTAGCCACTCGGGATGGAATACATCCTTGATGAATCCGGCTGCCAGAAGTTTCTGCAGCTCTTGGCCAATCGCCCGGCGCTTGAGCTCGTCGAAGCGTCGCAGGCGCTGCTTCACCGGCTTGGAGTTGGGTCGGATGTCAAGGGAGTGCTCGGTGACCTCCCTCAATATGCCAGGCATGTCCGAGGGGCTCCACGCAAAGATGTCTGCGTTGGCGCGGAGAAAGTCGACGAGCACCACTTCCTATTTGCTGTCGAGGGTGGCACTGACCTGCAACGCCTTATCGTCGGGGTGATTCGGGTTGAGGGGCACCTTCTTGATACCCTCGGCATGTTCGAAGCTGCCCATGTGCCGATGCGTGGAGTCCAAGGCCTCGCTTGCCATCTTGTCGAGGGTGGCTGTGAGGGCCTCGTCCTCCGCTTGAGGCTCCGCGTGCTCGACGCACTCGACGTCGCTCTCGTAGGCGTGCTCGAACGAGAAGCCGACGGTGATGACACCCTTTGGACCCGGCATCTTCAGCGTAAGGTAGGTGTAGTTGGGGATGGCCATGAACTTGGCGTAGCAGGGACGACCAAGGATGGCGTGGTAGGCTCCCCGAAACCCCACCACCTCGAAGGTGAGCACTTCCTTGCGGAAGTTGGCTGCAGTACTGAAGCAGACGGGTAGATCGATCTGGCCGAGGGGTTCGACTCGCTTCCCCGGCGCAACGCAATGGAATGGAATGGCGACTTGCTGGGGCGGAACTTGTCCAATCCGATCCCCATGAGCTCCAAGGTGTGGGCGTACATGATGTTGAGGCTGCTACCTCCGTCCACGAGCACTTTGGAGAAGCGAGTGTTGCCGATGATGGGGTCGACAACAAGCGGGTGGTCCTCGCGGCCGAAGAAAATTGTGTCCTCCGACCAGTCGAGGTAGGATGGCGTGGCCTTGGTAACGGAGAAGACTTCCCGGAGCTCACACTTGCACTGCCGAGAGGTCATGTTCGTCGTCGGCCCTCCGAAGATTAAGAAGGCCGAAGATGAAGAAGGCGTTCTCCACCGGGGGGAACTCGTCGTCTCCACCTTTGTCGCCAGCGTCCTTCTTCTTGTGCTCGTCGCAATTCGCGACGCGGTTGTAGTACTTCCGGAGCATCTCGCACTACTCGAGGGTGTGGTTGACCCAGCCCTTGTGGTAAGTGCACGGCTTCTTGAGCATGTCGTCAAACAGGCCGCCACCGCCTCGAGGGGGGCCTCGAGGTCCTTTGCGGTCCGGGGCAGTGACGAAGGCCTCGACGGAGTCCTCCATCTGTCCCGGCCCGCGCTGGTTCGGTGGGGCCGGCTTCTTTCCTTTCTTTCCCCAATTTTGCTTCTTGGCGGGGGCGTTGGTCTTGGCGCTGCTGCCCTCTGCGGGCGCATCTTCCTTACACTTGTTCGCCTTGCCGTCAAAGATGGCACCAACTGCCTCCTCGCCGGCGGTGTAGTTAGTGGCGGCATCGAACAGCTCGTTGGTACGGGCGGGACGGCTTCGCGCAAGCTCGTGCACCAGGTTCCTGCACGTCGTTCCTTCGAGGAAGGCGTTGATGACCTCGACGTGGGTGACGCTGGGGAGCTCGGTGCATTGCTTGGAGAAACGCCGCACGTAGTCGCGCAGGGACTCGTTGGGCTTCTGCCGACACCCTTTGAGGTACCAGGAGTTCCCAGGGCGAACGTAAGTGCCTTGGAAGTTGCCCACGAAGATCTTGACTAGGTCGGCCCAGTCGTGGATCTGGTCCGCGGGCAAGTGCTCGAGCCACGTTCGTGTGGCGTTGGCGAGGTGAAGGGGGAGGTTGCGGATGAAGACCGTGTCGTCTGTCGCACCGCCCAGCTGGCATCCTAGGCGGTAGTCGTTGAGCCAGACCGCGGGATCGGTCTCGCCCGAGTACTTGACGAAGGTGGTGGGCTGTCGAAAGCGCGGGGCAAAGGGAGCGGAACGAATCTCCCGGCTGAACACACGGGTGCCCGGAGGCTCTGGTGACTCGCCCCTATCGTGCTCGGGGTCGAAGCGACCACCCCGTCGAGGGGTGTACTTCCTGCCATTGATGATATTGCGGGCGTCGCCGTCGCCGGCGTGTCCGCGCGTGTCGTGGAGTCGCTCCCTTGCGGGAGTCCTTCCGATGTGGTCGTGCACCGAGGGTGCCTTCGCACTGTCCGCTGCGGCTGCCTTGCCCTTTCCTTCCGGGGGAGAGTGCACCGAGGCCTCGCGGCCCAGGTGTGCTGCACCTCCGGTCTTCGGGACTGTCAAGCGCATGCGAGACGCAGAGCTCTCGGCCTGCTGCACAGCAGCCTGCTCGATGAGCACCAGTGCCTCGTGGCGCAGGTTGCGACCCGAAGTCGTAGATGGCTCGGGCATTGCTTGGAGTAGGTAGGCCGTAGCGACGAGTTTCTCGCTGGCCGTCTTCAGTTCCAGTGGTCTATCGACGTTGTCGGCTAGCATCCGTTCCCGGGCGATGCGCCCCGCCGCCCGGGCCTGCGCGCCACGCGCGGTGCGCTGCTGCTCGAGCGCAGTGCGCAGCTCCTGCGTCTGCCGAGGCTGCTCATCAAGCCTGGCTTGAAGCTCCTTGAGTTGCACCAGCTGTGCCTACTGCGCCGCCGAGCTTGACGAAGAAGAAGGGGTCGCGACAGGCACCACCGCTTGGTTTGCCTGCGGGTCTGCCCCGCCATTCCCGTCATCGCCCGGAGCGTCGTCGATTTGCCCGTCCGCGAGCTTGACCATGAAGCACTCTCGAGTGGCATCATAATCCCCCTCGCTGGAGTCCTCAGAGCAGGTGAAGCAGTACGCCGCCGCGAGCTGGAACGAGCGGAAAGCGTCGAGGTCACAGACCCCGGAGTAGTCCTCGCCCTCCTCGGCCGTGAAGTTGTCCATGAAGAAGTTGATGTCGTCGGCGATCGAGCCCGCCGTCTCGGGGTAGGAGTCGTCAGGAGATGACGCGATGAGGTTGCGGATCGAGAGGAGGTGATGACCCGGCAGATCCTCGTACTCGGTAAAGTTGGTGCTGGATGATTAGGCATAGGTGGCAGCGTTGCGCATCCCAAAGGGAAAGGGCGACGGCGCAGTCGCGCCCTCCCTAGAAGGCACTGGGCCTGCAATCGATGGTGGTGCCGGCGCAGATGGCGCCGGAGCACGTGATGACGAAGTGGTGGCTCCGTCGGCCGCGACGTTGAGCTGCGACATGCCAACCTCAACCCACGTGGGGGAGCTGAGGCGTGCCGCCCTGCGCCGCTCCATGCGGGCTTGTCGCGAGCGCTGGCCCGAGCGCCTGTTGCGCCGGGCTAGTGAAGTCGGAGTGTCGGGGTTGTGTCTGGGCGAGAGGAGCTCCACGAGGTAACCGGCAACCGTTGCCGGTTGCCCTGAACACAAGACTCCCGAGCCAAATCTCATATCCCGCTGGGAGCAGATCCGAGGCACCCATGGAAAATAGGTTGGATCTGCTCGCCATCCCTGGAGATTAAATGGCAACAAAAGAGAAATGTCACACAGCGGCCCTTACCTGGCGCGCCAACTGTCGGTGTCCTGACCCGGTGGCCCGGCACCAACTAGTGATAATGCTGCATGTTCCTCGTCCCAGATGGTTGATGCAGGAGGCAACACAGTCACGCACGGGTTTATCCTGGTTCCGGCTGCGAGGCCGTACGTCCAGCAAAGGAGTGTGCGAGAGCACTGTACTGTATTGCACTGGGGTGCCTATAGTAGAGGGTACAAGCGAGGCGAGAGAGGGAGGGAAGCTCCCAAGTCTCTGCTAGAGGAGAAGTTGATTGAGACGAGTGCCAATATCGGGGCTCAAGAGCGTGTGTGCTCTGTGAGTGATGCTGAATGTAATGTTCTGCCCGGATGGATAAGATAGAGCCCGCCTCCCCTTTTATAGACATAAGGAGGGGCGGCGTACATGTACGGGGAGATCGCGGAAGTCGTCGTCTTCTCCCCGAATCGCGGGGGTGCAGTGATCAAGCTCTGTGGAAAGTGCACTGTGGGGTATGGCGCCTGGCGTGGCAGTCGTCCTGGGCGTCGTCCTTGGCCTTGCGGAGATCGCGCCGGCGTCCTTGTAGTTCCAGCGGGCGGTGTGGTGGTTGTTGTAGGGGGTACCGTCCTTCAGGCGTGGTGTGGCGACGTTCCGAGGGTCCTGCAGGCGGGGGTCTTGTCCTAGTCAAGGTCGGGGCCGTTTCCGAGGGCCGTGCCCATGCCGTTCGAGGGTTCCGCGGAGGGAAAAACACGAGGGAAGTACGGGGAGTTGGCAGCACAGTAGTTGGAGCAGTGCCGAGCACGTCTCGCACAGCGTCACAAGTTCTCACAGTGTCGCCACAGTGCCCGGAATGACGGAGAAGTGACCGGAGTTGGCGGACGGGACTCCGGTCACAGCCACTGTGCGAAGTGGAGGCCAGACGTCGTCTGACCCGGGCATTGTGGAGGAGTGATTGGCATTTAATGCCTCCGTACGACGAGCGGGCGAGCGGAAGGGTCGTTTGTCCTTTCCGTCGAGGGGTGGCCTCGAGCAAGGCGGAGACGATCCGCTCCTCCGATGGTAGGCTCCCCACCCTCGAGCGAGGCGGAGTCAGTCTGCTCTCTCGAGGGTTGGCTCGCTACCCTCAAGCGAGGCGGAGATGCGGGGCGCCCTCGAGCGTCTCGGCGGGAGGCCCTCGAGCGAGGCAGAGATTGCCCCGCGGGTTCGAGGGAGTGCGGATGGGCCGTACTTTGTACTTGGACCGTGGATTGGGCTTCTTTGAGTGATTTCCTTTCCTTTGGATTGGAGGGAGGCGTGTAGGCCTTCGTGTGCCCGATGGCCCGCATGTGTTTTGCGTTTTATGGGTGATTTAGTCCCCTAGTTAGGATGTCTCTATTCATGATACCCGACAATTACGTTCACTATGAGAAGAACTTTTCAAAATGTTTGATTACATTTATCTGAAATGTCATAATTTCGTATAAATTATTACTCAAAGTTTTACTTTATGCACATCACGACATATATTTTTTATTAGTGGAGGGTGCTTCTATCGGGAAATAGGGATAGTGAAGGACATCACCGATCACGGGAGACTTAAACTTTGATTATTCCCCAAACAAAGACACGCCAACTTGTGTTCTCTCGGGCTAGTCGTTATAGCACGAGGCACGTCGCCAGGAGCATCAGTGGGGAGCCGGTCCTCGTGCCAACTACTTTAATCGCCTCCTCGGCGCCCTGGTGCGGCGGTGGTTACTGGTTAATGGCCATCTCGCGGGAAGAACCCTCCAAGGGGCTGGCGGCTCGGCTGCTTTTGTCCCAAAAAAAAACTCGATCAGTAGGGGAAAGTTCGCCCAACGCAGGGGCGAAGCCAGGAATGGAAGACAAGAGGGCCGGTGACCCTTCTTCTTTTTTGATCCTCCTTCTTTTATCATTGGCCTCTAAAATTTTAGGGGAGCTGTGGGGGGCTCCATGGCATTTTAGGCACTAGGGGAGGCTGGAGCACCCCAGCACCCTCCTGGCTCCGCCACTGGCCAAACGGTATTATATTAAGAAGAAACTCAATTGTTTTTTAGTCGAGAAAATCTTCTAAACCCTAGCAATTCTAGTGAGGAGATTTTTTTATGCAGCATCCAAGAATAAATCAAACGATGATGGACATAACTCGATACATCCACTCCACCGTGCAAATATGTGTTCCTGCAAAGTGGTTCGGCTGCCGATTGGCAACCAACCGGTTGGGACCTCGGTTCGGCTGCTTTGCCGTCGTTGCAACTGACGCTTTCTTTAAGCCGAGCGGGCGTGCTCATGGTCATGGGTTTGCCGCTTTCCTCTCCGGTCGCTTGCTTCGCGTCCGAGCGCTGCAAGCCCGCACACCACTGTGCGACTAGCACGAGGTCCTTTGCTGCTGCCTTCTGGCTACTCCTTGAGCTTTTAGCAAAGGATCTTCAACAGTTTTTCAATAATCCTTTCCTAATAATAGGTATTAGGAGATTTTCTAATACCAATTTGAGGATTATTGGGGGAGTTGCTTTTGAAGTCTTCCAATACTTTTATCCTATACAACAATATATTGGGAGAGCATGAACTCTCCTTTTATTTGAGGGGAGATGGGGTGAAATATTGGGACATCCCAATAGTTATTGAGAAAAAAAATATATGCTGAAGTATATCTTTTTTTCAATAGTAGAAGATTATTGGGGATTAGGAACTGCCGGAGATGCTCTAGCGCCCTCATGTTTAATGAAAACCATGTACTTGTTATCTTATACCAATTGGTTGGTTAGCCGCCTGCAGGTGCCGAGGAACAAAAAAGCTTCTGAACCCGTCGACCTCGTGTTCCTTTAGCCCTTTTGTTTTCTTGCTTTTGGTGCTTCAGGAGCACTCCAAAGGGAAAATCGAAGGAAATCTTCCCCCCAAGAAAAAAAAAGGAAACACGAGTGGCGCGCACATCCCCCACTTGCGATTGGATCTCGCGAAAGCGGCGTGGCCGGATCCTGCACATCCTGGCCGGCCCGCACCTTTTTCTGCTTCGTTAAGTGAGGCCCTGTTTAGTTTTTAAAATTTTTCAAAATTTCCTGTCATCGAATTTTTGGATACATACATGAAGTATTAAATGGAGTTTAAAAAATAATTAATTATACAGTTTAACTGTAAATGATGAGATGAATCTTTTGAGCTTAATTAGTTCATGATTGGACACTAATTATTAAATAAAAACGAAAATATTACAGTAGCCAAAACCAAAAAAAATTGGAAACTAAACACGCCGTGAACCCTTAGGCCTTCAGGTAGCCGTACGTGTACAGGGATTGGCCCTTAACAATGCGAGAGGGGGGCAAACCAAAAAAAATTGGAAACTAAACACGCCGTGAACCCTTAGGCCTTCAGGTAGCCGTACGTGTACAGGGATTGGCCCTTAACAATGCGAGAGGGGGGCAAGGGCCTCTCGTGTTCTCGTGGCCGGCGCCTGCACCCCCGAGCCATGTCCCATGTGGACGAACGAATCCAACTAGTTTGAATGGACGGCGAAGGAACAAGTTCTCTAGCCGGGGGGTTGCCGATTGGCCCGCACGCGATCGAATCAAATGCCCCCCACATGCCGTGGAGTGCAGAAGCGAAAGTCACCGCTATATTATTCTGGTGACAAAATAGAAGCCGGCCTCTTCTTTTGGCGAAAGATACCTCCGGCTTTCCCCGCCACGCCTACGCCACATGTACTAGCGAGTGGGGCTTGACCAATCCACCACTGGAAGACGAGGGAGCCAGGATTATCCGGGCAAGGTCGGCGGGCGCAATGCAAGATGATATGCCGGCGCCACACACGCACCGAACGGGTAAGATCACGCGGGGATACGACACGGAAAGAGATCGGACGGTCACGTCACGTCGCGTCCCGGTCCCGATCGTCGGGGCAGCCGCGAGCGGGCGGGCGGGCCGTAGCTGGCACTGGTGGCACCGGAAGCGGCGGTGCTCGTATCGCGCGCCGGGAGGGGACGCGACAAGCTGGGGAGATTTTGCGCGCACACTTGATGCGTTGCGGGGATCGCCATCGATCGAACGTGCTGCGCGCGAATGGCCTCGGCGTGCGTACGCGACGAGGCGTCGAGGCCCCCGCGCCGGGGCTGCGTCGCCGTCGGCGGAAAGCGGGGCGGATGGTTCCGGATCCGGCGGGCATGGCCACCGGCGCGATCTGGTGCGGATGGGTTCGGGCCTTGACCTTGACCTTGGCGGCTCGCGATAAGACGGCGACGCGCGTCCGTCCAACGCGCGTATCTGCTCCTGCTGCGCTGCGGACAGGAACCGCGCGGCGGCTCCGGGTTTCTTTTCTTCACGCCGTGCGCGAGATTTTTTTTTGGCAGTGTTTGAGATGGTTATGGTTTCCAGAATTGCAGGGACCACGGCACGGCGGCGGGGATTTTTTGGTTTCCCTCTGCGCGCTCGTGCTCCCTGTGGCCGCCATGGGCCGTGTTTGGTTAAGTGTCATGTCAAATTTACACAAAAAGACGAACATCTGCATGGAGTGCTAAATGTAGTTTATTTGCAAAAAAAATTTTAGAAATGGGTGTAATTTTTCGAGACGAATCTAATGACGGTAATCAGGGGGTGATTTGCTATAGTAATCAGCCTCTAATCACGCGGTCAAAGTCCTCATTAGATTCGTCTCGCGATTTACACGGGGGTTGTGAAGGTGATTTTGTAATTAGACTTTATTTAATACTCTAAATTAGTGGTCAAAGGTGCTACAGTATTTCATTGTTTTAACCAAACACGGCCATGGTTTCGGCCTCTTCTCATCGGGTACTGCAGTAGCCTGGGTAGCATAAATTTTAATAAAAATTAGAGGTACTAAATAAAGTCAGTTTGCAAAACTAATTCCACAATCCATGCGTTACTTCGCAAGACGAATCTAATGAGGTCTTTGACCGCACGATTAGAGGTTGATTACTGTAGCATCATTGTAGTCAATCATCGATTAATTACCGTCATTAAATTCGTCGCGAAAAGTTACACTCATCCATAAAAAAGTTTTGCAAATAAATTTCGTTTAGTGCTTTATGCAAACAAAATTCCTTTTTGTGCTAGTTGTGCTAGTGTCATCCAAACGGGGCCTCGACGCCACTGCTCGCCGGCGCCCCGTTCGGTGGTTTCTGTTTGGAAAGCCATGCCCTCGCTGCAGAGAACTGGTTCGTTGTAAAATACGATGCCTTTGGAACACGTCGTAACGCGATTGCAGCTTCGACGGCGGACCGTCGGCGCAAGGAAACAGGCTCGGGCAGCGCAACTGTAGGAAATGAAGAAAAGAAACAGCACGGATGGGATTGGACCAGGACCATTGGGATGATGCTCTCCCACTCCAAGTCAGACGTGCTGATCCTCCCCCGCGAAACGGTTGAACTAGACTTGCAACTTGCGCGTATCTAGCGACTAGCGCCAGCCCATGAGCCGCGCGACATGCTGCGATATAGCGAGTGGCGACCGCGTGGTTGCACTTGCACGCACGCCTGCACGCAGACCTAGGTTGCCGTCGGATCTTGACGTGTTCGTCGATCCACGGCTCCGGGCTTTTGTTGCATTGCCAGTATGTGTACCACGAAAGTTTCAAAGATACTACGCGTATTTTAAAAGGCGAAAATCTCCGGTCAAGGGCTCCGGTCAGACCGCATTATTTTGACGGTAAAGGCTGCACCGTTGGCAGGCAAGTCTTCGTTTTTATTTCGTGTCTTGTCGGGTCCGTTTAGACTTTAGAGGATGATGGTTTCAGACATCGCACGTTTTTGTTCCCTGGACCGTGTGTTCGGAGCTTACGTGTACAATCATAAATGCATGTGTACTTATTTTGACGGGTTGATCGTATACTAGTACTCCTCCGTCCCAAAATAAATATAATTCTATGGTTCAAAATTTGTCCCACAAAAAATACAATTTTGACTTATCAACCACAAAAGACAAGAGTCTCCGGAAACTTCTTGTACAAAAGACAAGCCAATGTTTAGATTTTTGTTACAAAAGATAAGGGGCAATTTAGTAATTTTCATCTAGCATTGATTTATGTGTTCGGTTTTAGAATTGTATTTATTTTGAGACGGAGGTATTAGGCAGTAGGAAAAAGAGATGGCATGCGTTACATCATAAATGGCCCACGTACTAAAAAGAAAAAACGGAGAAAGGTATTCATGGGCCGTGCATTTGAATCCATGCCCACCAGGCCAGCAGAACAATTGGGCCTTAGGTAGGGATGTTCTTCGCAGTTTTTTTATTTTTTATTTTTTATTTTCGTTTTTTACAAAAATATATTTTTGTTTTCAAAATTTACAGGAATATATCCCAGTCGCAGGTGGTCGTCCCGCTGTGGGGCGGCAGGGGTTTTTCTGCAAAAATTTTTGCGGAGAATTTACGTTGAAGCTCCTGGAGGACCGGTCACCCGACAGCGGAGCGGCCGGCCCCCCAGGCCACCCGGCAGCGGGGCGACCGCCTCCCCCGGCCCTATATAAGGGGTTGGCTGTCCCCCACCCCCTCATTTGCATCACTAAAAATCTAGAAAAAAAAGAGAGGGAGGGAGGGAGGGAGAGGAGGGGTGAGGGAGAGGCAAAGCGTAGGGTACACAATCGTTTGTACGGAAATTGCATTCACCTATTTAACATTGCTTAAAAAAGGTTTTTTTTTTATCCGTAGGGTGGTCTCAAGACAACGACGAGGCCTCCTTCGACGATTTTACACGGTTGTTTGCTACGCCTGCCCAGGACAATGATCCCAGCTTGCATACACCTCTGGCTCAGTTACGTCATCCTGCCAGAGATGTGAGGCCACCGGACCGTCATAGCAACCCTACAGATCACATACACGCACAACGTAAGAGAGGTCGGCACGGTAGGGATGGTTAGTTGTTGCCACTTATTTCTCTATTGTTATTATGGACATGTCGTCTTGGTTTTCATATTTTGTACTCAAACTTCGTTTATGCTACCTTGCAATGCAAGTACACTTTTGCAGTACCAATGAACTGTTAGACAATTATATGTTATATGAATAGTATTACGACAAACCGAGAATTTTTTCTGAATTTTTGGTGAAGCAAATGAGGGCCGGCGGCATCTGGGAGGCGGTCGCCCCGCTGCCGGGCGGCGGCGGGAGGGGGGGCGGTCGTTCCGCTGCCAGGCGACCGGTCCTCCAAGGGCCTCAGCGTAAATTCTCAGCGAAAATTTTTGCAGAAAAGCCCCTGCTGCGGGGCGACCAGATCCCGGCCGCCCGGCAGCGGGGCGCCCGGGTATGTTTCTGTAAATTTCGAAAACAAAAATATATTTTTGTAAAAAACGAAAATAAAAAATAAAAAAACCGCGATGTTCTTCCGGGAAAGTAAAAATTTGCCTCCCCACTCTGTCCTGAAAGGGAGGACTTGGGGAAAGGACCGCATCAATTATCAGAAGCACATTTCCGAGCCCCGACCAGGTCGCATCGTCACTCCCTTCAGCTTTTCGTTTCAAATCAGAACTTTTAGCTGAAAATCAAAACTACGAGCCGGGCGAATTGACACAGACAGGGGCACAAACAGCAGCTACTCTAGAACTAGCTTATCTGTATTCCGAGCTAAAGATTTATACTACGTGGTTGCAGCTATCGACGACCTGCGTCGCCTCACGTCCTCACGTCTCAAAATTTCAAATCATGGTACTCTGCCATGAAGAAAACCGGACGGGAAGGACAGCTGCGTGCGTGCCCCTCTCTCTAGGCGTTATTTGGAAGTGCAAGAATCTTAGCGTGCATATTTCCTGAGAAGAGAATTTCGCATGCATGTTGCACTAAATGAAGTCTATTTACAAAAAAAATTTAGGAATGGGTGTAATTTTTCTTGACGAATCTAATGACGGTAATTAATCGATAATTAGCTACAGTGATACTACAGTAAGCATCCTCTAATCGCGCGGTCAAAAGCCTCATTAGATTCTTCAGGGTCACTAGCGCGGGGTTCTGAAGTTAGTTTTGTAAACTGGCTTTGTTTGACACCATAATTAGTGGTCAAAATTATTATTATTCCTAGCGCGCTACAATTCTAGCACGAACTAAATAGGGCCTAGTCTCTACCCTGACCCCAACTCTAGGCTGAGGCCTTTGCCCTTGAGGCACGCTGTATGGCATGGCTAAAAGTGAGCCTACAGCTTGCTACCGCAGAAAAAGGGGGGACCCGATTTTTTGAACCGAAGCGGCCGAGCACATGGACGAGCCAGGCGAAGGCACAAATCGTTTTGCGTCTGGCGCATGGATATGGATGAATTGAAGCTCTTCGCATCAGCAGGGGAAGGGAGTAGCTAGGAATGCAGAGGAATGAATGATCTTTCACCGGTAGGGAGTCGCTCGGAGCGCAGGGAAAAGCTGCCCTTTTGGGGGTGCATGGACCAGCTGACTCGAGCTGCATGCCTCTGTGCCGCAGGAGCGCAAGTGCTGGTTCAATCAAAGGTGCCTCGACGAATGCCGCACGCTAGCAAGCAGCAGGGAATGCAAGGATTGCTGAGTTATTCCTCCAAAGACGCGGCCTCTTCTAAAAACTGTAACAATGCAACTTTTTTTCACATCGCAAACGGCATGCTGACACGGTGCATCTGCTAGGAACATTTTCCCCCACTGTGCCAGAGATCGACGGATCATTTTCACTCTTCACCGTCGCCAGGACGCGTCCACCGCGCGCCGCCGTGGTGTCGTCGGTCCAAAAGCCCGAGGTGGCGGGGACGCCGTTCAATTCAAACAAAGAGGCCGCCGCCCCGGCCGGAGCGCGGCAGGAAACAACGGGAACAGTTAGCATGGGGGAGCCGCTCGGGTTGTCAAGGAAAGGCAGCGGCAGCAGCCAGCAGGCGGCATAGCAAGCACCAAGCAGCAGAACGCCTGCCCCCGGCGCTGTCCGAGTTACCCGTCTCCAGCGCTGCGCGCCTGCGCGTGTCTGCCACTTTCGCCGCTTCGGGCGGTTCTGTCGCGCCGTGCGTTGCGTTGTGTCCGGCTCCGGCATGGGGGCCGGCGCGCGGTGGGGGCGTGCGCGCTGCTCGGCTTTTTTTGCGCGCCGGTGCCGGCAACCGGCGCAGCCGCGCAGGCACGCAAAGATGAAGCGCGCGGTATGGCCCTCGGGAGATCCATGCGCACGCACGCACCCAAAGCCCCGGTCGCGTCGCGCCTGCTCCCGGCATCCTATCTGTTCCCGAAGCCGGAGCAGGTGCGCATCGGTGGATCTTCGTGGGGCATTCTTCTATCTCTGGTGGCTCAGCTCCAGACACCACACGGAAATATAGAATCTGGGGTGCGAGTGCTGAGCTTAAACAAGTGTGATGCACAGGCAGTGAGCCAATCTCCTGATCTGATTGATGTAAAGATGATCAGGGCCTTGGAAAACCCGAAAACCACGCGCGCACATACTCGCGGTACTGCGGGCACCTGTTCTTTAACCTGCATGGCCCTATTGGAAAAAGCGAGAGGCGGCAGCAATTAGCAAACATGTTGTACACTTGTGCTCCTACACTGTCTCACTGAGTGCGTGCTGGGGAAATCACTAGCACCAATCACGGAAATCAATCAGGCGTAGCCCAGTGGCACGCATGAAGCGCCAAGAAAAGGGGAACAATCACTTTCTCGCCTACTTCTTTGGGCATGGCAGAAAGCTCTCATGGATCATGAACTTCAAAGTTCAAACGCAAAAAAGTTGCATTGCGCATTTCTTTTTTACTTTATTTTGTTTACGGAAAGTTGCAAATGTCCAATAGTGGCCCACACCACCTCGCATTCCCCACGCGGCGAACCGCCAAAACCTCCCGTTTAAAAAGCCCCTGCCCCTCAAGCTCTCCTCAGTTCTCACTCTCCATCTCCAGCCTCCGAGCTCACAAACGCAGCTCGACAGGAAACCGGTGGCTCAGCCATGAGGTGGGGGCTTAGAAGCAGTAAGCAACAGCAGCGGGAGGCTCTGCCACCAGTAGAACAAGAGCGGCGGCGAGAGGGCAAGGGGAAGAGCAAGGCGATCTTCTCGTCCTTCTCGCCCTTGGCGTGGCTCTCGAAGCTGACGGCCAAGAACGGCGCGGCCGCTGCTAGGCCCGGGCATGCGACGCCCACGGCGAAGACCGCCGCTCAGGCCGCCACCGCGTTCCCGTCGTGCTTCCACATGCCCACGAGCCCCAGCCCCGCGTCGGCGTCGCGGAGCAGCCCGGCTGATTCGTCATCGTCCGCTGCCGAGGCAGCTCCTGACATCGTCCCGCGCCGCGACGACACCGGGGCCACGGCGGCGGAGATCGCCCCGCGTCGCCGCTCGGTGGGCAACGACGACACTGGGTCCGAGGCCGCGGCCGCGCGGCAGCTGTACCGCCGGCGCCACTACTCGGTCGGCGGCGACAGCGACCTCCCGCCGCTCGGCCACCTCGTCTCCCTCTCCCGCCCCGCCTCCCCGAAGGCGCTGCCCACGCCGACGCCGGCGCCGGTGCGGACGCTGACGCCGGTGCTGCCGCCGCTGCCGTCCGACACGGACCAGGAGAAGCGGCCGCGGAGCCGCCGGCGCCGGCACCGCCGCGTGGTGAGCGGGAGGAGGTCGTTCTCCTCCGCGAGGGCCCCCGGGGCGCGCCTGGCGCCGGCGGTGCGCGTGCGCTCCCCTCGGCCGAGCAGCGCCGCGGCGGCGGTGTCGGAGCTGGAGCTGTTCGCGGTGGTGCGGCGGACGCGGGACCCGCAGCGCGAGTTCCGGGCGTCGATGGTGGAGATGATCGCGAGCAAGCGCATGGTGGGGCGGCCCGAGGAGCTGGAGACGCTGCTGGCGTGCTACCTGTCGCTCAACGCCGACGAGCACCACGACTGCATCGTCAAGGTCTTCCGCCAGGTCTGGTTCGAGCTCAACAATGCCACCTCCCGTGCCGCCGCCGCCGCCCCGCCGCCGCGCACCTGACTACCTGAGCCTGCCCAGCGGCCTACCACAACAGGCACGCCCATGCAGCAGGATCATGAAGCAGCAGCTCGAGATCGGCAGGCAGCCCCCGCGGGTGTCGGCATCCATCATGGCGTGTCCGGAGCCGACGTGGACGCTGATTTCCACGCATTTTTTAAGGCGTACGTGCCGACGTGGCCTTTTCACGCGTGGCTGGGGAAAGCTGAGGGGCGTGGTACCGTGCCGCGCTCGCTTTTGAGGCGGCCTTCTTGTTTGCGAGACTTGCGCTGCGCGCGCTGGCCGACGGAACTGTTGTACCTGTACTATGCATGTGCTACTGTGAAAAACTACTGCTCAAGAAGAACTGTTTCTCGAGTGATGTGTGTTTGGCTGTTTGCCAGCCCAGCTTCAGGGTCAGTTAAATGCAAGGAAGGGACAAAAAAAAGGCCAAAGGTTGTGTTTAGTTCCAATGCAAAAAAATTGTAAACGAATTAAAGTGAAAATGAATCTTACTAATTTGAAGTACTAAATGAAGTTTATTTATAAAATTTTTTGCATGGATGGTCTATAAATCGCGAGACGAATCTAATGAGCCTACTTAATCCATGATTTGCAACAGTGATGCTACAGTAACTATCCGTTAATTATTGATTAATCATGAATTAATTAGCATCATTAGATTCGTCTCGCGATTTACAACCCATCTGTGCAAAAAATTTTGTAAATAGACTTCATTTAGTGCTTCAAATTGGGAAGATTCGAAACGCAAAAATTTTGTGTTACACTCTACCGAACTAAACACGGCCAAAGGCTATTGGTTTCATTATTTTCACTTGGATCCGAATGCTCCAGCCGTGTAACTTGGCGGCATGTATGGCATGGCGAAAGATTCCAAGGTCTCCAGTTTCTAGAATTCAAATAGCCGCCGAGCTCCGGCTTTTGTTTGAAAGGGTGAGCAGTTGATGTGGCCAGTGCTTGCTGTTCGCGGCGTACTGCACTGACATGTGGCTTGGGCTCACTGTTTCCCTATGTTTTACTGGCCCGTTTAGTTCTCAAAAATTTTCTGTACGTAACTTCGAACGTTTAACCACTAATTAGGAGAGTTAAATATGAATAACTAACAAAACTCATTCCACAACTCCGGGCAAAATCGCGAGACGAATCTAATGTACCTAATTATGCAATAATTAGACAATGTCATGCTACAGTAATCAATCTCTAATGATGGATTAATTATGCTTAATAGATTTGTCTCGCGATTTTCTGTCCATCCGTGTAATTAGATTTACAATTAAATCATGTTTAGTCCTCCTAATTTTTGGTTGAAAATTGCTACAGTAGTTTGTCCTAAAAATTGCTACTGTTTCTGTTTTTGTTCGCTTGCTGTTTTATTTCGTGGACGCGGGGAGGGGCACGAAGCCATCCATGCGTGACTGATCGCTGAAGTTCCGTGATTGCAAATGTTCAGAGAAAAAATTGTCACGTAAGTTGCTAATCGCATCAAGAATGGACACTGTTGTGTGAGCAGGGATACAGGCGTAGGCCCGTTGCTTTGACCGCAGCAGTACTCGCCTCATGGGCTCGTGCCCTCGTGCAAGTTGTGGTGGCGGTCGACGGCTCGATGTTGGCAGTGATCGTATTCATCCGGGCTCCGGCTGCCTTCCGAACAGTTTCCACAGCGACGGACCTGTTTAGTTACCAAAAAATTTTACACTGTACTCATCCCATTGAATCTTCGAACACATGTATGAAATATTAAATGCAGTTGAAAAAATAATTAATTATACAGTCTATTTGATTAGCACGAGCTGAATCTTTTAAGTCTAATTAATTCATAATTAGATATTATTTATCAAGTAACAACGAAATGTGCTATAGTACCAAAACCCAAACTTTTTCACCAACTAAACACACCCGGAATATTGTAGCAGATCTTACGTACAGTATCAATGAACGCAATGCATTGCTCCGTGACATGCGTATAGTATTCTATTTCGTACTGGCCTGGGTGCTGTGTACGCCGGCCGTATGCAAATGCGCTGCACACTGTACTTGATGACAACGCTCTCAGCTCAGATAGGCTCATAGGCAGGTATGTAGCCCCATAACTGCCCGCTGCTCCACAACAGGGTCTGCTTAATGGAAGTGGATCCTCTACGGAAACATCCTCTAACATAGATCTACACGTGGAATGTAAACGAATCGGATACGGACAGATATCACTGTCAATCAAAATCTGTCCATCCCCATGGCATATTGCGTGCTTGACTCGATCATAATTCTTTAGGTCGTGCTTTGTGCATCCAATGTTTTCGCCGCCCCCCCCCCCCCCCCCCCCCCCCCCCCTCCTCTACGCTTAGAAGTCGAAATGTTGCAGAGGTGCCAATAAGTACTTTATGACATGAAAATAATGTGCTTTTCAATTCAGCACTCACTTCTCTATTTGATCTAAGAAAATGCCTCCTCCTTGGTGAGGCAAGTTCATGAGTATGTGTTTTAACAAACCGAGAAACCTCATATTTACCATCAGATTGTCTCTTGAATTCAATCATTGCCTTGCAACCAACCCTAATAATTTTGATTTTTCTTTCGGGCTTCTGATCAACTTGTTCATTCTCCTTTTTTTTTCCCTCCTTCCTCCAGCCCTCCTTTGAAGAAACAAATTTCTTCAACTTCACTACATCACCATCTTTGTGTTGTGTCCATGTACGAATTGAAAAACCAGCATGATCAGCATATGCTTTGTAGAATGACTTGCCTTGTTCCCAGCTATCGAATATCATACCCACTGAAGGTTGCAAGGCTCGTAGATTGCCCGCTGAAGAGTATTGACAAATCTTAAATAATTGCATAATAGAATCTAACTATTGAAATAAACATGATACTTACACAATATGGCAGATCACATTGCCCATTAGGTGTTTCATAGCCATCTGCATCATTTTCATCAAACCCTTCTCGAATCTAAGCACAATGGCAAAACAAAGTCCTAAGTGATATTCTCCAACCTGAATAAAATGAGGTTATAGCTCTAATAAATTACCTCCAATTTGCTATTAGGATCATCATCAATTTGTACACCAGTTAGCTGGCACTTTGCGATGTACCACCCATTGGATCAATATCCCAGTTTAAAGATGAGAATAAAAAAGATTAGATACATTACTTGCATGATGAACTCAAATAGATTAACTAGGGCGAGAGAATGAGAATGCCTTCGAAATATCCCACTAACAAGCATTAGATGTGGTATGAAATTCAATAAATACTGCAGAAGTGAATTGCATCATGATTTGCATCAAGTCTTGGAAGGAGCGGAACGCCAGAGTATTCAATCGACACGAAACTTCGACAACCATGTTGATGGAGAAAATTAAAGCGGAGGCTAATTTGTGGATAACAGCAGGAGCCAAAGATTTAGGCTCGGTAGTTGCGAGATTGTAATTTTGCTACTAACTCCGTTTGTACTATTTTCACTCCTTCTATATCAATGAAATAGGCACAATCTCGTGCCCGTTCGTTCAAAAAAAAATTCTTAGTCTTGATGATACAAATAAATCCACCATACAATAAGCAGACAATTACAACAATAGGAAACAAATCCTTGAAGTTTCCTTTTGTCCATCAACAAGAGTGAAGAGACATCTATATTGTACCAATTTATTCAATGCAAAACAATGCATGATTTAGCACATTTATGTGCATGTTCAGACCCTAACACTGGGAAAAATGTGCTACCTGCTAGTGAAATTCTGCAAACTAGTAGCAAGATAGTTGTATCATGAACAAATGCAAATCCCACTTTCACAAATCAAGCAATTGCAATTTCACAAATCATGCACTAGCGCCCACGCCGCCGCCGCTTGTCCAGATCCCACGCCGCTGTCGTGGGTCTGCTTCAAGCCTTCAATAACGGCCACTTCCAGCTCCAGAGACTCTCCGACGGCGAGGCGCACACCCTCCCGGAGCCTCCTGCTGCATGCGCGCTCCGCTGCTACAGCACCACGGTAACTTGTTCGGAAATTATTGTGCACATATGCGCATTATTGCTACATTATATCTTTCATTTTTGGGCAGCTTGTTTAAATATGCATACACTTTCTAGATGTCAGATGATTGTAAACGCAAATTAAGTACAATGTTAATGGCATCCTTAGATATGCCCACGGAAATTATCATGTTTATTATCAGCTCGTCAAACTGTGCAGCTGGGAGATGGTGAAACAATTAACATTGATTTTCTGCTGACAAGAATGGGGGCTCTATTTTAGAAAAAAAAAATGGGGGACGGGGAGCAAAAAAGCATTCCATTGCCGGGATTTGAACCCGGGTCGCCTGGGTGAAAGCCAGGTATCCTAACCGGACTAGACGACAATGGATCTACTGGGAATGGTCCACTCGAAACTCTTATCTTTGCTCTTCTCCAATCTAGCAGGCAGTAGTAGCATCCCACTGGTGCTGCGTGCGAGCACAAGTTAGAGGTAGCTATGAGCAAGACCATATATTCCATCCGTTTCCAGTACTGATTCACATCCCAGCCAAGTTCAGCTTACAATTCCTACCAGTTCCTTACAATACATGACAAACACCTGTCCAGCATTTGCTGCTCCACGAAAGTTTCGATCCATGATCCATGACTTTCTGCTTGATTTCAGAAGGTTGCGAGTGTTCAAATCAAACTTCAGAAGAATACTTTCTACTACAACCAAATGCCAAGTTAGCACACATCATTGGAACTTCCTGACCAGCTCAAGCTTGCGAGCCTGGAAGAACTTGCAACGGCCTTTTCCACTCGATTCGATCTCTTCAGTCTTCCTTCTGAAACCAGTAAAGCCTAGGTGTAAGGATAACCGGGGTGTCCGGCTCTAGAGGGGGAGGGGGTGAATATGATCGCTAATCGCTTTCTATCCCAGGGCTCAATCTATTTGCATAAGATAAACCTAACACGTACTACACATGCTAGTTATGACTAAGGTTTATCTATGCTACTCTCTACTTATCCCTAAAAGACATGCAACCTAGTCAAACCTAATCAAACCAACTAGGAAAGTAAAGGTACGCAAGATAGAGTAAATGCGGAAACGTAATACGGTAAGTAAAAAGATAAGTGCAAGGGGGATGCAAACTCCCGAGTAGACACGGTCATGTAACGTGGTTCGGCACAAACGCCTACGTCCACAGGACACCGAGGCTCTTCCGATCACCGTCTTGCACTACGTCACCAAGGCGATGTCGGCAAGCAAAGGCAAGTGCCCACAAGACACCGAGTCTCGTGCACCGCTACCGTCTCTCTCGGTCACCTGGCCGAAATCCACTACGGAACTTCTCCACCAAGGAGGGGGTCTCCTCTTCCCCCGCACAAAGTGTCGCTGCCACTCCACACCAAGTCGGAGGGTCACACGACAGATCACAAGGATTGCTTGCCGCAGCAAGACTTCTCTCAAGGGAGCTCTCGCAAGAACTAATCCCTATTACAATTTACAAGCACTAAGCACTCTCACAAGTGTGCTTAAGACTATATGATGTACAATGAAGCACTATGATGGTTGGAGATGATCTTTGGCTCTTGTATACTTCCTTGGTCTCCAGCACTCTCAAATGAGCAGTGGAGTGGCATATATATAGCCCACACACCCCAAACTAGCCGTTGGAAAAAGGCTGACAAAAAGTGCTATCACCGGTTAAACCGATGCTCCCGTTAAACCGGTGAGTGCATTTTCCAACTAGCCGTTAAACATCAACGGCTAGCTCAATCGACCGACATAATCAACCGATGCAGTGTCGGTTTAACCGGTGAGTGTAGTTGCTGAAAAACTAACTCTCTGGACAACTACACCGACGTTCACCAATATCTAGCATCGGTTTAACCGGTGTATAGATTTTGCTTCAGCTGCTGAGTTCATTGCACCGACGTATTCAACTTTCTTTACGTCGGTTCAACCGGTGTTACCAAAATTCCAGACGTGCTCCAAGTCAATGCACCGACGTATGTAATTTTCTTAGCGTCGGTTCAACCGGTGTACTCTGCTGATTTGGCCTTCTCTGAGTCTGTTGCACCAGTGAGTACAATTTCCCTATCGTCGGTTTAACCAGTGATAGTAAATTGTCTCTGTCTTGATTTCTTTGACTTGGTTTTCTTCACGATCTCTTCGATTCTTGTCCTTTGGACCGAAGAGCTTTCAGAACCCCCGTAGGGACGGCCCTTCGGGCCTAGCTACGCCTATCTTCTTTTTGTCATCACTTGAACCTAAAAGCCTGGGAATGTTCATCTTAACAATCATATTAGTCCAAGTGTTGTGTGTGTCATCAATCGCCAAAACATTATATTGAAATATGGCATGAGAGGCCATTTTCGCTACACTAGGCTAGAAAGCTTGACTTGTCGCTTGGCTCTTCCATTGTTAGTTGCATCTTCATCGGACTCCCTTCATGTCCATTCCATGTGGCACAAATCATACTAGCAATCAGAATCACGTTTTGCAATTCACAGAGGAAAAATTTGTTCAACAAAGAAAGCATGGGAACATAAAATTCAAAATTCGAACACACCATGTAACCTCAACTGCATCCTTGAAGAAGGGTGTGCAAGTTCCCCAACTAAAACGAACCAGGGTCGGGAAGCCAAATACCGGGTGCTTGTGATCTTCTAGCCATTGCTTTGTATCAGGGTCTGCACCATAAACTAGGATGTTCTTTAATGAAACAGTCATATGATTACAGTTTGATAAAATCCCATACAATGAGGATGACCTCCTGGATAGCCTGATCCAGTTTTCATGTGCATATTTAGAGCTGTTTCATCAAACACCCAGTTTCGCAAGGCCCTGTCCCTAGTGACCTGCAGTTGAACATTAAGACATTAGAACTATTTAAGCCTATAAAAATGTAGTCACATGAGAAAATTTCATATGGAACATAACCTTTGCCACTATACTTGCCCCACTAACAACTGGGTAAAGGCTATCGGCTTTTTTGGCAACCACAAATTTAATGCCTGGAAACTTTTCAGTCAGCTTGATCCGATACTTCTCAGGATCCCCCACTGTATCTATATACACCATTTCAAGTAGGAATAAATTACAAAACAATGTAGTGGATAATCCTATGTGGATAACTGCACAAGAGGTCCTTTTGTATTCAAGAACATATGCTCTTACTCCTGCCAGTAGTACTCCCATGTTAAGAACTTTTCTAACAAGGCCCATGGCAGAGTTATGTGATATTTCATTTAGATTTACTTTCGATCTGAAACAATGAGACTATTAATTAAGGTAAAAGATCAATTTTGCAGTTCACTAGGTACAAAGGTTACTAGACATACCTTTTTAACATTTTAGCAGATAGATCCTTTGGACATATGACATCCACTTCCCACCCAATAGAGCTATTGACCTTTAAACTTTCAAATAGCTCCTCCCTTTGTTCCTCCTTCAAGGTCTTTGAATCTGTCCACGAAGACAAGACCAATAGGCTACATTAGTTATCAGTCGATGTCCTAATAGCACACCTACTCTTGAACTTTTCAAAGCCCATGGACGGTAACATATCAGCCGACTCTTTTAGCTGGACCGTCCTACGATAGTAAGCATCACAAACTACCTAGATGGATTTAAGATTTGGTTACTCTAAAGATTGGATTCATGCAATATGTCAGCATGCCACATATAAACAGGAGCTATCTCAACCACAACTCTAAAATGTCAAAAACTGATATTTTGCACAGCGAGAAGGATGCACAATGGAAGCAGCTGCAACTTATGAGTTTAGGGGGGGGGGGGGGAGGATTAAAGAAAAGAATGTTTGCCAAACAAAGGAAGCAAGAAGAGGATTGCAGTTAGCACTTTAGCAGCACCTAATCAGGCTGCAGTGCACCAAGCTCGCACCTTTGGTTTGGAAGAAAAATCAGTAAGTACCAAGACTAAATATGTTTGATGCACCTACCCATGTGTTTATTTTGTTGTCCACAAATTTAAAAGTTCGTAAATATATGCATCAGCACTTGAAAAGATATGGTGTTACTATTACCAAGCTAGCCCATTTCTCTCTCCGATACAGGCTCACAGTCACAGAATCATTCATGATGTACTTGAAATTAAATTATATTTACATGTCTCTGGAACTAAAACAACTTTAAGCTTTGAGCTGTGCCTTGCAAACTAACATAGCCACCAAGGCACCAAGCAAAAAATAGATAAAGAAGAAAAGGAGTGAAGATGACCTGCGAATTTGAGGGTGGCAAGAGTATTGTTGTAAGACCGCGCGCAGTACATGCATCCATACACCATTGGACCTGCACAAGCAGTAACAAGATGTGAATTTCGGCAAACTTCATTTCTGCTCAAACCCTGCAAATACGTGTCCTGTTCATGGCATGCCATGATTTCAAACAAACTACAATTTCAAGAAACATTGCGTATTTCCACGAGTGCTCATCTTAATTCACTTTAGCCTACTGAAAACTTGTAAAACCCAAAAGATTTCAAGCAACATTGACCAGCGAGTCGGGAGAGAAGTCAGAAGTGTATACCAAGGACAGGGCCACGGCCAGCCTCGTCGATCCCCATGAGGCAGGGCACCTTGGTTGCCCATTCCGCAGGGGCTGACCCAGCATAGGACATGGGTGTACACTTGTACACCCGATGATTCTTGCAAATAAAATCGAAGTTTTGTTAGGGTTTGGGGGTGCACCGTCTGGCACAGCAGAAGGAAGGAGAAGGGGCCGGCGTACCTGGAGGATGCGCTCGTCGCCGGCAAAGGGCTGGGCGAAGACAGGACAAATGGCGCCGCCGCTTGCCCAGTCGCCGCCGGCAGGGAAGGAAGAGCAAAGGGAGGAGAGAGTCCAAGAGAAGGGAGGAGATGAACTTGAGGCCACTGAGCGGCTGAGCCCTCTGAGCGGGAGGGCTGTCAATGAGCCGAGCTCGAGCGAGCGAGAGGATTCTGATTTCTGAGCCGAGATCGATCTGACCACGAGCTCGAGATGTTTAAGGCTAGTCTCGATCTACAGTTTCACAGTTACTTATATTAAAATTAAATAATTACGTTAGGTATATTTTATTTTGATGAAACTCTTCACATATTTCATTAAACTTCATTCTTCTCTATATTTAATATCATGAAACCCTTCACGAAATTAAACACTAAAGCTGACCTAACTGAAGAACCACCGATAATTTCTCGGTAACAACATTGATGAAAGATAAGAAGGCGCGTGTATAAATCTAGTCTCAGTGGAAGTTTCATAAAAAAATTATAAGTATTAAATATTATGCCAAATCAACAAATTTGTTCATATGACAAGGGCATTACAAGGAGAGAGGAGTTTCATGGAACGTGAGACAAATTTCATTCTCACAACACTTATCCGATTCAGTTACTAAGTTTATACACTCTGTTCTTTTAGTTGTGACTGGTGACTGGTGCTGATTTGTTATGAGAGAACAATACTGCTGGCTGGCTAGTGCTGATTTGGTATAAGAGAAAAAACACTGCTGGCTGATTGACTGACAAACCAACCAAACAGAGTGTAGTTTTGAAAATAGTGCAACAAAACTATACACTGAACTTAGCCTAAAAGAAGGATTTAACTCAATAAATAAATATTAGGAGAAGCATATCCGGATATCTAACTTCATTCCAGCTAATTTTTTTGATAGTTCCATTTTCAAAATTGAATTATTCTCTTTTGATATGACAGTCCCACTTGAGTTGATATCTTGGAATAGTATGAATGTTCATTCTATTCACATGCAGAATAACTTCTCTTGGAAAAAATAGTATACGATAACATCTAAAATGAGGAGTTGTGATTAATGAGATGATAAGCAAGACTCTTCTTCTTATTCAATGTACCAGGATGAGAAAGAACTATATTTTAGCTTGTGCAACACAATAGCTCGCTAGTTAATGTAAGATTCTAGCCTCTAGCTATATTATTTAACTTTTTATGGTTGGAAATTTAATTAATAGAGGTAGAAGGGTGCAAGTATATGCACGCAAACCGAAATACTCGAGCTTCATAGAATATCTCAATCTCAGGTAGTTGGAGCTCGCTAGTTAATGTAAGATTCTAGCCTCTAGCTATATTATTTAATTTTTTATGGTTGGAAATTTAATTAATAGAGGTAGAAGGGTGCAAGTATATGCACGCAAACCGAAATACTCGAGCTTCATAGAATATCTCAATCTCAGGTAGTTGGAGCTCGCGAGCTCCAAGTTAGATCCAAGCTTGGCTTGATTCCAAGTACTTCTTAGTTTAAATTGAGTTTTTGACAAGTTAAATATAAATATCTCGTGAATTTTGAACTTTTTCTGGTAACCCTACTTAAAGATAGAGGTGAGCTATGATGCTCAGCAGGTCAGCTAATCGTGATGTTTTTTTATTTCTTTACCTCTCTTTCTCTTTTACTTTATACCACCTTTTATTTATTAATATAATAGATGAAATAATGAAATTAATTGATCTTTTAATAATACTCTATTTAGCTGCACTACATAAAACGTTTTATACCAATTAAATTGGGCTCTCCTTTCACTATTACTCCCTCCATACTCGAAAAGAATGTCGTTTTGGATAAAGTTTGGGTCAAACATTAGGGACATAAATCATGAATAACTTTTAAGTTGTTAAGTTTCAAAATACAAAAATCATATAAATATATTTGTCTTGAAAAATACTTTCATAAAAATATAAATATATCACTTTGCGATAAATATTTTTATAAAAATAAAAAGTCAAAGTTAAGCTTTGGAGACGGTGTCGCTATCCAAAATAACATTCTTTTCAAATATGGAGGGAGTATCATAGTGGACCGATTTTTTCAATATATTAGTATAAAAGCAATAACTTCCATTACAGTTTGACCTCGGTTTGGAACAATAGAAGAGGAAAGGAAGGTAAGCGGGGAAGTCACACCTAGTGAATGCTCATCACCGGAGGAGGGCCCGACAAAGACCCGGCAAAGGGTGGCGCCGCTCCCTGGTCGTGACCGTCTCGCTGCTAAGAAGCTACGAGGGAGAGGGAGCAAGCAGGTGAACAGAAGGCTTTGGAGGAGTACTGGAATTGATCTAGGAGCTGAAGGTGTAGATAGTAGCTAAAAATCCAGGTAGAAACTTCTCACAGGCGGTGGAGGTCGCCGTTCCCTTTCTTAGGATAAGGATACAGACCAGTGATAATCCAGAAGGTGATAGAGAGGACCTGCAATCAAAAAGTGTACTACTTTAAGTGCTTTATAGAAATATCACATCTCCACCAGAGAACTTATCTATAAAGTTTTAAAGAAAATGGACCAACCAGATCTCGTTCGTCCATATATTTAATATTTAATCGTAGGACTAAAATCAGCCTGGGAGCACTGGAGTACTGGAATTGTTCTCGCGCTGCACGTACACATGGGCGGCGAGAGAAAATGGGAAAGGGCTCCTCCTCCTCCTATACCCTCAAGGTCACAAGCAAAACTACCGGTAGCAGCCGCGGAGTTGGGCAGTTACCCGCTCGGAAGTCGCCGCGACGAGCTGCTGGATTTTGACTTGCTACCAAAAATCGAAACGGACCAACCAAGCTGCCGCAAAACCCCTCGTCCGCGGCTTCGCGTCGGCCGCCGACACCGCCGCCGTGCCTCTCGCGCCCACGCCGCCGATGCGATCAGCACCGCTAGCCAGATCCAGGCGCCTGTAGAAGCTTCAGCCGTCGCCGTCCCATGGGGGACTGCGCCGTCGAGGACGGGCGCGGAAACCCGCACCCGAAGGAAGAGGAGGGGGAGCCGCCGGTGGCAGCCGCGGAGCTCGATGAGCGGACGAGAGAGCCTCGGGAGGAGGCTAGCGGGCAGCGGAAGAAGGCGGGAGGGATCCGCAGGGAGCCGTCGTTCTCGCGGTGGTGCAGGGACCCGTCCGCCGCCGCCCCGTCCAATGGCCTCGACGCTGCGGCAACCAGCGACGGCGACGACTCCGAGGAGTTCGAGCTGCCGCTCCTGCCCTCCGCTGCCGGCGGCGGTGGCAACAGCAGCTTACCGATGGACATTGAGGCGGGGCTGGCGGCGAGATCTGAGGGCCTGTCGATCTCGCCGTGGTTGGTTGCGAAGGTCATCGGGTTGATTGCGAGTTGGTACACGCTGAGCACATGCTTGACGCTGTGAGTAACGCGTTTTGTTCGTTAATACTGCAATCCGGATATTCAGGCGAGCTTTGTATGCGGATGCGTTTGTCGCTAGTGTTCATTCCGTGCGCGTGCGCGTGTGATCAGGTACAACAAGGAAATGCTGGGGAAGCACATGTGGAAGTTCCCGGCTCCCTTCCTGATGAACACGGTGCATTTCACGATGCAGGCCGTGGCGTCCAGGGCCATCGTGTGGTTCCAGCGCCCTGGCCTGGAGGGAGGAGCCAGGAAAATGACGTGGAAGGATTACAGTTTACGAGGTGGGTAATCTGTTGTTTGTAAAATACTATTCAGATGTTAGGATAGTAGGACGGTTCTCTTCACATATAGTGCAGTATGTCATGAGAATTGGAAACTTCGGTGCTTTATGATTAGCAAAACCAGTTTTGGCTATTTTGGACTAATGTTGAATAGGAGTGTTTAATACAGTATGACTAGCATGGAGGAACACATGTTGAAATTAGCTCTTTCGGGGTCAGGTACAAGAGCACTGAAGATGGACAGAGGCCTTTTGGTGATGAAACAACCGTAAGGCCAAATGTGTACACAGAACAACTTATATGCCAGATTAAGGAAGGATGGAGAAGTGCAATAAATTGTGCTGCCTTTTCTAAAAGGCTATTCTCACCCTGCTTCCGCTTGGGGATCAAACACAGGTTGTAGGCACGCTCTCACATTTACGACCATGATGTGAATCGAAACTGATACAGAACCACATCTGCTGAAAAATACAGTTTGGTTCCTCACTGCTTGCTGCGTGTATCTTTGTTATTACATTTCAGTTAATTTGGACCATTGCCTATTATCTGGAAACACTTCTGACTCTATCAACTAAAAAAGCTAGGAGAAATATTTTTTTAGCTTTTACATTTCCGTATGCTTATTTGATTGTATTTTCTTGTTTAAGTTTCAATGCATAGTAACTTCAATATTTACTCTGCATTCGCTGTATAATATTTTCAGTATTTGTTTTGCAGTTGTCCCAACAGCTTTGGCTACCGCTCTTGATATAAACCTGAGCAACATTTCACTTGTTTTCATTACTGTGACATTTGCAACAATGGTATAATTCTTTCTATGAGGATCATTATTTCTTTGGTCCACTAATTAATAGTTGAGATTCTAATTTTCCTTTTTATATTATTGTGTAGTGCAAATCTGCTGCTCCAATTTTCATTCTTCTGTTTGCTTTTATGTTCAGGTAACTTTGCTTGCTACTCTGCCTTTAGTTGTAATGCCTTTTTGTATTCAAGTTTAGCTGCTTCTTGCTTTCATTGCGTATATGTAAATTTCTTTGTATGTTTTTCATATGTTATTTGTGTCTAGAATTATCTTTTCCTGTACTTCTGCTATGCTTTGTATTATTTTTCAATTTTCAAGTCATAAGCTGAAATTCACTTTCTTTTTCTGGAAGGCTAGAGAAACCCAGCTTTAGCCTTCTTGGAATCATGCTGATTGTTTCGTTTGGAGTTCTACTAACAGGTAACACATTCTTACATCAACATATTCAGGGCTAAGAAAATAGCCTTCGAACTAGAGTTTTGCTATATTTTAGGGTTGGTGCAATCTATGGCTTAACAGTGCATCTTAATTCCTAACTGCATGCCATGTACGTTCAAAAGTTGTGTTAGCATCTTTAACTGGGTTTAACTTTCTACCTCGCAGTTGCTAAAGAGACAGAATTTAATCTTTGGGGATTTATATTTATTATGCTTGCTGCTGTTATGTCTGGTTTCCGCTGGTCGATGACCCAGATTCTTCTCCAGGTTTGTAATATAACGCTTTCAGAATTTTCTTATTTTTGTTTTCTTTTTAATAACAGGATACCTGGTCCTATTAGTTTCGTGTATCTGTGTTGTATTTTCATTTCAATATTTCATCCCAGCCGTGACTGAACTTTTGCCTCCCCCCCCCCCCCCCCCTATGTCTGCCAAAACCGCTGAAGAAAGAGGAATACGGTAAGCATTCTATCTTTGGCATTTTACTCACTCAGAGGAACACTATTACACCTTTCATTCATGTGCTGGCATCAGGCACATGCCTGAATACAAGGTTCATAAACATTCATATACATCTGATTTGCACTTATTTCTTTGGGAGTATGACTACTGATCTATTTATTGCTGCTATTGCATTATCGTCTTAAACTTTTCCATTAACATCTGTGTGAAACTGTGAATACATTGCATTAGAATCTGTACCATTATGGTCCGAAATATGAAAATCGATAACTTCAAAAGCAATGTATTCTATTATGAATCAATCAGTATGTTAACTGCCATTTCTACAGCATCATAATTTTGTTTTATTTGTTTACTGTGCAGGATTAAAAAATCCTTTTACCTTGATGAGCCATGTTACCCCAGTGATGGCAATAGTAACAGCAATTATTTCTATTGCCATGGATCCATGGCATGATTTCCGAGCAAGTCACTTTTTTGATAGTACTGCTCATATAATAAGGAGCAGCTTATTGCTGCTTCTAGGTGGTGCTTTGGCCTTTTTTATGGTATGTATCATGTGCTCCTTTTCTGGGAATAATATTTATGCTTGCTTCTCACTTGGAATTATTAAAGTTAGCTACTACTCCCTGATGATCAAAATATCTTTCCAGTCTAATGGAATTTGTTATTTTGCAACTGTTTGTTAAGGAAACCAGCAGTGTTATTTTATGTTTGGTACCCTTGGTTTTAATGATTTGAAGTATTGAAGTAGGTAGAGGGATTAAAACATATCATGAAATGGGGTGAAGCATGGTTGATTCTGTTAACTCTGCCTCCTTGTCTGCATGACAGCATGAGGTAGTTGTGCAACTATTGAGGGAGTTTTTTTATTATTATATAAAATAACCAGCAATACTTGTAGTTGTAGCAAGTCTTCTCTATATGGATTCTACTTTTGATTTATTATTAAGACATGGTCGCCATTTATTCCTGTTGTCAATGTGCCAATCTTGAATTATTCTCTACAACTTGGTTGACAGGATCCTTCCACTTGCAGGTTTTGACAGAATATGTTCTTGTTTCTGTGACTAGTGCTGTAACAGTGACCGTTGCAGGAATCGTGAAGGAAGCTGTCACTATTCTGGTATAACTAAAATTTGATAGTTTATATCAATTCATCTATGCTAGTTCACTCATGTGATTGTGACTTTATTTACAATTAAAAACATACAGGTTGCTGTGCTATTCTTTAATGACCCATTTACCTGGTTAAAGGCGCTTGGGCTGGCAATAATAATATTTGGCGTCAGTCTATTCAATTTGTACAAGTGAGTTGAAACTTTCGTATGCTGTATATTTGTATTTCCATGTTGTTGTTGTTATTACTTGAGGGAATGTTATTATTTTTACAATTCCGTAATTAGTAAATGACTAAACAAAATTTCAACTTTGAATCTTTGAAGTGGAAACACATGCTTATTTCTAATGCATGAACGGCATTTACCGATTATTCTTGTGCTGTGTGCAGATGTAAGAGGTTCAAAAAAGGCCACCACAATAAAGATGCTGGAACAAATATTGAATCTTCCAATGGCACTTCAAAATATGTTATCCTTGATGATGATACTGAAGATCAAGATGATACAGGCTGACTCAATGTGGTAGGTAGGATCTAAAAAATATGAGTAGATTTGTACGTCAGATAGGACTTCTTCTTGGAAATTTCTTAGTGTTTTCAGTTACTTTAACAATTGGACTCACTGATTTTGCAGAAAGCAGACTATTATATGCCTGGTGGTTCCAGAGGAGCAAGATAATCTGTACCTGCACAAGGCATTGATACAATCGTCTTACTTTCACATGCTAACTGATTTCATATTTGTGCTCTAAGATTGCACGGGACTGTCATGTATGGACGTGGCATTAACAGCCTTGTTGGGAAGACACATTCAACGTGGATCCGGTATCAGTACAAAAGTTTTGGCCTTTCAAGATAAAAGAAATGGTGCATATATATGAGCGAGGAATTGTGCAGTATGTCCACGATACCAACAGTTACAACTCGAAATACAGCTATGCACTTTTAGGCCCCGTTCAGTTTCGTGATTTTGGGTTGAAAAGTTACTGTAGCACAGTTCGTTGTTACTTGACAAATAATGTCCAATCATGAACTAATTAAGTTTAAAAGATTCATCTCGTGCTAATCAGTTAGACTGTGTAATTAGTTATTTTTTTCAATTACATTTAATGCTCCATGCATGTGTTCGAAAATTCGATGTAACAGTTACTGTAGCAACTTTTTGGGAAGTGGACGGAGCCTTAGTTTACTGGAAGAGGTGAGAGCTCAATTTTGGAGTGCGTTCTGATTGCTGAAGGAGAGTAGGGACAGGGGCTTTCCCGCCCTTGAGATAAAAATAAACAATGTTGATATGTAGTGCTGTGTGCCTGTATGTGAATGTATACCGTGTAATGTACAAACATCACACGTTAAAGTTCTCCCTCTTTTAGGCCCCGTTTGGAGATTCTTGTATCTTGAAAGCACGGTGCCAAATTGGCCCCGTCAGCCTTCTCGATTTCCTTGTGCACCAGTAGGCCATTTTGATTCCTGGTAGCAGATTAAGGCTTTGTTCGATTGTTCCAGATTGAATCATGGAATGGATTCGTGCATGGAGGGGAATGAGTGGAACCAACCGTGTCACTCGATCCAGGAGGATTAGTTCCTGAGGTCAAGACGTGGGGATGGCTAAGGGGTCGGAATAGCCAAAATGGGTTGGAATGAAACCAAGGCCGGCTCTATTCCGAGCTGAACTGAACAGCTATTTTGTGTTGCACCAGATTTATTTTAAACCAGATGAAATCAATCCGTGTGGAATATGTCTCGTTCCGATAGAACCGAACGAGACCTAACTGTTCTGCAGGCTGGTACACGTAGCGTGGCGAGTGGCGACCTTCTGGTTTGTTTCCAGGGAATGATACCAGCTCCGATCCTTTCGTTGACGGCAGCGGCCTTCTTGTCTATGGCTGGGAGGGCATGCATGTGCCCGTCAGCTGGCCTTGAGAACTTTGTGGCACGTCCATGAATAATTGAATATGATGATCAACAAAATTTCATTCCTCTCATAAAAAGAACTTATAATCGAATACAATCAACTTTTAGTACACGTGCATCTACATCACTTGCTGCGGCGGCGCCAGCAGCAGCAGCAGGGCGAGCAAGAGAGCATGCAGCGCAGAGCTAGTTGAGGGACATGGAGTAGCAGAGGTTCTTGAAGTTGTCCATGTGGCGGCTGAAGAGCGGGACGTAGGCGTCGATGCTGCCGTCCCCGAAGTAGGACGGCAGGACGATCAGGAGGCCCTCCACCGCCACGTAGCTGGGCATGAAGAAGAAGGGCCGGCCGCCGCCGAAGTCCAGCTCGTAGAACGGCATCCGCAGCCAGCTGTCGACCTCGATGTTCGGGCTCAGCACCGTCTCCGCCGCGTCGGCCGTCGGCACCAGCCCCTCCTCCTCCACGGCCCCGGAGCTCGCGAAGTCCACGAACGACCGGAAGTAGCTCTCGTTCACCCGGGCCAGCCCCCGGTTGATGAGCTCCACCGCGTGCTGCAGCGGCCTCGTGACCAGGTCCCGCGCCGTGGCCGTGGGCCGCGCCCACAGCACCACGTTGCCCGTGTAGCCCTCGGGCACCGGCGGGGTCATCCGCACCCGGCCGTCCACGGCGATGCACACGCTGGTGGACACGCCCGCGCCGAGCCCTCGCGCCACGGTGACGCACCGCCACAGGTGCGCCACCACGCACCGCAGCGTGCTGCAGGGCCGGTGCGTGCCCGGCGGCGACGCCTGGGACTTGAGCTTGGAGATGAACTCCCGGCTGAAGTGGACCTTGTGCACGACCACCTCGCCGTCGCCGTCGCCGTCGCCGTAGCCGTCGCTTATGACCGGCTTCTTCACTCGCGGGGCAGGCTGCTGCTTCCGCTTGAACTCGACGCCGCGGTGCTCGAACTCCACCTGCGGCGGGTCCCGGGGCGCGAAGAAGGACGCGCGGTCGTGCGCCGGGGCCGGGTCGACGGCGGCGCCGCGCGTGGCCTGGCTCCACGCCACGAAGAAGTTGCTGGTGGCGCGGCCGTCGGAGACGAGGTGCTGCGCGGTGAAGCCCACGGTGACGGACCCGCACGCGAACCGCGTGACCTGGACGAGCATGAGCTCCTCGGCGCCGTCGCTGCTCGGGTGCAGGCTCGTCACCTCCCTGGTGGGCCGCAGCGGCAGCACGCTCTGGAGCGCGACGTCGGCCGTGGCCTCCACGAACCGCGCGCCCTCGTCGGTGAGGAGGATGGCGCGGTTGCCCCGGGCGTCCGCCCCGAACCGCCCCGCCCACTCCCGGTACTCCGCCAGCGCCCTGGCGAGCCCCGCCTCGAGCGCGGCGTTGGGCGGCATCGGCGGGCGGAACACGTAGATGACGGAGACGTACGTGTCGAAGTTCACCTTGTCGAACACCGAGAGCGGCACGACGCCGGCGCCCGCGCCGGCGCCCGCGCCGCCGCTGCCGTAGTCAGGCCTGACGGCCCTCGACGACTGCACGGTGATCTTCATTCCTTCCTAATAACTCTTTGAGTGGCTTTGCCGATCGAGACGCGCGAGAGTATGCTCTGCCTAGCTTGCGCGGGGTTCAAGGTTGATGATCACTCGATGCCGCGACATGAGTCGGCTCCCGGCGCGATATATAGGCTTCAGCGCGTGCATGGGATGAGAGGCACACGCAGTAGTAGGTGGGTCTCGAACGAGCGCGGCAGGTCAAACGGCCATTGGCTGCGGGAGCGCTCGCCCCTCGCTGCCGGGAGGTGGTTGGTGAGCGGAGGGAGGTGAGGCTAGCTATCGCCTATCGGAAGAACATTGCGCACCCACCGGGGCGCCGCGTTCAAACGCGACTCTTGGATGGAGATGGACGTCGACAGACAGGTGGAACGAGGGAGGCAGAGATGCTTCCGTAGCCGTGGATATGCCGTGCCCACGCGGTTGACATTTCGACGGCGATGCGTGGCATAAACAATGGCGGGAGAATGGTGAGTAGCAATAGGTAGGTTGGTTTGGAGCGTGGAAAATGGAGTTTGCCAACGCAGCGACGGGACGGGCTTTGTTTAGCGGGCGGATAAGCCGGGTTGATCGAGCAGGCCTTGTTGTTTACCGGAGCTGGATGGCCACACCAGATCCTCCTACTCCCTTCGTTGTTGGTGCTAATTTCTGACATGTGTGTGGAGTCTTGGGGTCTCTCCACTGACCACCCGAACGCATGCTTCCGGAGTCACAGAGAGCTTGCGAGCCGTATGCTACTGTGTGTTTCGCGCACATGCTGAATGAAAACACATACTATTCCAACTCCAACCAAATCTCCAGTCTCTCCGCAGTCTGCTCCAGCCGGTTTCTGGTCGGTCAAAGCAAATGATATGATCGATGTTTGGAAGTGTCAAATTCCAAGCACACTGACTGTGCACCTGCGAGTACGACTAGTTCATACTTCCAACATGTCCGATTGTCCGTAGTCCTAATCCACGGTCTTCCGTTACCTACAAAATGTCGGAAATGATCAAGTATTGTGCAGCGCTGCTACTGTATTAAACATTTATTTTTTTGTGAAGTTAAATAAACGTTTAAATCTCGTGCCTTGTTCTCGGCGTTTCTGGTAATGCGGTCGTGGTAGACTGGTAGGTGCATGGCGGATCGGCAGACTGCAAGTCTGGAAGTCGGCCAGCCCATCGTCCACCGAGGGGGCTTTCCGCGCTAGAACAAGCAACCTCAGCTCTACGGTGGTTCTGTTAAATTATTATAAGCAAAATTAGATGTGCTGTGCTTTTAGTGCTATACGATGTTTCTGTCAACAGCGAGACATCTGTGATGACTTCGTCAATCCTCAATTACTAGAATTTGCTAACTCAATCTTTGAAAATGCTAGTAGAGGTTTGAATTGTACCTACCAAGCTGCAAAGTACGGTCGTGTTTGAGCCTACGGCAGGGAGCGTGCAATCAGTGGTGGAGGAAAGACTAGGGCAACTAGGGCCATGGCCCTAGTCTGCAGCCTATTTTCGTGTACTGTAGCACGGAGGCCCAGTCCAGGTTGCACTGTCAGCCCATGGAGTCGTGTTAGGCCTTGGGCTGGCCCAGCTCCGCCCCTGCGTGCAATAACCCCCATCAGTCTGAAGCAACGCAATTCAAAAGAAAAAAGAAAAATCAAAACCCCCCGCTCTCCATCCGCCGCATCCGCAGCGGCGCTGCATTCAAACACCGGCGAGATCCAGGCCCTAGCACCACAGGTAGGTGAGTTCCGAGAGGCACTGGCAGAGCCGCGGAAGAGAATGCCGGGCAGGCGGCGGCGGCGCGAGCGGTACGGCCGGAGCTGTTCGCTCGCCTTGTTACTCCGAGATTTTTGTGAAATGCACCGCTTGCTCGCGCCAGTTGCTGTTCATTTCTGTATAGCCGTCAGCCCGTCACTATTTCGCCTTGTTACGATTACGTTATCTGAAATTCTGAAGGAACATGCAGTACACTACTGAACAGCGCCTTCTGAACAGCCTGAAATCTGCAGAGCGCATGCCTAAACTGAAACAGCTGGTGAGATGGCAATGATCTGAATTTGCAAGCAGTTCATCACATTTTAACTTCCTGGTATATATAAAAATTTCCCAACCTTTGATTTGAATTCCAGGGGGCAGTGTGTGCATTGCTTGTCTACGATGTCGATCGTCGCACAACATTTGACAGTCTGGAGTGTTGGCTGAAAGAGGCAAAGAGCTGACATATCACACTGACCCTAGCTTTGCTACTATGCTGATTGGAAACAAATCCGATCTCCGGCACAGGCTGTTTCCACTGAAGACGGTAAGATGTTTGCTGGCCCAAGTCTCTCTATTTCATGGAAACATCTGCACTGGATGCAACCAATGTGGACAATGCCTTTTCAGAAGTCTTGACACAAGTCTTATCAAATTGTGAGCAAGAAGACAGTGGAGGCAGCAGAGGGGATACAATAAACGTGAAAGGTGATGTGCCTGCACTAAAGAGGGCTGGCTGTTGATCAAGCTAGCGGCGGAAATGCAGCACATTATGTTTACAGTGGTGTCTGATCATTAAGTTGTCTTGTTGGATGCCTGATGTCTATACATCATTGTTTACCAACAACCATTGTATAGCGGCACTGGGAGACCTATATTCTAAATTAAAACAAATTTCTTCATGTAGCATTTTTTTTTTTGAGAAAACCGGGAAGGATTTTATTGATTCCTATTAAGGATTACATAAACATCCTTACAAAGACACCTCTGAAAAAAATAAAAATTACATCCTGGTCCTTGTAAAGAACTCCCGGTTGTCTTCGTCGCCGGAGCTCAGAGCCACCCCCGACGTCGAGACCAACGCCGATGTTGCAGCTTGAAGCCGGAACCCACCTCAACGAAGAAGCTTCCTTTTTTGATGCTCCATGAGTCAGCACAACACAAGGTGTGCCTGTAAATCGATGAACGCTCCAGCAAGCAGGGGCGGAGCCAGGAATTTGTTTTTTTCATTATTAGGAGGGGCAACCATGCTAATTTATATAAAAGTTTAATCAAAATTCAAATATTCAATGTAAATTTGGGAACCATAGGGGGGCCAGGCCCTGCCCGCCCCCCTGTCTCCGCCCCTGCCAGCAATGCTTGATGGCCGACGGCCATAACTTCGCCAAGAATGCGGGCTCAGACGCCTGAAGCACCGCAGGCGACCCTCGCCCAGACAACGACGAAGCAGGACTAAAGAGAAAAACAAACCTCCGAGCTGGATCGACGGAGAAATAGGCGTCACCGCCGCCTTTCTCCACCTCACCACCATGGAGGGAACAACAACTTGGACGGCAACTCATCGACGCCCAAGGACAACCTATCCTCAAAGGACCACCGCTGAAGAAGAAGGCACCAGTGATGATGATGTAACCGCCAACTCCACCGCCGCCACAAACTCCAGCGCCAGCTCTGAGGAACAAAAGAACCAGCATGCAAAGAAATGCCACCGCCGGTAACCTAACCTACTACCTAGCTATACTATTCAGTAGGGATTGTACAGATCCTCCACCGATTCGGCCAAATCTCCTCCTCCTCCAACGCCGGCGAGGGCGCCAGAGGTGAGGAGGAGGCCAAATCGGCGGGGGAATGCAAATCGCCGCTGAGTCGCTGCTGGAGACTGTAGCTGGGGAAAGAAGACTCGGGAAGGCTTGAGGAGTTTTATATTCTTCATTTAGCATTTAGTTCCATTGAATTGTGTACTTCCTAATCCTACATGGATGCACCGCCCGTGCAGGAAATACGGCCTGGCCCAAGCCCAGCTTCTAAAGATTAATGGGCCGGGCCTGTCAGATGATAAGTCTCTCTCTCGGGACGTCAATGACAGCAACTTCTGTGTCTTGTCCTGCCGATTTGATCCCTCTCCTCTGCTCTCTTGTCCTCCCATTGAGTGGCAGGATTATGCAACGGATACAGACCCCCAAACATGAGGATAACCTCATATGTCCGATCTGTTTTTTTTTTTTTTTTGCAAACTTGGCTTTGGCTGGATATGGCGTTTCAGATGACATCTTACCTGTCAGGCTGTCAATCATATCCCCCGCGTTTAGCTCTTTATCCCGGAAATTCCTATTGACATGTCTTCTCATCTTTTGTGTCACGCTCACCTATACTCGTTGGATACTGCTAGTATTACTCATTTAAAATTAAAACCGACTTATTTAGTTTATCCTTCTAGAAGATAGAGTATTTTAAATCGCGAGCCCTACAGTGTAAACCGCATGCCATATATATATTAGCTTATATTATTAAAAGCTCTCATGTTTAAGTTTTTACACTAACTTCTAGACATCTTATCATAGGATGCTGACAAGAGATTATGTGGCGCCAGCTGCAAGTTTGCATGAGTGACACATGATGCTTCCATATATTACATGAGTAACTGTAACACTGGGATGGAACTTGGATTCCTTACCATGTGATGGAGAAATACTCAGCTGGAGCATTTCTTTACAGGAACACAAGTGAGGGAATCTCTCCTTGCAGCAAAAGGGTGTGATGTAGTAGAAGAGATGAAGAGCAGCCAGCCAGCCACTTGTACATGTTCGTCCTGGCTCCCAAGATAAGATAGCTAGCTAATCATCGTCCTATGGGACGCTACTCCATCTGCATCCACCATAGCTAGTCCCTAGAAAGTGGAGAGTTGCGAACGAACGCGCGACTCCAAGAGCTCGCTTTTCCGCCCCATCCAAAGGAAGGCTAGAACTCGATGCAACCTCCGGTTTCCTTTTCCACACCGGATGGATAGATTTCATCTCCACGTCGTTGTCCGCCGTGCTCGCAAATTCCCTCTCGGAAGGCCGTGCACGGACGGCATCGTGTGCGACGCGACACCCACGCGGCGCAGAGAGACGCAGGCCGAATTCGACCGACGCATCCATCCATCCCGATCACTGCCGCGCGGTAGCCGCTGCGATCGGGAGGAGCCTGCCGCCGCTGCCGCGCCGCGGTTTCGCTCCGGCCTGCTGCCGGGTGCGGGGTGCCGGCCCGGGCCGGCTCTGCGCTCGTGGCGCAAAAACTACCATCAAAAGAACGGACATTTAGATATATACCATCAAAAAATTTGGTGTGAGATATATACCATGGAAAGATGCAACGTTATAGCTATCTACCATTTTTCTTGCCTCCCGTCAGGTTTGCCGTTGCCACCGTCGCTCTTTCACCGCCAGCCATCCCCTCCCCACTCACTGATGGCCGGCGAGCCTCCCACACCCGCCGGCGCGGCAGCAGAGCCCGAGTCCGAGCTCTCCGCGCGGCCCGCAAGCATGCCCGCCACGCCGCCGTCCTCGACCCGACCTCCCCGCAGCAGCAGCGACAGCGGCGCCGCCCCCCACGCGCCGCTCCTCCACAGTTCCTGACATCCATCGCATCAGGAGGCATTATTCCTCTCCCCTCTCCAGCTAGCTCAGCTCACCAATCCAATTGCCAGGAGCCCAGAACCGCACTTGAGAGCAACACTTCTTCTAAACCATATCCAGAAACAAATTACGACTCGAAATCGACGAGGTGAGCTCATGCTGTAGAATCGGCTGCAGCTCGTGTCACTTGCATTGCAAATCCATGTTGCTGCTTGTGCCAGAAGCACCACGGGAAAGTGGCGTGCAGGGGCACGGGAGGGGCGGACGCGGCGCGCGTTGGGGGCACGGACGCGGCGCGGGAGCGCGCCTGGCCGGGAGGACGCCGGCGCGGGGAGGGAGCGCACCCGACGCTCAGCCGCGCCGCCGAGGCCTACGAGGCGATTACCGCCCCCGCCCTGGCCGGGAGGACGCCGGCACTTGCGGGGGACGCGAGGCGAGGCGGTGGCAGTCACCAGGTGAAAGAGCACAGCGGTAACGGCAAAACTGACAGGAGGCAAGGAAAATGGTAGATAGCTATAATGTTGCATCTTTCCATGGTATATATTTCACATCAAATTTTTTGATGGTATATATCTAAATATCGATTCTTTTGATGGTAAGAATCCAATTTTCCCAAAAACAAATCGAGCTGCCGGCCGCGACCGGCAGGAGGGGCTGGACGGCACGCGCCCCGCAGGTGGGGAGGGAGAGCTGGGGGTGGCTCCGTCGCGGCGCCCGCATCCTCCGCGCCGCACGTGGCCTCGATCGCGCGCGCGTGTTTCCCCCGCTGGCCCCCAACCCCAACCACCGCGTCGCCACCTGCCGCCACCGCGCCACCACTTGCCGTCAGGATCAGGCGGCCAGATTCCGCTTCCGCATCGGACGAGGCCTGCCTGCTCGCGCTCGGCGCTGCCGGCGGCCGGCAGCGCAGGCGGAGCGCACCACGCCGTGGTGTCGCGAGCCGTGTCCCCATCGGATGATCACAAATGGCGAGACGAGGCGCCCGGGGAGAGAAAAAAAATGCCAAACCTTTCGCTGCTTTCTGGGTTGGAATCACATCGCAAGCCACTTCTGAAACGGGACAATCTTTGGATGGCGAACGAACGCACGCACGCACGCACGCGCGCGCGCACCCAACCAACACGGTGAGAGAAAGCAAGGCAGGAGCCGGCCTCGAACAGATAATCCCCCCGCGCATCGACCTATGTACTAGAACCTCCAAATTGCTCCGAGTAAAACTAAAAACCCAGAAGGAAGGTGAAAGGGAAAAGGAGAAGAAGCTGCCATCAGGAGCACGGCGCGGTAGCCGCGAGGCTGAGCTCGCGCCGGCGGCCGAACACGACGGCGCACTCGGGCAGCTCGCCGAGCCCCGCGAACAGGGCGTCCTCGCCCTGCAGCTCCCGCTCCCACTCCTCGGGCGGCAGCAGCGGCGCGTACAGCGCCGACCGGTGCCACGTCGGGTACTGGTCGAACCACCCGAAGTCGAAGCTCTCGTCCTCCTCGGCCACCGGAGCCACCGTTGCGGTTGTTGCCGTCTCCGGCTCGACCAGACTTGCGAGGGCCTTCTGCTCCTGCTCCGGTTCCAGCTCCTGCTCCGGCGCTTCTGGCTCTGTCTTCAGCTCATGCTCCGGACCGAGCTCAGCCTGCTCGACCGCCGGCTCGGGCTTCGGCGCCGGCCGTGGGGACGCCTTGCCCTGCTGGTGGCAGCTGTGGCTCTTGGGCTGCGGCGACGGGTGGTTGTGCTCGAAGGTGTAGGTGACGAGCAGCACGGTGGGGTCCGCGCGGCTGCGCTCCACCTGCTTCCTCGCCGGGCACCCCTTGGAGCTGCTGCAGCGGTAGTACCCCCTGCCCAGGCAGCATCACAGGTTAACCAACCGGAAATCAAACCAGCAATCAACAGACGAATTAGAGCAGTAATCAGCAGGGAAATTAGGTGGCGCGGCGGCTGCTTACCGAGGGTAGGGGGAGCCCTTGATGGGCTTCTGCCCGTACTTGCGCCACGTCCACGAGTCCGACGGCGGCGGCCCCTCCCCGCTGGCGCCCCTGGGCCGGTCCCCGCACTCGGCGAGCGGCACCGACACGACCCGCTTCTCCACCGATCTCCGGCTGCTCGCACACAAGGGGACAAACAGCTAATCAGCGATCTGCGCTCGTAGTAGCCCCGATTTCTAGATTCCCGTAGCGCGGCGGCACCGCACAGCAGGGGTCACGGGCGCACAGATGCACTAACATAGGAGGGAGGCGCACATGAGACATGACAGATGATGAATCCCGTCCGTACCTGCGCTTAGCTGCCGGCAGCGGCGACGACGGCGAGGCGGGGATGTCGCAGAGGTCGCGCTCGCGCTTGGCCCCGGTGCGAGGCGACTCCGCGTCCGCCGCCGCCTGCGACTCCTCGGGGGACTCCGCCCGCGGCGAATCCGAGCTGCAGTACCCGTCCTCCGCCGACGACATGGGTAGATCCCTGGCTCGCTCGCTCGCCGCCGCCTCCTCGGTGCCCACGCCCGCCCGGCCGGAGCAGCGCACGGAGCTCCGCCTCGCCTCGCCTCCCCCAACGCCCGCGGCTCCGGATGGATAAAAAGCAGGCTGCTTCAGAGCAAAACTAACTCGCGCTTTCCCAAAGCGCGCATAAAAATTCCTGCTCCGACGAGGGGGAAAGCGAGGGACGGGAGGGAGGGGTTCGTCGAGGGGGGAGAAATGGTGGCGAACAAACGGGCCGGGGCGGATCGATGATGGGTGCAGTTTTCAATGATCCCTCTCTCTCTCTCTTTCCTCCTCCCCCTCGTGTTTGTATATGCGGGTGCGCGCGCTAGTGGGCGCCTTTTTTATGCGGGCGACGCTGCTGTCATCGGGGAGCACCGGGGCAGGGCGGGCGGCCGGGCGAGGGAGAGAGCGGGCAGCGGCAGGCAGGCCGGGTGCGCGGAGGGATATTTTTTTTTCCTTGGCGCGGCCTTGGATATTGGTGTTCGTTTTGGATCGGATCGCTCTCATCAGTGTTGCGTCTCGGTGGGGAGGAGAGGAGAGGAGAGGAGGGAGACGAGAGAGAGAGGGGTCAGGGGTGGCGGGCCGGAGGCGGAGAGCGACGTCCTGGTGCCGGGCCGGATGGGGAGCCGTGATTAAACTAGTGGAGGCTGCGACCGCCCCCGCCCCCGCCCTAACCACTCCGCCCGGGCCAATCATGGACTTGTTTTGCCCTCGCTCCGCCCGTGCACGCACATTTTTCGTGCATGTGCGGATACGCGTACACTTTATTGCCAAAGACAATGCATGTACGAATGCATGTACTCTGTTTGTGCGTCTGGTCCGTGATCGTATACATACAGACGTTGCCAGGCCTCCTTTTCGGGATAACAAATAGTTAAAAAATAAAAATAACAAATAGCATAAGTTCTTTTCAGTAATTGAAATATTCTTGCTTCGAAAAATCAAAGTGAAATACTTCAGAGACAAAAACGGTTGTATAAGATCGGGACAGACTTACATCGTTGTCGGTTTCACATTTATTGAATTGGAATACGATATTATCATGTATGAATATGGCCTCGATATTATGAACAGATCGAAAATAAAAATATGTCATAAATGCGTATAAGTATTAGTTAGAAATCGACAGAAAACACCGTATGGTGGATCTACATTGTATTATCAGTTTCTACAAAATCAACATAATATCAGAAAATAGTTCAGATATTAATTCATTGATACAACTTTTGTACACTTAAATGACATTTAATTAACTAATTATTGGTCAAAACTATAAAGTTAGAGTCTTTGTCAAAGTAAAACATATTGCATAGATGGATGGAAGGGATACATCATAAAACAAGTGCAATCGTCGATTTGAAAGGTTAAAACTTAGAAATGTCATATGCAATTAAAAAATCGTTTTGTTTTATTTTTCACGTGATTTAATCATTGTTGCTTTTATTTTCTTGGTATCACTTTCCTTTTACTCCAGCAGTAAAAACTCGAAAAGTAACCTAGTAAATGTTTCTTTTTTTTCATTTTCGTTCGATCGTGAGTCACTCGTTGTTTGCAGCATGTACCAACTGGCATCTCTGTTCCAATGAGATTTCAGAGATCGGTAAATAAACTTGCAAGGACTGCTCCTTGCTGCAAGTGTACGTACGCGTCGATTAGAATATTTTGCTCGTACTTGGAAGATTATTGAGACCAGATCCCTCACATGTACTACTCATCTAAACTACGGTAGTTACATGTGGGAGTGGGACTAAAGAAACCGGCCGGGCCCCTAGGGATAGAGAGTACAGCCAAGTAGGATGTGCCACAGCTTGGTTCACGCACTCATTAATGATCCATGTGCATTGTTAGAAAGCTACACTAATATTGAATATTTTTTAAAGTTGCAATCTTATACTAATACTGTCATGGCTAATATCAACTGTTCGCAGCTCGAGTTTATATTTGTCAGACACAAATGTTTTATAGTGTAAATTACTCCCTCCACCTCACAATATAAGCATTCCTAGCTATGTTTTTTAGATGTCCAGGTTCATGGCATCTCTAATGTATTTGGACAAGTACTTATCCAAATACATAAAAGATGTTATGAATCTGGTATATAGCTAGAAATGCTTATATTATAGAGCCTCCAACTTTAAACTCACATACTGCAGGAGTCACAATTTCAACTTAAACTCTTAAACATCCAGTTGATTTAGACGATTCAAGGTTTAGGGACAATCCATGCCCATGGAGGAAGACATTGCCACTGATTCAAACTCATAGTCAACGCTTGTCGTGGTGCTGCAAACCACAGCCGGGTGGCGGAAGGCACCCGCCCTAGCCCAGAGGGTGTGTACTCAGGGGTTAGCTAGTCTTAGATCGATCTCACTCAAGAACAAGATGAACACAGCAAGATTTAGAGTGGTTCGGGCCGCCGGAGCGTAATACCCTACGTCCACTGTGAGTTGTATTGCCTTCCCACGAGAGTGGGCGAACTCAGCAGGGCTGGTGTGTGTAGAGCTTGAGGTCTCTCTCCCCCCCCTTTTTATGTCCAATGGGAGCACGTACACTGAGCGGGGCCCCGACATGTGGACCCGGCGATGTATTATAAACTACACTTTGGCCTTCAATGCCTCAGATCCGGGAATCTTGTCGTCGGCTTCCGTGCGTAGCTTCTGACCGGGATGGTCTTGAGCTGTCCTGTCAGAGTAGAGTCTAGCCTCTGCAGCCGCGCGTCGAGGCCATGATGAAGCGCCGAACTACTGACTCAGTCCACTGTAGCAGTGTGCACTGTTGCTTCAGTCAGTAGCTGGTCATCATGACTCGTCGCGCATGCGCACGGCGCTGAGTCTTTAATGCTTGTCTTGGTAACTGACAAGCCGCCTCGGTAACTGGCGATCCACAGTGTGGACTGACAAAAGCTGCCCCGTGCCCAGAGGCAGCAGAGCCTCCCTCGACCACTCGCACTTAATGCGGGTGGGTGAGGGAGCTTCCAGCGGAAGGCTTGCGCCCGCGCCCGCGTCTGCGTGACACGTGGTGGCTCCGGACCCCTCCCGAGCAGCTAGCTGAGCCGAGAGCTCACGGGAGTCCGGATAGGCACGTGGAGGTCTCGGACCCATCTGCGGGAGTCCGGATGGCTTGTGGAGGTCCTGGACCCACCAGCGGGGGTCCGGGTCCTCGGCCACAGGTACTGAGCATTTCCACCTCTAGAACACGTGGTGACACCGGACCCATCCCCGAGCGGGAAGCGGGTCCGGGACCGTTGGTCCGGTGAGATGGAGTCGGACCCCAGGGGTCCGGCTGCTTAGCTCCTTAGGGCGTAGTTACGGATAACTACGCGAGTATTGGCACAGTAGGAGTGGGTACCCCAGTTGCAGGGTACCGACAGAGGCCCCCGGGCCCGCCTCGGGAGAGGCAACGAACCCGCAGGTGGGGCCACTAATGTGAGCAACTTGGCTGCTTCTGGCGCCCAGCGGTGCGCGCCGCAAGGGTCTTGTCCTGCATCGTCCATCCTTTGGGTCACCTGCTGCATCATCACGTTTGGACCTGCACATGACTCAAGGTAGATGCTTAGTAGCGTGCCCACAGGTCCCAAATCCTGTTGGCTGTAATCCTTTGAGATAGACAGCTAGGTTCAGTGAACGGAGCTCAAGGGGCCAGCCTTTAGGTTAAGAGAAAGTCCGGACCTCCAGGTTCCCAGTCCTAGGTACTACGGCACTCATTCACAGGAGGTGGTGCGTGCAGGCTTAGGGTACGGAACCAGGCTAAGCGGCTACACGGCTCCGGACCTCCCCGGAGAATGAGTGCGCTTCCCTGAACCTGCAGGTTCCCAGGGGTCCGAACCCCTCTCTTCCATGAGGGGTCTCGAGCTAAATCACTAACTAGCCAACTCAATTCGGACCACAATCACCGCACAAGAGTAAGAAGCCACGTGGGGGTTAGCGCAAACATAATGCGTAGATTGAAATTGGAATGTAACATCCTTAGAGACGAACTGAGAATAAACTTTTCCTTTATAACTAGATGTATATGAGATGTGCGATGTAAGCCAGAACACGGGTTTATGAGGCCGGAGCTGTCCGGACCTCCGAGCCCCCAGTCTTAGGTACTACGGTACTCGCCCTAGGGAGGTAGAGCATGCAGGCTTAGGGTACGGAACCAGGCTAAGCGGCTACACGGCTCCGGACCTCCCCGGAGGGTGAGTACGCTTCCCTGAACCTGGTTTGCAGAGGTCCGGACCCCTCCACGGGGGAGGCTCACCGGACTGGACCACACGGAAGTACTACCTAGTTACAAAGGAAAATGTTTTATTCCCTGCTGGGCCTCTAAGGGTAGGACTTACAGAGATGTAGAGTCGGGGGTACGACCGGAGTCGACTTTCCGCCGGAGCGGGCTTGGTGCGACCGGAGTCGGCTTTCCGCCGAAGCGGGCTTCCTCACATGAGTGAGGTATGCTGCGAGCTGGGATTTGGCGCTCCGCCGCTCGCAGCTTGTGAGGGGGCCCTTGATGGGCGCCCTGACTCTTGCCGGCGAGCAGCGCGCGCCGTCGCCGACGATGGTTGCACCATAGGCACGGTTGCCCTTGGAGCAGGAAGGCGAGAGGCGTGTGGCGCGGATGACGCCACACCCTCTGTCATCTCCACGTCGTCCACACGAACCATGGAGACGAGGAAGAGATGAACTGCGACCAGCTAAATGCCCCTACCTGGCGCGCCAAATGTCGTGGTGCTGCAAACCACAGCCGGGTGGCGGAAGGCACCCGCCCTAGCCCAGAGGGTGTGTACTCGGGGGTTAGCTAGTCTTAGATCGATCTCACTCAAGAACAAGATGAACACAGCAAGATTTAGAGTGGTTCGGGCCGCCGGAGCGTAATACCCTACGTCCACTGTGAGTTGTATTGCCTTCCCACGAGAGTGGGCGAACTCAGCAGGGCTGGTGTGTGTAGAGCTTGAGGTCTCTCTCCCCCCCTTTTTATGTCCAATGGGAGCACGTACACTGAGCGGGGCCCCGACATGTGGACCCGGCGATGTATTATAAACTACACTTTGGCCTTCAATGCCTCAGATCCGGGAATCTTGTCGTCGGCTTCCGTGCGTAGCTTCTGACCGGGATGGTCTTGAGCTGTCCTGTCAGAGTAGAGTCTAGCCTCTGCAGCCGCGCGTCGAGGCCATGATGAAGCGCCGAACTACTGACTCAGTCCACTGTAGCAGTGTGCACTGTTGCTTCAGTCAGTAGCTGGTCATCATGACTCGTCGCGCATGCGCACGGCGCTGAGTCTTTAATGCTTGTCTTGGTAACTGACAAGCCGCCTCGGTAACTGGCGATCCACAGTGTGGACTGACAAAAGCTGCCCCGTGCCCAGAGGCAGCAGAGCCTCCCTCGACCACTCGCACTTAATGCGGGTGGGTGAGGGAGCTTCCAGCGGAAGGCTTGCGCCCGCGCCCGCGTCTGCGTGACACGTGGCGGCTCCGGACCCCTCCTGAGCAGCTAGCTGAGCCGAGAGCTCACGGGAGTCCGGATAGTCACGTGGAGGTCTCGGACCCATCTGCGGGAGTCCGGATGGCTTGTGGAGGTCCTGGACCCACCAGCGGGGGTCCGGGTCCTCGGCCACAGGTACTGAGCATTTCCACCTCTAGAACACGTGGTGACACCGGACCCATCCCCGAGCGGGAAGCGGGTCCGGGACCGTTGGTCCGGTGAGATGGAGTCGGACCCCAGGGGTCCGGCTGCTTAGCTGCTTAGGGCGTAGTTACGGATAACTACGCGAGTATTGGCACAGTAGGAGTGGGTACCCCAGTTGCAGGGTACCGACAACGCTCTTTTTCACCAATGTTGCACTAGTGTCTAGATTTTGGGCACCGGCAATGCAATCGAAGTGTGATGTATTGATGCAGAAGAGAAGAAGAAAAAGAAACGAAGAGCATTGGAATAGTATGACTCAAACTACACATAGGAGCATTAGAATGTACTAACTTTTGTTATACGATGTTAGAATAGACTAAGCTTTTTTTTCCAAGACGAAGGTAGCTTCATCGATTTTCAAAAGAAACTACATCAAATGGATACAAAATCTTGAGCACTCCTGGCATCTGTGTACAACCAGAAAAGGAAACGAAGAGCATTGGAATAGTATGACTCAAACTACACATAGGAGCATTAGAATGTACTAACTTTTGTTATACGATGTTAGAATAGACTAAGCTTTTTTTTCCAAGACGAAGGTAGCTTCATTGATTTTCAAAAGAAACTACATCAAATGGATACAAAATCTTGAGCACTCCTGGCATCTGTACAACCAGAATACACACGGTCATCTGGAGACTGCATAGAGGCGCGCATACACTGTACTCTAGTGACAGTCAATTACTCAATTCGAAAACTACACCACCACATGTGCCTGGGTGGTAGTAAAACTCTTTAGTCACATTGTTATCTTTTTTCTTTTCTTTTACGCAACTTTTGCTTATAGTTGTCCTATATATGATGGTATAATATTTTAGGTTCTAATCCCTCCTACTACCGCCAGACCCATGAAGCCCCCTCTCTCCCCAACGCACATATATATTTTATCATGGATGCACTGCGAAGAGAGAATGAAGTTGTTTAGAAAGCCCCAAAAATTACCCTAGATCCACCACTGATGGTGGACAAGTATTTCTTAGATAAATAAGCTTCTGAACTGTTCCCTGTAGCGCAGGTTGCAAACATATTTTTGACGTAATAGTTCCCACGTGCACCAATATCGGAATCTCTAAAATAAGTAATAATGTGCGATGTGATCATTATGTTCCTTTTTTTGTTTTCTTTTGGAGGAGGATGTGATTATGATGTGCTTCATGCATGGCCGCCGTTTCCTTTTGTCCAAACGAGAGTTGTAAAGGCATCTCGAATCTTAATTACCATGATTTTGAAGCCTCCTCGCTCTGTCGCATCTGTCGTAATGAACTATTCCATCCCAAATAATTAGTCGTTTTAGCTTTTCTAGGTGCATAGATTTTGCTATGCATTCAGAAAACACCAAAACAACTACTGATTTGGAACGGAGGGAGTATCAATACCCTCTCCATTCCAAATTATAATTCGTTTAACTTTTTTTACCTCAAATTTGACCACTCATCTTATTCAAAATTTGTACAAAATCTCACTTCTTTATTGTGGATTGCTTTATTAATACAAGCTCTTCAAGAATGACTTAAATTTGACTATGTTTACACAATTTTTTTTAATAAGATGAGTGATCAAACTTAGAATAAAAAAAGTCAAATGAGTTATAATTTGAAACGAGTGAGTAGCTTACAAATTAAAGGGAGCTTAACTATGTACCCACAACATGCTGCACTGTATTTTCTTTTAAAGCCACATACTGGCCATGCTTTATTATTGTTGCTACGTTATATTGATTAGAAGTCTATTCCAAAGTTCAAGAACTCTTAGCAAAATACGTGGGACTCTAGAAACATATTATCTGACTATTAACTTTATGGACTCTAATTAGCATAACAACAAAACCCTTGGATCTATTATGTTTCTAAATAATTTGTCATCAGAAAATGGTAACCCAAAGAACATCTAATACCTCTTTCTAAATTACTCGTTCCACCATCATGAAAAAATAACCAAAAATTCCTAAATACATGCTTCCAAATTCTCGAACCCACCATTATGAAGATTTTAAACTCAAGGTACCTCCAATATTTTCTTCCAGATTATGGTAGAAAAGGAAACACTATGCCACGATATATAGTCACAAACATATAGTGAATATATGATGTGAACATGAGGAAAACCAAGAAAATAACTTTGTGTAAGGCGTTAATTTATTATAGTAAATATAGTAATGATAATACGCGCCTATCAACTATCATTGACTATAAAATCATAAATCACAGTATATTGGTCATTTATTGTAAAACTTTGCTAACGTCTGCACATTAGTAAGTTGAAGTGCTAGTTTGCATTAAGATATTATAACTTTCAAAGCTTCACCAAAAAAGATTAACTTGCATGCAAACGCTTAATAATGAGGTTACCTTCTCTTTTCCAACGCGCCTAATATAGCGGCCGGTATCGTCATGCTTGCGTAGGCGTCCTCATGCTTTGCCTGTTTAGCTGGCTACAAGCACATGAGCTGATGCTGATGCGCGCACCCGCGGCAGGTGCGGCAAGCTACGCCATAAACGGGATAAAATAGCTGGCGCCTGACAGAGACCACACGCAAACCATCCCCGCGATAATTAATCAAAGGCCAGGCACTGCCATAATCAAAGCCCTTCTTCTTAATCTGCCGAGGCAGCTAGCAGCTGGGACAGCCGGCTGCCGCACCTGCCTCTCCCTGGCTGGCCACCTTATCTTCTTCCTCCGCAACATCACGCGGGGCCCACCGGCCGAGTGTTCTTCTCGCCGGACGCAAAGGCCCCTCTCGACTCGATCAGCCTCGGCGCCCGTGTTATAATTAACCGGAACCCCGGTCATGGAGATATAATGGCACCACGTGGGAGGCGCGAGTAAACTAGCAGTAGTCGCAACGGCTGTTGCGTATGCGTGCCGGTGGCGACGTGCGGGCCGGTTCTTGCTCCGCGTTTCGCGACGGGATCGCCACTAAAGAAACCGACGAGCTGGGCTTGGGCGAGAGGAAGAACTGGATGGATGGAGGACCCGGGCCGTGCTGATTGATCGATCTACCGGCCCGGCCGGTCGGTCGCCGGTGATCTCAATCATTAGCGAGAAAAAGAATTGTTTAATTCGGAGGTCGTCACGGATCAGGCCTGCGGCCTGCCTGACGGGAGCCTCGTCGATCTGCATCGCGGTCCCGTATTAATTTGGGATTGATCTTTGACTTGATCTCGGCTCCGGTGACGGGGAAGGAAAAATATCTTGCTGGGCTAGCTACGACGCATCAGGACAACGATGTGTCGACATTAAGACTAGAAAACGAAGAAGAAAAATGGAGGTGTTCTTCGATCCGAAGCAAGTCGAAGACGTTTCGCTGCAGTAGCTTTTCGTCCCCCCCCCCCCCCCCCCTCCGCCGTCTTGCAACAGCGTCCTTGTTTTTGCCGATCAGAGGAACAACACTTCCGTCGCGGGGTCGCGGCGCGAATGGGCACGGGCCTTTTTCGGGCCCGCGGATTACGACTCGAGTCCTTGAAAACACCAGTTCAGTTGGTGGTGCTCCGGACACCCACCCGGTTGCTGCAAAGGTGGAGGGAGTAGAGTTTGGACTTTTTGGAGAGCGGCGGCCTAGATGGAGAAGGGCGTGGCGTGATGATGATGCGCACGGGCACGGCACAGTAGCGGCGCGCGAGGGTGACAGCCACGGCGGTGGCCGTCGTTCCCATCCATCCCTGATCCCTCGCCGCGCGTGCGTGCACGGAAGCTTCGCCTGGCGCCGGCCTCACATCTCGGACGGGGCAAATAAAACCGAGAATCGAATCCGAAAAAACCGAGAACCGAAGCCGAACCGAAACCGAGAATTTCGGTTTTTTTTCAGTTCCTGGTTCTTAGGAATCAAATTCTTGGATCGGTTCGGTTCCTGGACTCGGTTAATCGAGGAACCGGCCTTATGGTACATTCAGCCCATTAACTACTTGAGCCCATTAGAGCACCGGCCCAACTGCGCAGAAACCCTAGCCGTCCGGCTGTCCCTATCCCCGAGCCCAAGTCCCACTCCCGTCTCCCAGTCCCAGCCGCCCATCCCGCACTCGGCACTCCCGTCTCCCTCCCTTCCTCCATCTCCCACTCTCCCTCCCTCCCTCTCGGCGCGGCGCCGCCACGCCTGGCCGCCCTCTCCCTCCCTTCCACCCGGCGGAGCGACGGCGGTAGCGCGCGGCCACGAGAAGGCGCGGCGGTGCCGGATCCTCGGCGGCTCGGCGCGCGGCCACGTCTCGCGGGAGGGCGTGGCGGCGGTGGATCCTGGGCGCACGGCCGCGGCGGATCGACGGCGCGCAGCCGCGAGAGGGAGTGAGGGCGGTGGATCGACGGCGTGCGGCCACGAATTGACGAAGACGGCGCATCGATGACAACAGTGTTCTCCGCGCGCCGCGCGCAGATCCAGCAGGCCGGGTGAGGGCGGCGGCAGTCACCCCGGCGGGCGGCGGCCAGCGCTTGCGCGAGGGCGGTGGTGGTGGCGCCAGCAACGGGCGAGGAGGCGAACGGCGGCTCTGGTCGGCGGAGGACTGTTTTTTTTTTGATTTCGTGAGCCCATGTTGAGGTGACTTGGTTATAACAGGAACCAAACCGAAAGAACCGAAACCGAATTTTCTCGGTTCCCACTTCTGAAAAGAACCGATCGGTCCCTATTTTCTGATAACCGAATTTGTGTAGGAACCGAAGAACCAAACCGATCGGTTCGGTTAGAACCGAATGCCCAGCCCGACTCACATCACGCGCGCTCGTCCAGGCCGAACACGGACGCCGAGGTGCCACGGCTTGCAACCTAAACTTCCCGCGCGCAGCAGGCGTCTGGTTCTGTACGCTCGCCGTCGGCCGGCAGGAGAGCTCTCTTGTGGTCTCGCCCTGTTTCCCCCGGGCCCAGGAGAGGAACGGCATTTTGGCATCGCCAGGGGCTATCAGGATACTCTCTCCGTTCTTAAATATATGACACCATTGACTTTTTTCTTCGTTTAACTATTCATCTTTTCTACAAATATTTATGCCAATAGCCAAATCTTCAAGTTAGATTCAAGAGACTCTTGATAATAGACGTAAAGATACTCATTTCACTTTATTTAACTAACTAATTAATTAAATAATATTAGTCAAAGTTGAAAAAAATTAATCGTGTCATATAAAAAAGAACGGAGGGAGTAGCTTTTTTTTCAGAACCAAGTCAGGATAGCTTAAAGTAAAAAGGGGGCTTGCTGGCCATGCCCGGAGCTCAATTTTTGTAATCTCGTGGGGGAGAAATGTTGGCGAGCATGGGCCGGGCGTTTTTATGTGTTCTTCGGTTGACGTTGCTGGGCTCGTTTTCGCTGCTATAAAATTGGTGATGGCGAAGAAGTCATCTTATCCGACTCGTTCTAGCCCCAATTATATTTGCTGCTATAATTGACTTCGTGTGACGGTAACAACAATAATAAAAACGGGAACCTCTCTTCGGCTCGACCAAGACGTTGATCGTCTTGTCTCGTCCGAGCTGCGAGTGTGGATGTGATCAGGGTTCAAGGACGTACGAGTGGTTGAGCACGGAGCGGCAGCGGCCGAAGCCATCTGATGATCGATTAGACGGTTAGTTTTCTGACTGTGTCTACGTGTGGTGCTTCTTGAAAATGAAAGAGTAAATAAAGAGGGAAAACAAAATACCGCCAGGCTGCTCCCAGCCTCCCAATATGCCGGTTTCCTGCTTGTCTACTGGTTCAAAGCAAAGGCTCCAGTTTGTCGCCCACTACAGCCTACTTTACTTTCCCCGTATAGTCCAACAGCATGAGTGCTGAAATCAGCAGTACGGTATGCAACTCGTTATTTTGTTGCATGATCCCAATGGGTACTTTTTTCTTTCTTTTTTAAACAAACCTATGTGGTGATACTCCTAAATTTAATCCCGCACTACTTTCTCATATACATATAGTAGGAGTCCATCCTAAACAAAAATTTTCTCTAAATCTTTCTCCCCCCACAGAAGTGACAACAAAAACCAGAGAGCCCATCGCACGAAAAGAGTGTAGGCCCGTTGCGCACTTCTTCATCTTGGGCCATTTTACCCGTTGGCATATATATATATCCAATTTCTCATGCGGCTCAATTAGTTTGTTTATCTGTTTGCTTCGTTTAACTTTTCCGTGTAGAACGGGCTCTCTGAGTAACCAAGTTGCCCTTGCCCGAGGCGTGTAAGCGTGTTTCGGTATTTTGGGCTTTCCTTTGGGCTGAGCCGGATACGAATCTTAACTTGCATTACGCTCTTTTGGCCCACGCCCCTTATACATCATACCACACGCTCACTTTTTCATAGACCACGGGTTTCACAACTCCACCCCCCCCCCCCCCCCACCACACCCCCGCCAAAAAAAAAAGTTCACAACATACAGATCTCAGAGGACAAGGATCATATTACTCGGCTCTTATCAGTTCTCACGAAGAAAACAACCGCATCGAGCTGCTGACGCGACCCGTGCGGCCGTGCCCTGCTTCAAGCATCACGGCTGCTTGGAGCACGCATTGCCAGGAACACGTACTACAGTACCAACAAAGTCTCCCGAACGCCTGAACTTCGAAGCTGTTGGAAATATGCGTTTAAAGATATCAGATTTTAATTTGAGACAAAATTTAAATAACAATATTACTGTTATCTCAAACAAAATTAAAAACTGACAGAGTAAAACGAATCGAAACAAACTCATGTTAAATTCGATTACTCTTACCAAGCAGTGCTCTGTCCTCGTGAAGAGACGATGCAGTGCAGATTGTAGCGTGCAGAACGCAGTCGATCGGCTTCGAGCGGTTGCGCAGTTGCGCTGCCCAGAAACCTTATTGCCGTCCCTCGTGCAGGCTTCACGACGACAAGGGTTCGGAGATACCGCTCACTCTTCTCCTCAGTGCATGCCAAGGGAAGGGCCGGCGAGATCCAGCAGTTCGATGTTATAGCACAGCAAGAGGTGGAAGAATGGCTAGGAATTTAGAGAGAGTCACTCCTGGATATTTTTAGTCTACTAATATAGACGCGGCTGCCCTCAACCCTTCTTCTCATTGCACGCCAAGGGAAAGGGACGACGAGATCTAGCAGCTCGATGTTATAGCACAGCAAGAGTTAGAAGAATGGCAGGGAATTTAGAAAGAGTCACTCCTGAATATTTTCAGTCCACTAATATAGACGCGGATGCACTCAAGGAGCCGTTTTCTCATTTCATATTCAGAATGGTCATGACAATTTACTAGAAATTATGACATTAACCAGGTATTGATTAGCACCTAATCAGTGCACAACGGATATACACGTGAAAAGACGCGGATACGTGCTCGCGCGTGCGTTAGTGTGTGTTTAGCAAAGCCTTACACACCACATCTCTTGACTGCTCCATTCAACACATAGAAAGTATTCCAATATTTAAATTGGTGTTCACTTACTTGTACTAGCCGTATGGACAAACCAACCAACCACATATTATTTTGAAATTCTCTTGAATGGACCGTAAATGGACCAAATTCCAACAGAAGCTCCACGGCATCACAATTCAAAACTCCCCCGGTACAATGACGACTCGTGAAAAAGAAGAAAAAAAAGTCGATCCACTCCATTCCAAGGGCAAGGGCAGAGCAAGGTCTCGCTCTCGCCTCGCGTCCCGCCCGTCGGTCGCCGTCGCGATCTCGGGAACGGGGCTGTCGAGATAAAACGACGCCCCAGCGCGAGGCAGCGATCTCCTCCTCCTCCTGCTCCTCTTTCCGCACCGGCGGACCCACCCCCACCGCACCAACGGAACCTGCCAACCAACCGCCCCTGCGACCCCCGATCCGCCCGTCTTACAGGTTACGCCGCGCCGCGGAACGGAGGCCAAATCACCCGTCGTCTTCGCTTCGAAACCCCGCAAAACAGAACCCCGCGGGGAAGAACCACCTGCTGCACGCCGCAGCGCGCGCACGCACCCTCGCTCTGCCTCACTCTGCCTCCCGCATGGCGCCTCACCCAACCCTTTGCTTCCATTGTTTCCATCCACCCGCCGACGCGACGCCGACGCCCCAACTCCACCCACCGCCTGCCAGCGCCACCTCACCGCACCGCCTCCGGGCATGGCCTGCCGCTATATCACCACGCCTCCAACCTCCGGCACGCTTAGCCGCTTCGCTCGCACTCTCCCACCCCGGTCTCCCCGCTGCCGCACGCCGACCCCCGAGACCGCGCGTCCATCGGGGTGAGGAGGAGGAGCCACGATGGAGTCGGCGGCGGCCGTGCCGTGCGCGGCGTGCGGGGACGACGCGTGCGCCGCGTGCCGCGCGTGCAGCTACGCGCTCTGCAGGGCCTGCCTCGACGAGGACGCCGCCGAGGGACGCACCACGTGCGCGCGCTGCGGCGGGGAGTACGCCGCCGCGACCGACCCAGGTGCGTCGCGCGTTGCGGCGGCCGTACTTTTGCCGGTTTTGGGGAGGGGGAGGCAATGCTAATGTGGATGCTCTCTGTTCCAGCGCATTGCAACGAGGTCGCTGAAGCGGACGAGGTGGAGGACCACCACGCCGGCGGCGGCCTGCGTGAGAGGGTCACCATGGGCAGCCACCTCAATGATCGCCAGGTAAATTTCCCCCCTCTATGCTTGTTCGGTTATGGGCAGCACTGCAGTTAACAAATATAGAAATTTCTGGCATTTTTAACACTGGGATTAACTGAAATTTGCTGGCACGCACAGGATGAAGTAAGCCATGGCAGGACCATGAGCAGCTTGTCGGGAATTGGTAGTGGTACGATACTTGCTTTATCGTCAGTGTACCATTTCCTTCTTCTGATGCTGTGGGAGTACTGAAATTTCAACCCTTACTACGAATTCGCAGAACTGAATGATGAATCTGGAAAACCCATCTGGAAGAACAGGGTGGAGAGTTGGAAGGAGAAGAAGAACGAGAAAAAAGCCTCAGCCAAAAAGGCTGCAGCAAAAGCACAGGCACCACCTGTTGAAGAACAGATCATGGATGAAAAGGAGTAAGGATCAAACATCCATTTATAGATCTTTCTATGATTCATTGATGACCTATCATTTTCTATGAATAAGAGTGATATTATGAATGAATTGTGGATATATTAAATCATATTTGATTACATGAAGTTGGGAATGATTTTAAATTATCATTGTTCTGATATAGTCAGCAACGTTAAAAGATTATCTTTCTTATGCCAAAGGATTGTTTTATACTCGTGAGATCCCACAGGCCACAGCATCTGCATTTAAAAATGAACTTGCTGTTTCTTGTAGTTACTGTCTTAAAGGATATTAAAGCATGGACTTCTCTATGCTGGAGTAGTTAACCAAAACATTCAACTAATTCTTGAAGGTGATATGCATATTTACAATATTTTAAACTCTGCATCTAATTTCTTACAAAGGTGGCAGAATAGTCTCCATCATCGTTTCTTGTTTCGTATTTCTGTCTGATTTTAAGTGTGCAGCTCAAGTTAGAGATTTGCTGATAAAGTTCCCAAAAACGTTATACTTACATCTCTGTCCTCAGTTTGTAACAATGAACAATCTTGCAGTTTGACAGATGCGTATGAACCGCTCTCCCGGATCATCCCAATATCAAAGAACAAGCTTACACCTTACAGAGCGGTCATCATTATGCGTTTGATAGTTCTTGGGCTCTTCTTTCACTACCGTATCACCAATCCTGTTTACAGTGCCTTTGGTCTCTGGATGACATCAGTCATATGTGAGATCTGGTTTGGTTTCTCCTGGATCTTGGATCAATTCCCCAAGTGGTACCCTATTAATCGAGAGACTTATGTTGATAGGCTGATTGCAAGGTTTGTTCTCTAGAGCCTAATAGCACATAAGATTACTAAATATACGCATCAGTAATCATCAGAATCTGATAAGCCTCCTCTCGTGTATGTTACAGATACGGAGATGGTGAAGATTCTGGATTGGCACCTGTGGATTTCTTTGTCAGTACAGTGGATCCATTGAAAGAGCCTCCACTGATCACTTCAAACACTGTATTGTCTATTCTTGCTGTGGACTATCCTGTTGAGAAGATCTCATGCTATGTATCTGATGATGGTTCTGCTATGCTCACATTTGAATCACTTGCCGAGACTGCTGAATTTGCTAGAAAATGGGTACCATTTTGCAAGAAGTATGCGATTGAGCCACGAGCTCCTGAGTTCTATTTCTCGCAGAAGATTGACTACTTGAAGGACAAGATACACCCGTCTTTTGTCAAGGAGCGTAGGGCTATGAAGGTAGAGCTTGGTTGCCCAGTTGGACATCGTTTTATTATTACTGGCTATGTCTTTTGTTGTTTATGCAAACAATTTTATATTTATTATACAGAGAGACTATGAAGAATACAAGGTGAGGATAAATGCTTTGGTCGCCAAGGCTCAGAAGACACCTGACGAAGGCTGGATCATGCAAGACGGTACACCATGGCCTGGGAATAATCCTCGTGACCACCCTGGCATGATCCAGGTAATTTACTTTTCACTAGTTAAATATCAGTGTACAAGATGTTGTAGTCATACTGCAGATCCTTTTTAACAGTAATTGCAGGATAGTGCTTCTGTTAAGGAACAAGTTTCTAGTATAGTATAGATTACTGAAATTTATAGCATGTTAACTTAAAATTTAGTTTTGGATATAATCAATTCCTTGTTTCTTGCATCTTTGGTCGATACAAAATATGTCGTGCCTTTCATTGAAAAATAAATTAATAAACTTTATAACAGCTTCAACCTAGTCATGTGTTGTTTCACTTGGACTTGCTTGCAAATATATTATTTATGAATTGTGTTACATGAATGGACCTTATTATATATGCTAAACGTATCTCATTGTTCAGGGCCAATTTATTAACTAATAGGATGCATGTTGATCCTTTTTTCTGGAACGTTGATCCTTGTTAGAATGCCAACATATAATTTCCATACTGGCAATAGCCTATTCTTGAAGCTTACTCTTACCATACCCGTGGCCTTTGGTTACAGGTTTTCCTTGGTGAGACTGGCGCCCGGGACTTTGATGGTAACGAACTTCCTCGTTTAGTGTATGTTTCAAGAGAAAAAAGACCAGGCTACCAACACCACAAGAAGGCTGGGGCCATGAATGCTCTGGTACGACATTCTTCAGCAATAATTTACCATACATAGAAGTTCATTCTATGACAATATTCTCTTTCTCTGAACTTTAAACTAATTGGGAATTTTCTAATTATGCAGGTCCGAGTGTCTGCTGTCCTGACAAATGCTCCTTACATTCTTAATCTTGATTGTGATCACTATGTTAACAACAGCAAAGCCGTCCGTGAAGCAATGTGCTTCATGATGGACCCTACTGTTGGCAGAGATGTCTGCTATGTACAATTCCCACAGAGGTTCGATGGCATTGATCGCAGTGATCGATACGCCAATAGGAATGTTGTGTTCTTTGACGTAAGTACTAAGCCAGTGACATTTCATTTGCCTCTTAGTATCTTTACATAACTTATATGTCCATTCTTACATTGAATAGGTTAACATGAAAGGACTTGATGGCATTCAAGGCCCCGTTTATGTGGGAACTGGTTGTTGTTTCTATAGGCAAGCACTGTATGGTTATGGACCTCCATCTCTGCCTGCCCTCCCAAAATCTTCGATTTGTTCGTGGTGTTGCTGTTGCTGTCCCAAGAAGAAGGCTGAAAGAAGTGAGAGGGAAATCAACAGGGACTCTCGGCGAGAAGACCTTGAGTCTGCCATTTTCAATCTTCGGGAAATTGACAGTAAGTGCACGAAACTGGTGGGCCAGAGGATCTGACCTCAGAGATAGTATGTTCATTGTGGTATCACTGTTTTTGCAGACTACGATGAGTATGAGAGGTCCATGCTTATCTCTCAGATGAGCTTTGAGAAGACTTTTGGCCTGTCCTCAGTATTCATTGAATCAACCCTTATGGAGAATGGGGGCGTCCCTGAATCTGCAAACCCATCTACTCTCATTAAAGAAGCCATTCATGTCATTAGCTGTGGATATGAAGAGAAAAGTGAATGGGGAAAAGAGGTATGCATTCTTGTCATTCAGTATCTTCCTCTAAAATGACCGCAGCCTTGATGATACCTCAGATACTTTTGCCATGTTCATCAGGCATGACTTCTTGTTTTTTTTTAATGTCAGATTGGCTGGATTTACGGTTCAGTTACAGAGGATATTCTGACTGGGTTCAAGATGCACTGCCGTGGCTGGAGATCCATCTACTGCATGCCGGTGAGACCTGCATTCAAGGGATCAGCGCCTATCAATCTTTCCGATCGTCTGCACCAGGTTCTCAGGTGGGCTCTTGGTTCCGTTGAGATCTTCCTGAGTCGGCACTGCCCGCTGTGGTATGGTTACGGTGGTGGCCGTCTGAAATGGCTTCAGAGGCTATCCTACATCAACACCATCGTCTACCCGTTCACTTCTCTTCCTCTTATTGCCTACTGTTGCCTGCCTGCCATTTGCCTGCTCACCGGAAAGTTCATCATTCCAACGGTAAGTTAGCTTTCACCATTGGCAATGGATTCAGGTGGCTACAATGTTAAGTTGTTAACCAGCCGTTGTTTCCCTCTTTAAGCTGTCCAACGCCGCGACAATATGGTTTCTTGGCCTCTTCATGTCCATCATCTTGACGAGCGTGTTGGAGCTGCGGTGGAGTGGCATCGGCATCGAGGACTGGTGGCGCAACGAGCAGTTCTGGGTCATCGGAGGCGTGTCCGCGCACCTGTTCGCCGTGTTCCAGGGTATCCTCAAGATGATTGCCGGACTGGACACCAACTTCACGGTCACGGCCAAGGCGACGGACGACACCGAGTTCGGCGAGCTGTACGTGTTCAAGTGGACGACGGTGCTGATCCCGCCGACCACCATCCTGGTGCTCAACATGGTGGGCGTGGTGGCCGGGTTCTCCGACGCGCTCAACAGCGGCTACGAGTCGTGGGGCCCGCTCTTCGGCAAGGTGTTCTTCGCCATGTGGGTGATCATGCACCTGTACCCGTTCCTCAAGGGTCTCATGGGCCGCCAGAACCGCACGCCCACCATCGTCGTGCTCTGGTCCGTCCTGCTCGCCTCCGTCTTCTCCCTCCTCTGGGTCAAGATCGACCCCTTCGTCGGAGGCACCGAGCCTATCAACAGCACCAACTGCAACACAGTCATCTGCTGAGGGGCCGCCGGTCAGCCGGTGGTGTGCCGCGGACGATGTCTTTTGTCTTTCTGGTGTTGCAGATGTGGTTGCCTGGAGCGAGGGCGGTTGGTTTCCTCCCTCTGTCGCCTCTGCCCCAGGATCTGAAAGATCTGTTGTAGATTAGTACTATTTGGCATCCAATTGCTCATTGGTTTTGTATGTGTTATGAGAAGTTTTGGAGTTAAAATGTTAAACTCGCCTGAATTGTGAGAAGGCATTGTTATGTTGAAGTGTGTGTAAAAATCACAAATAGGGACGCAAGAAAAAGGTGCCAATATACTTTCATACCGAAAAGGGAAGGTCATTTACATCGATGGGACCTGGAATTGCAGTGGTGTTTAGCATATGGTTGCATGAGTGATAATTACGCGTCTGAATTCCATCATTCCGTGCAGTGGCCTGCCGTAGAAATGATACGCCATTAATTCAGGAAAGAGCCTGATCAGTGAACGCTAAGAACATGACGGGCACTCAGTCTTTAGAAACCCTCTGATGTACCAAGCACACAAGCTGCCATCATCCAGTAGCATGGACTTCTGAACACCTGCTTTTCTGAGCCCTGCACTGCATCTTCAGCGCTACAAAGATCAGATCTGCTATCCCATTTTCCGCATTCCTTTTCTTTTTTAAAAAATAAAAGGCAGAAGCACTACCACATCATATAAGGAGAAGAAGAATTCGTACATAACGCGCCGAAGCGAACACCACCACCACACAAACAACGCACGCAAACAACACATGCAACAAAACACTACACCACCACAACCTGGGAGAGGAAGCGAAAGAAGCCGCCACGAACTGCGGCATCGTCGCTAACGCTGTGCCACACCATGAGCCACAGCCCGCTGCAAGCCCCGAGTGGCTACCCGAACTCCTCCACCATAGGCCTATCACCCTCAAGCCGCACGAACACGATCATCGATCCCTCTGCTCCAGTGGTGCGTCAGCAAAAACACTCCCGTCCGCATTCCTTTTCAGCAAAGGCAGCACTGATGACTGAATGCGGGCACGCTTCCTTCCCTTAGCAGCATCAGCAGCCCAGCACCAAGCCGCCACCACCTAATTTGCCACGAACTGCGTTTGAGACGAGAGCACGCAGAGACAGACTAATCCTACCTGTCAAAAGGGTACTTAGGGTAGCGGTGCGTGGCGTGGCCGCGAATGATGCCTAGCGGGCTGCGGTGATGGCTCCTACTACGTTAAAGCCAAATCTCCAAGAACTCGAAGGGCTTTACTGAATTAAGTATGTGTCTTTCAGACTTGGCCACACCTGCATGCCGCTGCTGCGGTGGCTCTGCACGGCGGGGCGGTGGGCCTTGCAGTAATGTTAGGGTCGTGACTCATGGGCCGGGGAATCAATCAACGCTTCATATGATGCCCTTGCCATCATGAAGGGCGGCGATCATTCCGGGCGGCAAATTGACACCACCAAAGTGGCTGTTAGCGGTGCTCTGCTGCTTGCGGGCCCACTTACTACGGTTACTACAGGTAAAAAATACACGGTGCATGCATGTACTCCCTCCATCTAATTTTAATAGATATATATCAAAAACTTAAATATCCAAAAATGATAGTTACATTTGTTATTGGTATGAGTTATAGCAATAAATAGCACTAGTAACGAGGAGTTTTCGGTTAAAATATTGGAGGACCAACAAAAAAATCTATATTATATTTATTAGATTGATAAGCACACTTATTGTCCTTGGTTATTGTGCCATATATAAATATATTTATCAAAATTGAATGGAGGAGTATCTTCATACCTCTGCTATACTCGAAACAAGTAGAGGATACGGCGAGGCGGCAAGCAGCGCTTTTTTTTTTCCGGATCTCAAGACTCGAGAGCTCGGCCAAGTAGTACCGGACAAGTACTCGCAGTTGCCAAAAGCAGCACCAGTCACCAGTCAGTAGCCACAACTCATAAAGCGACCAATGCCGTAGCGCCTAGGTTGCTGGACTGTTGGGGCCGACGAGAGGGACCCACACCGCACGGACGGACCCAGGATTACATGATCGTCTAGGCCATGTTTAGATGGAGTGTGAAAAAGTTTTGAAGAAAACTTTTTAGCACTTTGACCACTAATTAAGGGTATTAAATAAAGTCTAATCACAAAATTATCTCCACAACTATGGTACTGTAGCACTTTCTCTACCTAATGAGGCCTTTGACCGTACGATTAGTGAATAATTGAGCGCGGTCACTGTAGCATCACTGTAGCCAATCATGATGAAATTTGAGTCATTAGATTCGTCTCGAAAAGTTACACCCATCTTTGAAAAGGTTTTGCAAATAGACTTCATTTAGTACTCCATACAGACATTCGTCTTTTTGTGAAATTGTGATGTAATGGCTAACCAAACATGGCCTCGCCGTTGGCGAAAACGTAGCCCTGAAGCCTGAAGGCTGCATAAGTCGGATAGAACAAAGACGCTGGATCGCAGAGTCTTCGCATCCAATCCAACTCTCAATTCTGCATGAGTCGAGGAAGAAAGACGGTGGGTCGATTGTTGCGAATGCAGTATTTCGTGCCACGAATGAATCCAGAAACTGAGCACACTTAAAAGAAATCGGACCCTTCGATATACGTTACCATAATTAATCATAAGTGTTGCAACTATTATTTCTACATGTTTTACAATAGATGTTGCATGAAACATAGTGTTCTAGAGTCGAACGACACAGTCGTATCACTTTTTTGTGTTGCAAATAGTGATCTCTGATGTTGCACTAATTAATTTTTAATGTTTTGTTGTAGCGTTCGATGAATCGGACGTCCGAATGCTAGCAGCACCGTTTTCAATACCAACAGCAGCACCCGCTAAAGCAATTGTAGCTGGGGGCGCCAAATTTAACCGACAACCGAATCAAAATAACCGGAACCGAAACTGAAATAATCAAAACTGAAAAAAATGATTCCATATTCAGTTCAGGAAAGGAAGGAACCGAAATAATTGAAAAAAGCTCGATTCCTACTCCCTAACCGAATTAACCGAAAGAATCGATTATATAAACCTTGCATTTTGTAAAAGTATATTAAGTTTATGTATGATGTCTCATATTTCAATTGCTATGTATTTTTTACTATATCATTATTGTTTCCTTCTCAATTATTATTCTCTAAAATACAGGAAGTATTGTCCAAATTTCGGTTATCTTAGCTTTTGCTAGAATTTTCAGTTAGACTTGAAACCAAATCGAAAGAATTGAGAACTGAAATACTCGGTTCCCGAAATTTATTGGAATCAATATGTTTCTATTTTTCAAACCGAATTTCTTTAAGAAAATCAAGAATATAAACAAACCGAACCGAAGAACCTGTTAACTTAGCTCCTTCTAACATGTCGCGACATGACATTGTTTGGCGCTTTTCATGGGCTACTTAGGGGGTGTTTAGTTTGTGAAAAAGTTTGGATTTAAGCACCGTAGCACGTTTCGTTGTTACTCGATAATTAATGTCCAATCATGAATTAATTAATGTCATTAGTTTCAGCTCATGCTAATTTGTTAGACTGTGTAATTAGTTATTTTTTCAACTATATTTAATGCTCCATACATATATTTGAAAATGCTCCCTAAGTCTAGGAGCGAGCTAAAACTGAAAACCGCCAGGCCGATGCGCGCTCGCAGGCCGCTGTCTTGCTCGCCACTCTCGGCAGTTGGCACACCAACCAAACGGGCCTCGCTCGGCGACGCGGCGATCAAATGCCAGATTCGTGAGCTGATGGTTGATGTTGCCCGGATTCCAGCAAGCACAGTGATCTGTGTTCGTACTTCGTACCATGGCGAGCTCAACAGGATCAGTTGGATCTACTGGTACGTACAGTGTTCACTGTTCAGTAGCCAGAGGGCCCAAACGCACGGACTCGTGTTTCAGACTTCGGAGTACAAATACTCGATCATCGTACAATGAATCACGAGAACATGTTCCATTTTCAACCTCAGCAATAGCACGTGTTTACTGCAAGTCGCACTGTACCATTGTGTCAGCAGTAGCTTTTATTGGTTTAGCTCTCATGGTTTGGATTGATCTTGCTCTTTCTTTCTTTTTGAAAGGATGATCTTGCTATTTCTGAATCTTGAAATACCAACCTTATATTTTACAAGAATACAGGCACAAAACATCGAAGAAACCACAACCTGCACTTGCAGACGTTCCAACCTCCAACCAAAAGATGTTCTTTTGTATACAACAATTCCCTGCTCCTGATTCAAGCTCTCAGAGGCTTAAACCCGACCAAGAGCGGAGAACTGCGTCAAAAATACAGAATAAATTAAGAATCGATTGATCCTAAGCTACCGTACTTCATACATTTTCACGGCAGACGGCACGGTGCGCAACACAAGAGCCGAGTAAAAACCACCGCTCGAGCAAAAGAGACGGAGGAATCGCGCGCGACACGGGCGCTGCCACCCGCGCATCACTCAGCGGCACACCTTGCAGAGGCAGACGAGCAAGATGACCAGGAACGCCAGGCAGGACAGCCCGATGGCCGCCCCGAGCACCGCCGCGCTGGGCCCGCCCCTCGTGTTGGCGCCGGCGTCCGCCTCCGCGTCCCCGCCGCCGTCGTCGTAGTCCGCGCTGCGCTCCGACCGCGCCGTGGCCGGTGGAGGCAGCACCGGGAACCCGTACTTGTCGCACGGCGCCACGCCCACGGCGATCTCGGCGGACAGCACGGACCGGTTGTAGCACAGCTTGCCGTTCCCGGCGGCCCTGAACACGCGCAGCCGCGACAGGAACTTGGCGCTGAAGGGCACCATGCCGTCGAAGTCGTTGTTCTCGAGGTTGAGCTCCCTGAGCCCCCGCATCTCGGACAGGAACAGTGGGATGCTCCCGTTGAGCCGGTTCGAGCCCAGGTTGAGCACCTCCAGCTCCGGCAGAGTGGAAACGGTGTCGGGGATGCCCCCGGAGAGGGTGTTGTTGGATAGGTCCAGGGTGGTGAGCGAAATGAGGTCCCCGATGGAGTTGGGGATCGGCCCGTTGAGGACGTTGGAGCTGAAGTTGAGGTGGGTGATGCCGCCGATGAGCGTGAGGGTATCCGGGATGGCGCCGGTGATGCGGTTGCCGGAGAGGTCGAGGTGGGTGAGGTTGGGCCAGTGCCAGTGGTGCGGGAGGAAGCCGGAGAGGTTGGCGTTGGAGATTGTCAGGCGGGTGAGGTGCTCCATGTGGGAGACAACGACGGCGAGCTCGGTGGGGGAGCCCGTCGCGAGGGCCGTGTCCGCGACGGTGAGCTCGGTGAGGTTGGCGAGGTGGGAGAGCCACACCGCGGAGAGGCGGCGGAGCGAGGCGGTGCAGGAGAAGGCCCGGAGCCCGGACGCGAGCTGCTCCGGCGGGAGCGTCCGCGGCGGTGCGGCCGGGCAGTCGGCGAACGCCAGGGCGCGGAGCGACGGCGCGAGCGCCTCGAGCGCCGCGGCCGAGATGGAGGTGGTGCCGGAGCAGTTGGTGAGGGCGAGCGACGTGACGCGCCGGAACGGCGCCCCCGCGTCGCACGACGCGTTCACCGCGGCGCCCGCGCCGCCGCAGGGGTCCGCGCGCGGGTGCACGCCCAGGCCGAGCGCGCGCAGCGCCAGCAGCTGCTGCGGGTCCAGCGGCGCCGCGGCCGCAACGGCTGCAACGATGGCGAGGCGGAGGAGAAGGCAAGGGAGGAAGAGGGGGGCGGCGGCGTCCATGCCCGGGGACGCAGAGCACGCACGCGCCAGCTGCGAGCGCGCGTTGGTGGGAGCCCGAGAAAGGTTTTCAAAGCCGCGAGGAGGGACGGGACGACGAGCGGTGCGGTGCGCGCGGTTTACGACGCTGCCGCTCTCCGCGAGCGTGGGGGGCCCGGGGCGGCGGGGCGCTCTGCGCCGTCGGATGCGCGCGGACGGGGCGCGGTGCTGGGCTGCTGGCCGCTGGGCGTTGGGGGACGGTCGCTTTCGGGGGCAGTGTGCTCGCGCCGGGGCGCGCAGAGACGGGCCTGCGGCCGCGGCAGGGGCGGCACTGGCAGCAGCGTGCCTGCCTGGGTACCCGTGCAGCCTATCTCGTGCTCCTACTGCGCGGCCTACTGACCGCTGTGGAAAGACGGGACCGGTAAAGCCGGATGTGCAGCAGCGCGGTGCTTGTCGAAGGAGAGGGGGGTGTTCTTCTGTTGCCTGTTCGGCTTCTGCCACCGCTCATGTGATCGCGTCGTGGGAACAGTGGCCGTTCAAACTCCGGTCTCCGGATGGTGCCGTGCGGCAGGAACGAGCTCGGTGCTCCTCCCATCCTCCGTGGCTTCTGTGCCGGTGCGCTCGGTCTGGCGCGTCACCACGGCGCGGCGCGCCCGTGACACCGCCGCTGCCGGGCACGTCGGGTTGCGGTTGGAGTCGGTTGGCCGTTGGGACTTGGGAGTTGGGACTGACCACTTCAGCGCGCGGTCCCCAGCCCAACCCGCATTTCATCCAAGCGGCCCAAAAGCAGGAGGATAGGGCCATGAGCTACAAATACAGTAGAAGGTTTCCCCCCATTTATCCAAGCAGCGCAGCAGGGCCGCTCCCGTGCGTGCTTCGGGCCTTGAGGATCTGCCCACAGCCCACACTGCTCAGTTTGGTCTGACGCGATGTCCACTCAGCAAGCGAAGAGTTTATCCAGAGATGGCGACGCCCCTGACGTTGATGGATTTATTGCTCATTGGACTTGTCTTTTTTTTCTTCCGAAAAGATCATCGGACTTGTCTCAAAACAAGAGATTGATGTAGTCATCATTCATAACCATGTACGTAACGTAGACTGTATGATTCGAGCTTGGCATCAGTTGCATCGGATCCATGCGTCTCTCCCAGCAGCTCGACTGACAGTTGTTCCCTTGTTTGGTATACCGTATACACCTATTCTTTTCTCGTAGTTTTATGTCCATGCTAGCAGCATATGTATATATATATATATATATATATATATATATATATATATATATATATATATATATATATATATATATATATCAGGAATCGATCGAATGATTATTCGATCATCACTAGGTGACTAGCTCATCAAGATCAGGAGAATATGGACACACAATCGCTACACGTAACACACGCAGAGAGGTACTCGCGACAGTAATTCTTCAGAGTTCAGACGAACTCGTCCTCCATCTCCTGCATGGACCTGCCGGCGGAGGCGATCTGGCGGTTGGACGTCATCTTCTCGGCGACCATGAGGCCCTTGTAGCTCCGTATCTCTGCCCACTTCTCCTTCTCCAGCCTCTCCATCTCCTCCTTCCGCTTCTGCACGCGAGTAGTTATCATTCCTCAGCAATAGTACAAAGATTTGCATGCAAATATGCAGAGTGCAGACAGATAGCTAAATAGCTGATACCTTCTCTTTCAGTTGCATCTTCCTCTCGGCCTTCTCCGCCGCGTTCGATGCCTCTTTCTCGGCTGCATACAGAGGCTAGAAAGATTGAAGTTCCGTGCCATGCATCATGGTTCACGTGTTGTTGCGAGTGTATGCAACGAACCTTTCAGGTCTGGTCGGCGTTCTACCCGGGTCTTATTCAACCTGTTGATGATCTCGTTGACACGCTTCTCAACTGTCAGCACACGGACCTGTCAATCAGTAAATATAGCTGCTGTGAATTACACCAGATAAATTCATATATTAGGTCAGCCAGCTGACACAGGAAAAATAATCAGTTTGGATTCAGTTCCATGATAACATGATTATAACTGGAGTTGGAGGCAGAGAAAAGGAATTTGGGATAGCTAGCAAGGAAGTCTTCAAAAAAAAAAGTTAGCAAGAAAAACAGATGACATGGTTTCTCACTTTCAGGATTGCTCATTATTGTCAATTGTAAGTATCCGCAACCGCAAATGATACCAGACTAGCTACAGGCACGAGATAATAATATAAAGACATGCAAAAGGATTCATATCTGTCCAACAAATATGATAGCTAATCCTAAAGAAAAAAAAATCAAAAATGCTTTTCAGTGTGATGTATAATGGAAAAGGTTGGATGCAATAATGCAAGGCATGCGGCAATTGGAACATGATTAAAATGCTACAACCAGACCGAGTGGTCTGTCCAGATACTTTCGCAGCACTGAGGTGTTTCCTCACCTTTTCCCTTTACAATTTTAACGGTTTCTTTTCAAATGGAGATGAGCTAGCCCCCAATTTTCAAGTAGCAAAGCCCTAATAACGTTTTATTAATCCAATGGATTAAAAAATGTAGCAAGGGTCCCAATTTTCACGTTTATTACTGAGGCAAACTGAGCTCTGCTGACTAACGCAAAATAAACTGGCGACACTACTAACTAGTTCATGTATATACACATACAAAGTCGTGCATCCCGGCTGCGACCGCATTGAAAGAATGCACATTTGTTTTAGACGTCCACGGACCACAGGTAAGGTCTCTGACTCTCTGTAGGGCTGCTTTGGCTAGCAATTTGTATTAAATGCTATCTACAAAAATATGATTTTATACTAAATAATAATATTATTATTATTCTATGCTTTAACCTTTACATATTGAGATAGTCAAAGCCATTATTAGTATATATTTTACCGGGCAAAGTAGTATCAATTAACATGCTAAAAAAAAGAATCATGGGCATTTTAACAAGATGATTTATTATGCATTTCGTGGGAACAGTGCTGATTGATTACCATCCGTGGGTTGTGAAAGCCAACTTGGCCGACATCCATGGATGGGGCCTTCTTGAGATTAGACCAGGGCGTGTAGACCACCTCAACGTTGTTCATCTTGTTCCCTGCACAAGAAGCCACCTCAATTGTTGTCACGTTTCCATGCCATGATCGCAACAAATCACATCGGCCAAAAATCAATACGCGCAGAGATAATTCAAGTGGTCCCGTGCAGCGCCAATAATACAGGAGAAAGAAAAGGCCATTTGCTGCTGCTGCTGCAGGAAAAGAGAAAGAGATCGATCGATCCATCGATTGGTAGGAGGGGAAAAAAAAATAAAGATTCCAGGCGCAACATGCAATGTGGAGCTGAAGCTTTGTAGGGCAGGCGAACGCCCGACAGGTCACACCATCTTCTATTTTTGATTCTCCCGTCATCCCGTGCACAGCATAATTGGAGATGCAGGTAGTTAACTACAGTTTGCGTGCTAACTGTTCTTACCTAGGAAACCTACTCGCCCATAAATCATGATAACGAAAAACGTAACTGTTCTACGACACCTTTAGTCATTTTTTATTTCAAATTATTTGTCTTTTTATTATATACAAAAATTTGAATACACGAATTGAAGTAAACAAACACAAAAGTTAGCTGAAACCATGAATTAGGCGCCATCGCTGTGCTAGATCGTGTGCTTAAATTTTTTTTATGGGAATAGTGTGCATAAATTCAGCGAGATTTTGTTTTGAAACCGAAATGAGTGCTGCTATACTATAGCCACGAAAAGGAAACACAGGATGATGCTTCTTATCAAACAAACGCTGCAAAAATATGGGAGGTTACCCTGAATGGAATGAGCCTTTACGAGCTGCGCGCAGTCCTCCAATAGGCCCTCGCTGATGGTGTCTATCGTCTCGCCTTTCTTGAGCCTCAAATAGACGTGCGCCGAGGATACCTTGTCCACATGGAACCTGCAGGGCCACACGCCACCAGCACATAGATTACAACTCCTCGTCAACCCATATGTTAATCTTGTTTGGTTATGCGATCGAGATGAGTAACTACTAGTACTATTCTTTTCATCGATCAACGTACTGGTAGTAACTATAGAGACCCCCCCTGCAGGCTAACTAGAATCACACACTAGAGATTCTGCTAGATTCACATAGCCAGCCCAGCAGCGAGCGAACAAAAAGACCTGTACAAGCGACAGAGCGCGGCCAGGCGAGATGACGATGGACAATTGGACATGGACGTCCAACTGGTTGCGCAGCTGCAGTTTTTTGGTCGTATCTTGGTAGGCTGGCAGTTGCCTATAGTTGGGGGACTTGGGGAAGGCGTCGGGATGGGACGTCCACGCCAGCCTCGTCAAGGCCGAGTCACGCGTCAATCCGCTCCGGGGCTTAACTTCGCCGCGCCACGGCACGTGCTCGCCGGCGGCGGCGCCGGTTACCGTCTGCGTCTGCCTTCCGCTACGCATGCGCCGTAGCGCAATGCCGCAGACCACGCAGACGCAGAGCACGCGCCCCGGAGCCATGGATCGCCATGGCTGAGCGGGGCGCACAAGCCAGAGGAGGCCCAGCCGGGTTGGGATAGATGATGGAGAGCGACGAGCGGCGACGTACCAGACGTCCTCGGGGAGGCCGTACTTGATGAGCTCCTCGTTCTCGTTCTTGTCGGCGCCCATGTAGATGGTGTAGTCGCCGGCGTCCGGCCGCGCCTTGAAGTAGAGCACCATCACGCTAAACTCTCCTCCTCCTCCTCCTTCAGACCTCTTCTTCCTCTCTCGTTTTTCCAACCTACCGCCTCTGAAGTCTGAACTCAACGGCTACTACGGCGTGTATATTCAGGTGTCCCTCTGTCGGCGGCAAAGCAGCTCAGGCGGGAGGAAGCAGGAAGGGGGAAGGATGCAAGGGGCAGACAGGGGGCGCGGAAGGCCGGTGCGGCAACGAAACAGGCGACGGGGAGGCGGGGGCGGGTATTTAACGGCGTCGGGCGGGGCCGGACCGGACCGGGTCTCGTGGTTCTTCGCCGTTCGCCCCGAAGGGGTTGGGCAGCCACGTGGAACCACGATGGATCCGATTAAAAAATTCCACCGGGGGGGGGGGGGGGGGGGGGGGCTCCCTTGGAGCGCCGCTTTTCCTCACTGCTTCCCCCCTCTCCACTCTCGCTTTCTTTTAATCCTCCTCCTCCCTGCCACGGCAGCACCAACTTGTGGAAGGCAGAGAGCGCCCCCTGGTAATCTCGCCTGACCTGAGACTGACATGGCAAATTGGCAAGGGGGTTGGATATGCTACCCGAGTTGACCTGCATCGGCCTCGCCGGTCGCGTCGTCAAAGGCTCAAAGCGCCGGATCGTTAGCGACAGCGAGGCCGGCCTCTCTCCACCCAGCGGTTATTTCCGGCCAAACCAGGGCCCCCCTTTTTTCCTCCCTCAGCAACGGCCCCCAACCCAACCGGGCGTGCTTCTTCCGCGCACCAGTCTCGTCGCTGAGAAAGCGAGCACAGTGTCACGGTGACAGTGGATGCGAGGCGACTGCTGCTACCGCCCGCCCGTCCGTTCCTGGCTTCCTCCGTGCCGTGCGCACCGCCGCCCCACTCACTGCCCCCGTGCGCCGCGCTTGCTATGCTGCGACTGCGAGCCTGCAAAGCGAGAGCAAAGCGCAAGGCTGTGAGGTGACGGAGTTTATTGGGCCAGACGGAGGGGACGGGGATGGCCACGATCCCACTCCCACGAGGATGGGTGTGCGGCTGCGGCCCCGACCGAAAGACGCAGGTGGAAAGCGGCGCGGACGGAGGCGACGATCGGCCCCCCGGCCACGGGTAGCCGATGGGGTCCGGGGAGGAGATCCCAATCTGACTCACGAGCGCAGGGCCATGGGGTTGGCAGCGCTTCGTCGCCACGGAACGTGACGCGGCGCCGGTCGAGGCGGCCCGTCCGACGCGGCAGCGCCGACGACTACGAGCGGCTGAGATACACCGCCTAGGAGCACAAGATTCGCCCTATCCGTTCTCGTCGGCCTTTCGGCACTTTTTGGTCGCAGTATTTTTGGATCAGCGATCCAAAGGTGTACTCCGGAATCCGGAGCGGATGACGATAAAATTGGAGTCTCCATGGGAAAAAGGAAGATGCAAGAACAGCCTATCAGGTTATCTGGTACGAGTAGTGGCCAAATTGGCGCTTAAATAAGAGTGGCCGAATCGAGGAGATCATAAGTGGGGAAGAACGAAAAGGGGGAGATCATAAGAGGGGGACGAACGAAAAGGGAGCCGATGAGGAGATTGCCGGTAAAGGAAGGCACGCGAAACACGAAATAGAAAATGGTAGAAAAATGGGCCAAGAGGGTGATAGATAAAGTTATTCCATGCATTTTATTTGAATCTGGGGTAATGGTTAATAACAATAACACACTCTGAATTTAGCATCATGGTATCATTAGTACCAAACCGTGATTCCGTGAATAGAAAAAGGAGTGATCTTAACTTGTAGAACTCTGTTACTGCTCCTCTCTTTTTAAATAACAATGCAGTGCTCCTGCAACTCTTCAAAAAAAAAAAAAGGAGTGATCTTGATGCACCTACAAATATACAATGAAAGCTCGTAAGTGAAATGATGGAATCCTCTCATCTCATGGTAACAAGGGGATCTATCTTGCTCCGGCTTAACTATACACAATCTAGCGTGGTTACGAGCACACCTATTATCGAGGAGTTGTCACCAGTCCTTAATTTCGAGTAGCATGCTCAATTACATTCCATACCCCATCTCGCATTGACACATTGATGCATGGTTATCACTACTGCTAAATGGTAATATGAAGTAACTCATGTTTGATGTGGTCTGAGGAGCCAACGAGTGGAGTAGGAACAGGCAAGGACAGATTATCAGGTAATATGGTACGAGTAATGGCCAGATTGGTTCTTTAAATAATAGTGGTCGAATCCGCGAGGAAATAAGAGACTAACCACTTCAATACATGCATTATCAGAAAACTGTTATTTGGCAATATTAACCATAGTGTATTCACAAGACAAATACACTGATAAACTGCACAGACTGGTATGTAACAATATTATTCGCAGTGTATTCACATGCATGATAAATACACTGATAAACTGCACAGCAAGTAATGTGACAATTCGAGAACAGATGCATGAATTCTTGATTTCATACATAAGGGGTGATCGATTAAGGTCACAAATGAAATACAGAACCATGACATTATACAGGAGCTAAGGACTGGATATTGAATAATTGATGTGGCCTCCGAAGACCATCAACTAACAGCAGCCTGATGACCTTTGGGTCCGATTGCCACCCACCACATCGACAGTGTCAGGCACGTACCTTCACGACAACAGTTTTAAGGTCACCACACCGACAGATTGCAAATAAACAAGATTGTGCGCATATGGAATGAAAGATAAACTCAAGCTTTTGGTAAAACTGCATCAAACAAAACAAACCAATAACTGACTGAAGTTCAAATCATGCAAACAACGACAAACATAAATAAATACATTAAAACACAATTAAGATAAGTATTCAGGGACAGAAACACTTAATACTTCAATCATTGCACAGATTTGACAGATTAATGGCCAACAGCATAAAGCTTGGTACCATTATATCATTATCCTGATACTTAATGTTTTTTTTCTGGAAGCATAACCATTACACCAATAGCAGAAATGACAGATTACCAATAGCAGAAATTTTGGTACCATCATACCATTATCTTGATACTTAATGTTTAGCTATTGTAAAAACCCTAACAGCTATATATTTTCAACAAGATACTGAGAGAGCAAAAGAATCTGCTTACAATTCTTCTTCAGGTTCATTCTTTAGGGCATTTTTTACCATGCATTGAAAAGCATCTTCCACATTAGTTCCTTCTTTTGCAGATGTCTCAAAGTAAGGTATGTTGCCTTTTGAGGCACACCAAGCCTTTGCCTTTTTCTCAGAGACCTAAGATGCCAAGAGGTAAGTTCGTTAAAAGTTCACCACTTAGAAAATATATAGAGACAAAACAAAATATAATAATTACCACACGGCTGTTGCCACCATCAATATCAACTTTGTTTCCAAGCAGAACAAAAGGGAAGTTATCGGGATCAGATGGGCTAGCCTGAAAAGTGGGATTTGGAGGTGAGATTATCTTGGGGCACTGGTCACTGCAGGGTTTAAAGATTACAGGAAATTAAGAATCATCACCTGAATTAGAAATTCTTCACGCCAGTTGTTCAGATTATCAAATGACTTCATAGAGTTAACATCATAAACTAGAACACAACAATCAGCTCCACGATAGAATGCAACACCAAGACTCTGAAACCTTTCCTGTCCAGCAGTATCCCATATCTGCAGATATAGGATGCAGAATATCATAATCCATAAAGCAGAAAAAATTCAGTCAGAGGTAAGCATGACCATGAGATGTACAAATGCAAAAGAGAATTTCGAACGAGTTGGGGCAGGTAAAAGAAGGATTCTAGCAAAATAATCAAGCCAAGTCCAGATATCCCTATATCCCTAGGCCTCTAGGCTCTATGCACATGTGGTTGCATATACAGGAAACAAATGTATTCAGATATTTTACACAAGTGAAACCAAAGGATTTACAATTCATCCCAAAAAAAAGGATACAAAACTGACACAAAATAAAGCCAATGTTTATTTTGCATGTTCCCAGTTATAACAATTAGCAAATCCGAACCATTTTAACAGAAATCAGTAGGTAATATGTCATAGAAAAGGTTTCCAGGTTCAGATGCTATGGGAACACTGGTGAACCAATCCGGTCTTCCTAAGCAGGTCACAGACAAAGATTGACTCACTCTAGTTGTAACACCATTGATCTATATATATGATTAACCTCAAAGATCCAAACTAATCTAATTCGTCAGGGAAGCCTTCACTGTATGCAAGAACAAAGACCCACCGCCCGTTACACCTTACAGATACCTTGTAACCACATTGTTCATATTGAGTCCACGGATATCAGGGCCAGTGGTAGTTCTTTTTAATACAGCTAAAAACAGCAAGGACATTCTGAGCTACGTTACAGCTTCAACTTGTTTCGGAGTTCTTCCATTAAGTTAAAAATTGTTGCCAGTTACTGTGCATCCAAAATAACAGCAATTCAACTTCCCATGATCATGCAATGACTGCAGTTCAATACACCTTTCTTTTCTTGAACACGTGGGGGAGCTACATGTCATTTCATTAAAGAAAAGTTAAATAATACAACCCCAACAGCACCCTCAAGCAATGTTCGGGAAGGCGGAATTAGGCGGCCGCCTAGGCGCGCCTAATCGCTAGGCGACGGGTTCCCGCCTGGCCTATGGGGGTAAGCGGACCCCTAGGTGGGGCGGGAGCCTAGGCGGAGGCAGGCGGCGCCTCGGCGGCGCTTCGGCAGCGCCCAAGAGGCATAGGCGGCGCTGAAGCGGGCTGCGCCGGCGATTTGGCTTCTTTCCCGCGGAAGCGCGCGCGCGCAGTTGGCGTCGGGCGCGGGAAAAGGAGGCCGCGCGCGGGAAAGATTGGAGGGAGAGGGAGCAAAAGGACGCACGGGTACGACTCGTAGTCGCAGCTCCTCGCCGCCTCCCTGGTCCCTGCCTCGCAGTCGCAGTTGCCGGCCGCAGCTCCTCCCCGCCGGCTGCAGCTCCTCCCCGCCGGGCGCTCCCCTCCCCGCCGGGCGCTGTCCTCCCCGCCGGTGTCTGCTCCCGCCGGCCGCTCCCGCCGGCCGCCGGCCAGTCCACTCCGGCCAGGCCAAAGGTCAGTCCTCCCCTCCCCTGCCTCTCTCTCCCTGCTCGTCTCCTCTGCTCCCTGCCTCCCTCCCTTTGCTCGTCTCCTCTGCTCCTTGCCTCCCTCCCTCTACTCCTCTGCTCCTCTCCTCTATTTAACGATTGGATCTGAGACCCTCCCTCTGCTCCTCTCCTTTGATCCCTCTCTGCTCCTCTCCTTTGATCCCTCTCTGCTCCTATCCTCTGTTCAAAGGCTAGATCTGACATATGAACGAATGAACTTGGTCCTCTCCTCTGTTCCTGGGTATATACACATGAATGCATCATAGATTAATTTACAGTCTTGTTCATGAATCCCTATATTCTAGGCTTGTAGATGTCACTTGTTACTTGCTCATGCGGTCATTCAACCCTGAAATTATATTCTTGGCTTGTATACTAGTAGGATGTCGACACCAGAGGAGGCTGCAGCTGCAACTGAAACTGAGGGAGCCAATGTCTTGAGAAGGAATTCAGATGATGTGGGATGGGAATATGGGGTTCTTGTTGATGCTAACAACAAGGACAATTTGACTCCAAAGAAGAAGAGTTTCAAGAAGATGAGGATGATGATGTGGAACCCTATTGAAGAAGATATGGCACTGGGGCTTTATCATTTCATGTTTTCTGAATTATGATGCATTCATGTGAACTATGTGTCTTAAACTTATGACCTGTTGTGTGACTGTTTTTCTAATGTACTGATGTCCAACTTGTGTGGTAAAATTTGTACTGCTGTCCATCTTGTTTATTCCTTGCTGCTGATATGGTCTCATGGATGGGAGATGGCTGAGATAATTTAGATAAGTATCTTCCTTGCTTGCTAGTATGTTTTTCAGTTTTTCTATCCCTTGTATTACTGATATCTAACTGCAGAACTGTTCATATGGTGCAGATTTTAGTTGCTATGGTTGCAGACCACTTGAATTGGTATGTAGGAACATCACTTTTGCATCAACTAAGGTATGTCCTGGATCAGCTACTATGATTATTCAGCTAATACTGTTATTCAGCTACTATGTTTATATAATTTGCATATTTGGCAAAACGCCTAGAAAAACGCCTTGAAACGCCTAGGCTCGCTTAGGCTCGCCTAAGCTCTAGGCTGTGGGTCACCGCCTAGAAACCGCCTAGTGCTTTTTTTAACACTGCCCTCAAGACTAACATGCAGTTTAAATTACCCACTATATAGTGTCTAATTATGCCTTGATGACAAAATTCTTCAATGAATTTTAACAGAAACAGTTCAGAAAACAATCTAACAATGCCCACGAATCCTATGATGCTGTAACTTAAAGTGAATTACAAGATACCTAGAACAAAATGCAGCAAGAAAATTCACAGAAACAAATTTCATGTGCCTTACCATGAAACTGTTTTAAGAAATTTTGTACATAAAATGATTTGCTCTGAGCATCATTAAGCAAACAATAGGTTAGTGATTATTTGTTCTCATGTGGACGCGTGCCTAATCTTAAGCTAAGGTCAAGTGGTCAACAGCTTACAGAACAAGTGTACTACCTGAAGAGTGAAGAGCCTGTCCTCGAACTGGACCTCCTTGGTGAGGAAATCGGCGCCGATCGTAGCCTTGTACTGATTGCTGAACTTCTTGTTCACATATCTGAATTGTATCGAAGCTAAGGAAACACTAAACAAGTTCTAATACGAAACTGAAGTCGCATCTTCATGTCATGGGGAAGCAAGTAAATCGAAGGAATTAACCCTCCGCAAATCGAATTGCAGGATACTGGTTCATCAGCGAAGTCTTCCCGACCCTGGATCGCAGAAAAAAAGTGAGCAAAGTGAAACCGTCGGAGAGTTTCAGATTAAAAAGGAGAAAGATCCGAGGCACCTACCCGCTGTCGCCGAGGATGATGACCTTGAGGAGCGTGCGCCGTCGCGAGGCCATCGGGATCTACCAAGGGCTCGTGCTCCACGCGCTTGGGGGACAGAGAGAGAAGATGCTAGAGAGAGAGAACCCTAAGCAGTGTTTGCTACCTTGCCGTCGCGACTCGCGAGCCGCGGCGAAGGGGAAAGAGAAGAGGCGTTTTGGTTTGGCCACAAACGAGACCACAGGGATGGGCCCGCGGGATCTCATCCGGGTTTGACCAGGAACATCCCGGAAACGGTTCGAGCCTGATGATTGGTGCGGGCGCAACCACCCAGCAGGCAGCAGCTGTAAAGGAGCGATGGGGAATCATCCAGATGAACAAGCAATCAAGAGCGGAGATTAGGGCATTTGATGCAATATTCAGAACGATGATTAAGCTCATCTTGAAGCAACCAGCACCAGCAGATGCCATAGTATTGGGAAGCTCAGGGGCTGTTTGGATGAGCCTGGCAGGCAGCGATCCTAGCCCCAGGCGACCGAAATCGAATGCTTGGGCTCGCTGCCTGCACCAGGCAGCTTTACTGGGCCACCAAGCAAACAAGCCCTGTTGAAAGTATCCCATACTGAATTTGGACACCCTTACTGCAGACCTACTGAGCCATTCATGTCATCTTCTTGGCAAGAGACAATCATTCAGCAAGGGACATGCTTTTCATCAGGGCCTGGCTAGTTAGGGCGCGCCCGCTAGGAAGGAAACTAACAAACGGTTTCCGACAGCCTGAAAACTTTCCATTTTGGGAACCGTATCCGATCTCATTTCAGGTTCTGTGGTCGGCAGGCGTCTAACATTAAAAATTTACTGGCTCAACTAATCAGCGCGTATTGGTCCGAGCACTCGATCTCACACCGGGAGTGATTTTATTTTCTAAGTTTCTCTCTCCACGATTTTCTCTTTCTAGAAAGTTGCTAATAATAGTACATATGTATAAACTATGCATGATATTTTTTCAGTTATAACTATTAGAAAATAATTTTTTAGCACAACTTTTACGATACTTATAATTTATATGCATAATTTTTTTCAACCAACTTTTATATAGGATACTTTTTTAACACAATGTGTACAAATTTTACGTATAACTTTTTTCAGCCTCCTTACTAAATGATAATTTTGAACATAACTAAAATTTTCACACAATTTTGATGCATAAGTTCGTCATACAACTTGTGAAAAATATAATTTGTCGAGATAACTTTTCAACACAACTTGCTGGATAACTCTTTATATACAAATCCATCATACAAATTCTAAGGACAATGCTTGATATAATTTTTAGTAGATTTTTTTCTAAAGTCTTTGTCAAGAGAATTTCTCTAGAGAAATACATAGTAGAAAGTAAAAAGATAAAACCTGAAAAAAATGAATAATAAATAGTAGAAAGTAAAAAGTTAAAATCTGAAAAAGAAAATAATAATAAATGCTGCCATTACGAAACACAGGGAAGAAAATAGAAAAGAAAAGGAGAAAGGAAATCGATACCCGCCTCCCGCCTGGCTGTCACGTGGGTCGGTGGGTGGGCACTCGCTGGCTGTTCACGTGGGTGGGCACTCGCTGGCTGTTCCGTCGCGCGCCACAAAGCGTTATGGCGCGCGATTGTTGTTTCGGATTTGCGTTTTCATCACTGGGCCTTGTTTGGTTACGCTAGGATTTCTAGCATGCATGGTTCCTGAAAAGATAATCTCACATGCATAGAGTACTCAATGAAATCTATTTGCAAAACCTTTTCCGGGGTGGATGTAACTTTTCGCGACGAATCTAATGACGGTAATTAGTCGATGATTGATTACATTGATGCTACAGTAACTATCTCTAATCACGCGGTCAAATACCTCATTAGATTCTTCAGGGTTCTGGAGTTGGTTTTGCAAACTGGCTTTGTTTGACACTGTAATTAACGGTCAAAATGTTACTATTTCTTAGAATACATGAAACCAAACAAGACCCTGGACATCTTCAAGCCAGCAAGATTTGGTACTTGGTATTTCACTTGCTGCTGCTGGGCGTGTTAGTCTCTCCGATCGACAAATTGCCGAAGATCGCATTCTTACCGGTACTTTTGGCCTGCTGCTGAGATTTTGATCGGGAACATCATGTATGCGTTACTGTGGTGGTTACTTATCATCGTTTTAGGATTTTGACAAATGACAAGTGTAATGTATTTGTACCACTGACCAGCTCAACCTTTTGCATGAGCAACTCAAATCTTGGACCTTTTTATTCACTGGGCGAGTGGCGACACAGTGCGTACGATTTACAACTTAAACCTCCCACCCACACCCGCCCGAAAAAAAATCATGAATCAGAAACCTGAGAAAAAAGAGAACAAAAGAAAACGAGAAGCAAAATTCAATCCCACAGCGGCTGCATGTACACGAACAGTGAGTTCACCGTCCCTTCGTAAGCTGACGGGGCGCCAAGGAATGCTCGGTGTCACGTCTGGCCGCGTCTGCCGATGGTGCGCCGGCTCATCCTCTCGGTGTCGCCGGCCGCGCGCCTGCCGGGCCACTGCTGGCCCTGGCCCTGCGCCGCCGGAGGCACCTCGCCCGTGTCGCCGCCGCTGCTGGCCGTGTACTCGCTGGACGGGTTCAGCCCGTACTCGCTGGTGGGGTCGCTGAACTCGCTGCTCGCGTACTCCGTGATGGTGCCGGCGCCGGTGCCGGTTGTGCTCCCGCCGGCGCCCGGCCCGAACGCCATCCGCCGCAGCCGGCCGATCTGGTCCGTCGTGTCGCCGCCCGACCGCTGCATCGCGCTCTGTCCCGGTCTCACGCCGGCGTTCAGGTCCTCCACCGACAGCTCGCCCTCCAGGTACCGGACGATCTGGTCACGTTCGAGAGTGGCGACGAGTTTTGTTACGCTTGCTGCCACCGCTGCGTTCGGCAGGAGAGGATTTTGGCAGGGGAGATGGATGGTTTACCTGGCTCATCCGCGGGCGTGATCGCGCGGTCTGGCGCACGGCGGCCGCGGCGCACGCGATCAGCCGCGCCATGTCGTACGCGTCGTAGTTGGTCTCCAGCCTCGGGTCGATCAGCTCGTCGTAGTTTTCCTCCTCCACAGCTCTTGTCAGCAAGGGCCTAGCCTGTTGGACAGAAATGGAGATCATTCACCACTCGTTTAACTTGGAATCAATGTCATTTGTGATGCTAGTATCAACAACTTACAACGAGCTACAGATAGTCAGCTCGCAGTTTAAATGAGGGATTGTTAACTAATTTGGGTAAGTTCTGGAGTAAGATTGACGAGGACACTGACATAAGCACTGAATGTTGTAACGACATGGAATGGAATGACAGCATTGGGTCTAACAAGGGTACTTACCCAGGAAATTAACGTCTCAGGCTGATAAGCTGAAGATGTCATGATAGGTTTCCTCCCTGTGATCAGTTCCAGAAGCATCACGCCGAAGGAGAAGACGTCGGACCGGTCGCTCACTTTGCCTGTGGCAGCGTACTCTGGCGCCAAATATCTGAAGACAAAAAGGAAATGACAGCACAAATTCAGTCTACATCACCACATGCACCGGTTCCTGCACCAGCATTTTATGGCGTACGGGAGCAAATTGCTGGGTGCGGCAACGTCACAGAGCAAACATTTACCCGAAAGTTCCCATTACGCGCGTAGAAACAGCTGTCACCTCAGCTGCTTGGTATTTGGCCAACCCAAAATCTGCAACCTGTACAAAAGCAGTGCACGCCTCAGATAACAGGAGCGGATGAGCAGACTAAATGGGCTAATGGCATCCGGGTCTCACAATTTTACCTTCGGCTCGTAGTTGTAATCCAGAAGGATGTTCGCCGCCTTGATGTCACGATGGATAATCTTTGGATGACCTGAGAGCAAACCAAACCAAGAGGCCTTTTTTGTCAGCAACAGAAGCTTCAGAAACTCCGTTCAGAGAAACAGAGGGCAGGACCGCAGGAGCCATGAACTCACAATCCTCGTGCAGATAGGCGAGCCCCTTCGCCGAGCCGACGGCGATCTTCCACCGCCGCGGCCAGTCCAGCGTCGGCCTGCCACTCCCTGATACCAAGCTCCAATGTCAGGCTCAAATGCCAGCAATTGAGCAGCATCCGTGACGTACACCGAGCATGAAGCGTCGTCGTTCTTACCGTGGAGATGGAACTCCAGGGTCTTGTTGGGGACGTACTCGTAGACGAGCAGCCGCTGCTCGCCATAGAGGCAGTAGCCGACGAGGGAGACGAGGTTCTTGTGGTGGACGCGGCTGATGATCTCCACCTCGGCGCGGAACTCGCGGTCGCCCTGCCCGCTCCCGGCGCGCAGCTTCTTGATGGCCACCTCCTGCCCGCCCAGCGTGCCGCGGTACACGTGCCCGAACCCGCCCTGCCCGAGCAGGTTCGCGTCCGAGAACCCGTCCGTGGCCGCCGCCAGGTCGTCGTACGCGAACGTGCCGCCGGTCATCGCCGGCGACGGGTTCAGCGGCGGCATCGGGGGCTCGGACGGCCCGCGGCTGCTCTGCCACGAGTGCATCAGCGGCGGCGTCGAGGACGACGGCGTCGTCGAGGGCGCGTGCGACATGTGCGGCGGCGTCGTCACCGGCCGCCGCGGGTCGTAGAACTCGGCTGGTGCCAGGAGCAAAACCATTCGGTCAGTCCAGCAGCGTGTAGCGACCAAAAAACGGGCACGAACGCGCACCACTGCAACTGCGTGCGCACAGTTCGCGATCGAGGGGACACGAGGACGAAGTCGCGAACGCACCGGTGCGCCGCACGAGCGAGCGCGATGCCACGGCGCGCCCGATGGTGACCGTCACCCGCGACACGCGCAGTGATTAGGGGGCCGTGGAAATGGAATCACACGGTCACCCCGCGCTAATGCTGGGGCGGGACTTGCGCCCGGCGTCGCGACGCGGCATTGTCGCGGTCGAATCAACGTGCCCACGACGGAACATAGCGGCGTCGAACAGTACTCTACTCTCGCTGAACGCACGCGTACCAAGGGGACTAGGGAAGGAAGGGAAGGGGCGACCGCGTTGTGGGCGCGTATGTACCTGGGTACCCCTGCGACGGCGGCGGGCGGCGGCGGCGCTTCCTTCCTACGAAGAAGTAGATGAGCCCGGCAGCGAGGCCGAGGAGGACCACCGCCCCGACGGCCACGCCTATGCCCACCGCAGTGCCGTTGACTGTCGACTTGGATGGGGACGAAGTCGGTGGCGTTCCTGGCGACGAGGGCGGCGGAGGTGGAGGCAGGGACAGATGCGACGGCGGAGGAGGCGCGGGTGACGCTGGGACGCCGGTAGGGGGTGGCGGAGAAGTGGGGACGTCACTAGGAGGAGGAGGAGGCCGGCGCACAGGCGGAGGAGGAGATGGTGTCGGAGCGGTCGCCGGTGGAGGAGGAGATGGTGTCGGAACGGTCGCCGGTGGAGGAGGAGATGGTGTCGGAACGGTCGCCGGTGGAGGAGGAGATGCCGTTGGCACGGTCGCCGGTGGAGGAGGAGATGGCGTCGGGACGACGGGCACTGGCGGAGGTGGGGACGGTGTCACCACCGGCGGTGGGGGCGACGGCGTAGGGGTAGGCGAGGGCGGCAGCGGCGATGGCGTGGGGGGCACCGGCGATGGCGTGGGCGGCACCGGTGCTGGAGTGGGCGGCACCGGCGATGGCGTGGGCGGCACCGGCGCGGGAGTTGGCGGCACCGGTGCAGGCGGGTTCACCGGCGTGGCCGGCGACGATGGCGCCGGAGCGGACATGGCGTCACCTCTCGCTTCCGCCGGCGCGCTGGTGCAATTTCGTCTCCCGGTGTGGGCAGACTACGACCGGACCCGCACACCACCGGCGGAGCGAAGACCGGAACGCGGGGGATATCTATGTGCTGGACGCACCCCGCCAGTTAACCCTGAGGTGGATTTCGCTTGAATTGGCCGTGGCCGTGCACGTTTGTTGGCTTCGCTTGCCGGGTTCGAGCGACAGCAACAGCATACGCGGGCGCAGTGGTTTGTGGTTTAAATTTCCGGCCTGTCTACTCTCTTTTTTCTTCTAGCAGAGTTGTTGGATAAGATTGACCGCGCAAAAGTCAGAGTCCGATGGTGGGAGTTCGTGTTAGAAGCCAAGGGCTGCACAGGACCCCCTCTAATCATGCATCGACGACGTGCCGGTCAGAGCTTTCGGTGCGCGGACCTGGCTCGCGTCCAGGTAGTAGACAGCACGGCAAGCGGCAGCTAGCAACCTCGCCAACCAAGGCAACAACTTCGGTTGCCATGGCGCGACGACAACGGCCGGACCGGACGCCCCCCTGGCGGGCGGTGGCTCGTTGCGTTGCGTGTGGTGGTGGCGGACACACGAAGGTGCCGACTTGTCCTGCTGCACGCTCTCCCGGAGCGACAACGAGTACGGGCGGCGTTCCGAAGCGCGTCCGATCTTTCTTCCTGCTCAGAAGAAGCTATGGCCGCGGCGAGTGTCTCTCTCAATCGGAACGGAAGAGTTTTCTTCCCCGGTAGCTTGCCGAAACGGGCTTGGGATTAACTAATGGCAGGCGATGTGCTGCCTGCTGTGTGAATCTGATTATTTACACCTGTTTGCTACTTGCACGGGCAAAGATATCATTGTCATTAACCCGCTCATGACTATGAGGCGATCGCGTCGTTTTCAAAAAAAAGAAGAAAAAAAACTGTGAGGCTATCGGGCAGGGATGCTTATGTGCTGACCTCACCACGTAGTCATCTGTCATCACCGTTCCGTATTCTACTACCGCGTCGGATGCAGATGGGCACCTCCTTCGCGCACGTTTGGAGAGGAGGACAAGGAATTGCCAAGCCACCAGCACACCCAGCGAGCAGCGGGGATGCTAGTTAGCGATTGTGCGTCGCCAGCGAACAACAGGTACGCTACTGTTCTTCTTCCTCCTTTCTTCCTTCTTTCACCTCCTTGTCGCCCCCGCCGGCGACCGCCTCCTCCGGCTCCGGCGGCCTCCGCCGCCTCCGCCGCCACCCTCCCTAACCAAGCCCGCCACCGCACCGCCTTCTCTCGTCGCCTCCGCCGCCGGCCGCCGGCCACCGGCCACCAGTTGTCCAGCCCCGCCCGGCCGGCGGCGCTCTCACGCCGCCGCGCCCTCCGCCGGCCAACCCACCTCCACCGTCGGGCCGCCGCCACCCCCGGCCCCTCCTCTAAGGCCGGCGGACATGGAGCTCCCCAGACCGCGGCCAGGGGCGGACCCACATGTATTCATGGGTATTCAGTTGAATACCCAAAATTTTTGGCAAAAAAATTTATAGGCATAGTGTATAGCATATGTATGTATCATAAAATAGCAAAATATCACCTCAAACAGGCTTTTCAATCATATTTTCCATCTTAGGCTCAATACTCCATCTTTTTTTGTCGTGGTGTGGAAAACCACAGCCGGGTGGCGGAATACACCCGCCTAATCCTAAGTGTAGGATGTGATTGGGGGCAGTCAAGGAATGCTCGATCTAGAGGCGTAAGAACACGGAAGCACACAAGGATTTAGAGTGGTTCGGGCCGCCGGAGCGTAATACCATATGTCCACTGTGTGATGTATTGCCTGAGCTTGTGTGCAAGCTGGGAGAGGAGCTATGTCTGTCTCTGCATATGTGAAAACTTGTGGAACCTCGTGTCCGTGTGAACCTGTGTTCTAGCGGGCGTGCTCTCCCTTTTATATGTCCAAGGGAAGCACGTACACTGAGCGAGGCCCCGACAGGTGGGCCCGGCGATGTATTATAAACTACACTTTGGCCTTCAATGCCTCAGATCCGGAGATCTTGTCGTCGGCCTTCGTGCGTATCTTCTGACCAGGGATGGTCTTGAGCTGTTCTATCGGAGTAGAGTCTAGCCTCTAGAGCCGCGCGTCGAGGTCATGATGAAGCGCCGAACTACTGACTCAGTCCGCTGTAGCAGCGTGCACTGTTGCTCCAGTTAGTAGCTGGTCATCATGACTCGTTGCCTATCCGCGCGGCGCTGAGTCTTTAATGCTTGCCTTGGTAACTGACGAGCCGCCTTGGAAACAGGCGGGCTTACCGTGTTGTCATGTCACGCTTGTCCAACCCGTGACTGGGTATCCGATGCCCTGCTCTGGCAGCACACGCCCCAACCACCAGCATTTAATGCGGCAGGAGGGCTGGCGATCCACAGTGTGGACTGACAAAAGCTGCCCTGTGCCCAGCGGCAGCAGAGCACGCCTCAACCGCTCGCACTTAATACGGGTGGGTGAGGGAGCTTCCAGCGGAAGGCTTGCGCCCGCGCCCACGTCTGCGTGACACGTGGCGGCTCCGGACCCCTCCCGAGCAACCAGCTGAGCCGAGAGCACACGGGGGTCCGGATAGGCACGTGAAGGTCTCGGATCCACCTGCGGGGGTCCGGGTCCGCGGCCACAGGTGCTGAGCATTTTCATCTCTGGGACACGTGATGACACCGGACCCGTCCCCGAGCGGGAAGCGGGTCCGGGACCGTTGGTCCGGTGAGATGGAGCCGGACCCCAGGGGCCCGGCTGCTCAGCTCCTTAGGGCGTAGTTACGGATAACTACGCAAGTCTTGGCACAGTAGGAGTGGGTACCCCAGTTGCAGGGTACCGACATCCTTCAACTCCCCAGGCCCAATTAGAGGACCAACCCAACTCCCTCTCCCCAGTCCCCACCCTTCCCCATCGGCCATCGCCCCTAGCTCCTGCCGAGATGTCGAGTGCCGACCCACCCCCTTTGGCCCTTCCCTACCCCCAGCCCTAAACCCTAGCGGCGGCCTGGCGACGGCGTGCGGCGGCCAGGCATGGGAGCGTCGGCGGCGCGCAGCGGCCTAGGCCAGCAAGACAGGGCGCAGCACCGGAGGGCGGAGGCGCGCGGCGGCTTGCGGCCAGGCAGCGGAGGTGCGCGGCGGGGCGGCGGCCAAGCAGGCGCGGGCTCGCCAGACGCCGGCTAGGGGGTCGGCCGGTCGAGGCGCCTAGCTGCAGGGGCGAGGGGCGGAGCCTCGGAGTCGGCACATGATTCGGTGATTCATCAATAGTTCTGAAAAAAAGAAAGGTGAGGAAGCAGATGATGAGCAGTGTGCAGTTTTGATTAGCGATTACTTGTTAATTTGTGACAATTATGGAGCAATGTAGTGAGTAGTGACTGAGTGATTGCAATTTTTAGGTTCAAACATGAAGAGGAAGAAGGGTAGTAGTGCTATCACTGATCTGCGGTCTTCTTGCAAGCTAAGGATGAGGATATCATCTCTTATTTTCAAGGTATTAAGGATCGAAAAGTTAACCTGTAAGGTGAAATTTGTAAGATTTCTTCTCATTTTGCTGTTTTATCCTCTATTTATTTTACATGTTGCAACTTGGATATGTTGATCATTTAGTACATCTATTATCTTCATGTCGAATAATTTTCAGTTATGTAATGATAAGAGCTATGATTTTGATAATTAATTATGTGCTATGAATATATACTTAGGCTGCTTAAAAAATCGCCATTCGAAAATTTCGAATACCCAAAACTTAAATCCTGAGCCGCCCCTAACCCCGGCAACTCCAAACCCTAAAGATCTGCCGCCTCCACCGCCATTCCGGCCGGCGGCGACCTCGCCGCCGCCCGCTCCACCCACCTACCACTCCTCCCGGGCACCCCTCCTCCTCCCCTGCTTGCCGCCGCGGCTTTGCCTCCCCTGGCGGCTGGCGCAAGGTTGAAGACGGGACGCGCGCAGCGATGAACGTCCAGGTCTCCAGGATGAATACCTTACCAGCAGCGGACATTCCGTTGACTTGACCCACCCGTTTGTCCGCACAGGTCCTCCGACCAACAGCGCACGTACCAGACGGGCTCGTTGGTGGCAACCTGCAACCTGCCAAGGCAACATGATTTTCTGGGCTCGGACGACATTTCTACGACGGACCCTCGGCGACCAAATCACAAGGGCACAATAATTTTTCGAAAAATGGTCTCGCAACAAAAACTTGGTTATTGTACAAGCAAGTTGATGGGATGCCTGCTAACGGGTCTGGTATAAGATGACGAGACTGTACTATCATAGTGGATGGCGAAGGTGTGCTAAACTATTGTTGAATGCGGCACGTCTTTTCTTTTTCTAGTACACGGGACAGAGAAAGGTTCAAACAGCTACACCCTCCGTCTTTTTTTATATGATATCGTTGATTTTTTTCTTCAACTTTGACTAATATTATTTAATTAATCAGTTAGTTAAATAAAGTGAAATGAATACTTTTACGTTTATTATTAAGAGTCTTTTGAATCTAACTTGAAGATTTAGCTATTTGAATAAATATTTGTAGAAAAGACGAATAGTCAAACGAAGAAAAAAAAGCCAATGGTGTCATATTTAAGAATGGAGGGAGTAAAATGGCGCGGGTGGAGAGATTCTTTGACAATCTCAGTCATCGTTGCATGTTCTAGTATAGATGAGTAACAATCATATATACGGAGTACGATATAATAAGCAAGGATCAAGTTCCTCTTTAACCCCACTTGCTTTACCAGGTCGAAGTGAGATAAAGAACAAAACATACGGACATTGTCGTGGTGTGGAAAACCACAGCCAGGTGGCGGAATGTACCCGCCTAATTCTAAGTGTAGGATGTGTTTGGGGGCAGTCAAGGAATGCTCGATCTAGAGGCATAAGAACACGGAAGCACACAAGGATTTAGAGTGGTTCGGGCCGCCGGAGCATAATACCCTACGTCCACTATGTGATGTATTGCCTGAGCTTGTGTGCAAGCTGGGGGAGGAGCTATGCCTGTGTCTCTGCATGTGAGAGAACTTGTGGAACCTCGTGTCCGTGTGAACATGTGTTCTAGCGGGCGTGCTCTCCCTTTTATATGTCCAAGGGGAGCACGTACACTGAGCGGGGCCCCGACAGGTGGGCCCGGTGATGTATTATAAACTACACTTTGGCCTTCAATGCCTCAGATCCGGAGATCTTGTCGTCAGCTTCCGTGCGTAGCTTCTGACCAGGGATGGTCTTGAGCTGTCCTGTCGGAGTAGAGTCTAGCCTCTGGAGCCGCGCGTTGAGGTCATGATGAAGCGCCGAACTACTGACTCAGTCCGCTGTAGCAGCGTGCACTGTTGCTCCAGTTAGTAGCTGGTCATCATGACTCGTCACCCATGCGCGCGGCGCTGAGTCTTTAATGGTTGCCTTGGTAATTGACGAGCCGCCTCGGTAACTGGCGATCCACAGTGTGGACTGACAAAAGCTGTCCCGTGCCCAGCGGCAGCAGAGCACGCCTCAACCACTCGCACTTAATGCGGGTGGGTGAGGGAGCTTCCAGCGGAAGGCTTGCGCCCGCGCCCAACCGCTCGCACTTAATGCGGGTGGGTGAGGGAGCTTCCAGCGGAAGGCTTGCGCCCGCGCCCGCGTCTGCGTGACACATGGCGGCTCCGGACCCCTCCCGAGCAGCTAGGTGAGCCGAGAGCTCACGGTGGTCTGGATAGGCACGTGGAGGTCCCAGACCCACCTGCGGGGGTCCGGGTCCGCGGCCACAGATGCTGAGCATTTCCACCCCTGAGACACGTGGTGACACCGGACCCGTCCCTGAGCGGGAAGCGGGTCCGGGACCGTTGGTCCGGTGAGGTGGAGTCGGACCCCAGGGGTCTGGCTGCTCAGCTCCTTAGGGCGTAGTTATGGATAACTACGCGTGTCTTGACGCAGCAAGAGGGGTACCCTAGTCCAGAGGTACCGACAGTGGGCCCCGGGCCCACCTCGGGGGAGGTACGAACCCGCAGGTGGGGCCATTATCGTGATGTGTTCCGACACAATCCTGGTTGCGTTGGCGTGCTCATGTCGAGAGCGAGTGCTCCGGACCCCCTAAAGGTCATAGCACTTGTTGCCAGGTTCAGGTACTAGAGCGCTCTCCGCAGGGCGGCGAAGGTGCAGGTTTAGGGCACGGAACCAAACTAAGCGGCTGCACGGACCTCGAACCGCCCAGGGAGCGAGCACCACTTCCCCCGACCCAGCTTCAAGCGACTGTGGCAAGCGGTCTCCGCCGGAGCGGGCCACCGGAGTGGACTTGAGCGACCGTGGCGAGCGGTCTCCGCCGGAGCGGGCCACCGGAGTGGACTTGAGCGACCGTGGCGAGCGGTCTCCGCCGGAGCGGGCCACCGGAATGGACTTGAGCGACCGTGGCGAGCGGTCTCCGCCGGAGCGGGCCACCGGAGTGGACTTGAGCGACCGTGGCGAGCGGGCCACCGGAGCGGGCCACCGGAGTGGACTTGAGCGACCGTGGCGAGCGGCCTCCGCCGGAGCGGGCCACCGGAGTGGACTTGAGCGACCGTGGCGAGCGGCCTCCGCCGGAGCGGGCCACCGGAGTGGACTTTGAGCTGTTGCCATCGATCCACTGAGATATGTTACGGACCTTACGGTGGGGCATTAGGAAACCACGCCTTACACTAGAAAGGAGTCCGGACCCCTAGTCACGACAGCCCCAGATACTAGGGTACACGTAACAGGGCAGTAAAGTGCGTAGGCTTAGGGTACATTACCAAGCTAAGCGGCCACGCAGAACTCCTCCACCCCTGGATACAAGCACCACTTCCCCGGAGCAGGTTCCTAGGAGTCCGGACCACCTTTCAGCTAGAAGGGGTGTCTCAACCTGACCACAAGCCAGCAACTCGATTTGCATCATTAGCAGCAAAAGAAAAAACTCCGTTCAGGAGAAGGAACCATGCAAACTGAACGAACAAGTGCTATTAAGTTAATGTAAAGATAGGACTGAGAAAGCAAATCTCCTTCATTACTTGATTCGTGGTGTACATCAGAGGTCGGGATTACGAGGACGGACCTCTACCGCTCTGGACCACTTGCTGGTGTCGCCTGTTTGTGCGATGAAACCAGAGGTCGGGTTTACAAGGGCGGACCTTTACCGCTCTGGGCCACACGTAGGCACCACATCATTACAAAGGAGAAACACACTCAATCCTATCCAGTGGTAACCTACAGCCGTCGCCCCGTAGGGCATCCACGTTCCTGGCCGGAGTGGAACTGCCACCTTGGAGGTTCCTCTCAGTCGTTGGGGGCGAAGGCGCCCTGGACGTGCCCATACAACATCATCCAGCATCACCTCAGAAGTTTGCAGGGCCCTCCTTAGCACAAGAGCTGTTTCATGCTCAGATAGCATGAGAACAACTTCTTTGGCTTTGAATGGGAGTGGCCCTGCCGTTGCCAGCTGCCGTCGGAAGCCAGCTCGATGGCCGCTCATAGTGAGCTGAAGCCAGTTTGTCACCCTGGCGCAGCGGAAGGACGGGTGCTCGTTTGGACGAGCACGAAGCGTGGAGAAGGGCGGTCGTTCGCCGGCTCCACCTTGGTGCTGGCACCGGCCCCCTGCGCCTTGCGGTGGAGGTCGACGCCTGTCTGCAGCAGCTCCAAGGGAGGCTTGAGCCAGGCGAGGGAGAAGGCGACAGACATCCTTCCCGAGCCTCAGCCGTCGGCTCCAGGCTCCATTTTGAGAGGAAACCTTGAGCCGACACCGTGCCGCCGCAGGGGACCCCTGGTGGTTGCTTGAGAGAAAACCTTGAGCCGACGCTAAGGTGTCGCAGGGTGACACGCAGCAGGCGTCGCCCCTGCGCGCCACCGTGCCGGCTCTGAGGTGTCATAGTGGCGACGCACAGCAGGCGCCGCTGCCGTGCGCCACCACACCGAGGACACTGCTGCCTCGGTGTCAGGGCATACGGCGTAGGTGATGCCGTGCCACTCTTCATCTTTTTGTCATCGTTGCAGAGGATGAGCTCAACCTCAGAAGTCAGGATGTGAGCGAAGATCTGGCCAACGCTTGCGCGTCCCCACGGACGGCGCCAGATGTCATGGCTCTAGAAAGAGGGCCACAGCCGGGTGGCGTAGTGCACCCGCCTAATCCCAGAGGGTGGTTACTCGGGGAAGTGCAAGCGATTACTCAGATCTTCTCATGAAGCGAGAACACAAGAACACTCGAGGATTTAGAGTGGTTCGGGCCGCCGGAGCGTAATACCCTACGTCCACTGAGAGGTGTATTGCTCTTGTGTTTTGTGGATGATTCTATCCTCTGCCTCCAAGTCTTCCCTTCGATTTGAGTTCTTCTCTAACGGACATCTCCCTTTTATAGCGCAAGGAGGACGCGTACATAGGCGTTGGACCCCGACAGGTGGGTCCAACAAGGATGTATAGTCTACCACGAAAAAGATATTGATGATGCTATAGTGATGGAGAATCTCTTGCCGGATACGCTTCATCGCCCTGTAGACTCTCTGACCGAGGGGGGTCTTCACCTGTCCCATCGGTGAGGCACCCGTTGAGGCAGCGTAGGTTGCAGCGTAGACTGTTGGGTTTACCGCGCAGGCGTTATGATGGGCAAAGCTGAGCTGTCGTGTCTAACTAGCGTAGCAGACTGACGCGCGTGGCGTGGGCGGCGCCAACGGCTGCACTGTGCGCCTTGGTAACTCGCGATCAACAGTACAGCCTGGCAAAAGTCGCATCGGGCTCTGCTGTGGCAGAGCGCACTTATGCCTCCCGCATTGAAAGCGGTAGGTGGGCGAGTCTTCCCGAGGAAGCTTCATGTCTCCGCGCGTGCCTGCGCCTGCGGACACGTGGCTGCTCCGGACCCCCCCAGGCGGGGTGTCTGTTCCCTCCCCGCTGTGGGGTCCGGATAGTATATGGGGGTCCGGGACCTCGTGAGAGGTCCGGGCCCCCCGGCTGTTTTGACTCAGCGCTCCCTTCTCCGGGACATGCGGCGTCACCGGACCCTTCCCTAGCAAGGAATGGGTCTGGATCTGCTGACTGGGTGAGAAGGGCTTCGGACCGCGGGGGTCCAGCTGCTCAAGCCGTCAGCGCGTAGTCACGGATAACTACGAGGCTCTTGTCTAGACACAGCAACACCTCTGGGACACGTGGTGACACCGGATCCGTCCCTGAGCGGAAAGCGGGTCCGGGACCGTTGGTCCGGTGAGGTGGAGTCGGACCCCAGGGGTCTGGCTGCTCAGCTCCTTAGGGCGTAGTTACGGATAACTACGCGTGTCTTGACGCAGGAAGAGGGGTACCCTAGTCCAGAGGTACCGACAGAGTCGGACCCCAGGGGTCCGACTGCTCAGCTCCTTAGGGCGTAGTTACGGATAACTACGCAAGTCTTGGCACAGTAGGAGTGGGTACCCCAGCTGCAGGGTACCGACAGACATTGTTTCAGCGATAAGGATAGCAGGCAATGACGGGGCGTGATATATATGGTGAAACACCGAAAATAGAAGCACGCTTGGCGTTCATCGATTAAGGTGGTAGAGGTGAGAAGTTATGTGTCACAGGTATAGCTGGATGTCGAGAGCGAGTCTAAATCCAATTTAAGGGTATGTTTGGTGGAGCTCCATCTGATTTGTGGAAGCTAATTGTTTGATAGAAGTGATTCTCTAGCATAAGCTCTTAAAATCAGGGTGGAGAGTTAATTCACAGAATCAGTAGAAAGCTTTTTGTTTTCAGCTCACAGCCTCTCAGTTCATTTCACATAACGGCAGTGAATCACTTCTTTTTAAAAAACTGTTTGGCAGAGCTCCTACTAGATTTAGCAAAGAATCAGCTCTGGGAGCTCTGCCAAACGTACTCTAACTTCCTTCAAACAGTTATATATATATTGATCAAGTTCCATTGTGTATATAGGCTAGCATCAGTTTTACAATCAAACTAACGACTCCTTAATTTAGTCAAATTCGATTCGAAATCGACTCGTTCAATTCAGCCCATTTTAAGAACTTAACCAAAGCAAATTCGAACCCATCCTATGAGCCCATTAGACAAGCTGGAGAGGAAAACTTGTGGGATTGAAGATGATGTTTGCACCGTGAGGGAAGGTGATGGTGATGGGGAGGAGGTAGATGTTTATAAAGAAGCGAAGACGTTCAATTGTGGTTAATTACAAATATTGGGGTTGTATGTGTCTAAATCCTTTCTTTTTTATCCTACAAGAATTTTTTGATCAGAAATAACATGATCTTCACTAAACTCATTTTCTTTCCGACGATAAACAATCTCGAAGTCTTAAGGCTGGATTACCTATGGGCCACATGCTTCTTCTTGAACCAAAACTTAGACACTTTGCAACACTACATTTCCACAAGAATTTTCCATGATTTTTTCTTAGAATCCTTTCAAGAAGCTGCCTATGTTGTCTATTGTAAAGAAATAATAAATTCGGAGAAGTCTGGTTTACATCCTTAAACTATCACAAAAATCTGATTTTTCAACCTTAAACTACAAAACCGGATAATATAGACCATCCAACTATCGAAACCGGACAATTTTGACCCTTTGGTTGGTTTTTTATTTTATAAAAATTAAAAATATTCAAATTCAAACTAAAATATTCATAGGTAATTCATTTTAAATAAAAAAATGAAATGGGTATCAAAATTTTCCTAAAAATGTAACCTATCTATTGGCACTGTACTTGTCAGTTATTCGAATCTATTTTTTTATGTTCATAATATTTGATTGCTTGTAGTTATGTCTATTATTTTTTAATAAATAAGATTCAAATAGATCAATAATAGATAGATTATATTTTTAGAAAAAATTTGATGCTATTTTCATATTTTCTATTTTGAAATGAATTAGTTTTGATTTTTTAGATATAATTATAATTTTTAAATTTTCTTCAAAAATACAACGATAGCTGGATGACCTATCTTATCCGTGTAGTTTAAGGTTGAAAAATGAACCTTTGGCGATAGTTCAAGAGTGTAAACCAATTTTTTTCCTAATAAGTTTTCTAAGTACCTGACATATATTAGAGCTTTTTGGTATACTATATTTATGGATACTAATGAGTAATGATCCGAAGCGAAGCGAGGAAACTCTATGCAGCAAATCAGAGTGTATGACCGTTTTAAATAGTGATATATTTCATGTGAGTTGGTAAGTGTTAGTTCGGCGTGGGATGGCATTGAAAGACGATGCTTGCGTCATCGACATCATGTGACAACTTAGCTTGCAGCGGACTGCGGCAGGTTGTTCAGCTTGGCTAGGCTTTCCGGTGCGGTACATCGTTTGAAGACGGCACAAGCAACTTCTTCGGCTCACTGGCACGCCCGTAGAGATTATGTTCATGGTGAAGCAAGGAAGTGAGGTTGCCCTATGGTGGCGGTTCGGCTTTGATGGTGATCGAGGGACGTGGGTAACATTGCTCACCGCTCTGACAACGACAAAAGAAACGGAACCGTGGCGTGAAGTACTGCGGCGGGTGTGGTGAGCCCCCCGCGCTTGGGGTTTCTTCAAGGCAACGAGAGCGAGGTCCAATGGTGGATGTGGCGAGGCCTCCGCACGTTGTGTTATGATGGTGGCGACTATGAGACAGCCTGCAAGAGGTTCGGTTCCGGTGGTATTACTCCGTCAGGTGGAGGGTGCTGCTACAGCGACACAACGACTGAGGGTCCCATATAGCGGTGATCTTTCCGGTGCGGTGCCATCTGAATATTTCAATTTCCTATCGATGTAGGGTCATGCCTGAAGGTTCTCGATGACTACACGAGTGTGGATGTTTGGTGGATGTCATGAGAAAGCTTCAGTTTTGCTGCGTTTGTTGTGCGAGTTAATTCCGACCGGCCAGAGTTGTGTTATCGAAACGAGTTGTGTGGCTTGGTTGATGTCCCAATCCGACCAGCCTGAGTTGTTGAGTAGTGTTGAGTTCGACGCGTGTTGATGCCTCAATCTAACCCGCCAGTGTTGTTGTGTTTTTTTTCTCTTTTACCCGATTATAGCCTCCCAGAAATATAATTTTATATTTTCTGCTATATTAATAAAAATGCACTTGTCTGTTGTTTGTTCAAAAAATAATAATAATTTTCCTATGAGTAGGTGTAGGTACAATTTAACCACAATTATTTTTTTTGCTGGTAGCGATAAAAACCTTTCTAGATATTTTTTTACACCTTACTTTGAATGATTACGCTACGAGAAAGAGCTCCTACCATACAACATAATTTATGATCAAGAACTCTTAATTTATACGGCACTCAAATCTTACCGTTATGAATCTTGCCGCAATTTGATAATTTCACTCGTGTGAATCCTTTTCAGTTTTTCACACTCCGGGAAGGGCAGACGGCGATTCACGGCGGCGTGGCCCATACGTTTGCTGGCATGACGGGGTGAGGTCAGCCGAGCCCAGGGTCCGGCAGACAGCCAGCCTGCACCAGATCGAACCGTGGTCTCGAACTCTCGGGCTTTCCAATCCAACAGGTGTTGCCTGCCCGGTCTTCCCCCTCCAGTCAATTCCTCCTCCACCTCCACCCCCCCCCCCCCCCCCCCCGTCCCTCCTCTCTCGCTCCTCCGCCGCGCCGCGCCGCGCCCGAAGCCAGGCCGCACGCCCGCACCAAACCCTAAGTCCCCGGGCCTCACGTGCCCTTGGCGCGAGATGCTCCGCCCCATGCCCCCTGATCCTCCCCCTCTGCCGTCGCCGCCGCCGCCGCTCCTTACCCGCCCGCCGATTATGGGCCGCTACGGTCCCTTCCCTACCGCCGCCGGCGATGGCGGGGGCTGCCTACCGCTGCCGATTGTTGCGGCCGAGGGCGCGCTCGCTGTCGTCGACGGCGCCATTGCGACCGCCGCCTTCGTGCAGGTGTGTTTGTTCGATCTGGTGTCGCGTGTTTTTTTGCTCCGCTTGTGATTGGTGTGGAGCTAGGAAGTAGAGGAATGGCATGAATGCTTGTTGGTTGGTGGATCAGGATAAGGAGCGGAGCAGCACGGGGCATCTCTGCCTGATAATTTCGCTTATTTCAGTTGAAACAGGATAAGCTACATTAATTGTTGCGTCTCGACCCATCTAGAAATTCCGGCATGATACTTGTCCACTGTATCGTTGCTCTGGTGTTACTTGACGTGGGAGTTTCATAATTTCATCCTACTGAAATGTGTACCTTTCTGCCCACGTCTCTGTTCGGCTGGCTGTGGCCGGTAGCTGGTGGTGCTGATTTATTGTCACAGAAAAGTACTTTGTTCGGCTGGTTGTGGCCGGTAGCTGGTGGTGCTGATTTATTGTCACAGAAAAGTACTGCTGGCTGGTGACTGATGCTGATTTGATGTGAGAGAAAAACACTGCTGACTGGCTGACAAGCCAGTTGAACAGAGCCTTGTATTCAGTGTCACTGTTATGTATGTATAGAGATTACCATTTCTGACAAGTTGCCAATGCAAAATTATTTATTTAAAAATTAACTTCCCAAGCACTTCAGTAGGATCTCTATGCTTTGTAATGTGCAGCTGGCAAGAATTCACAGGCACAATCAGCTACAGGGATGGACTCGGCAAAAGGTATCTGCAATCTCCATTTTCTGTTCTCCTTGCTGTCCAAGTTTTGGGTATGTTGTTTTAGGCTAGTTACTACTTACTCCGCCCCTGTTTTGACCTAGAGGGGAGTCATTTTATATTTATTTTTTGAAAATGAAATTTCTATCTAGGCCCCCACATATTCACTTGTATTTGAAACCGAAGACTTTAGAATGGCTAGCTCAAAATGGAAAAAACAACATGTGACATGTCCTCTTTTTACTTATAGATAACTTGGACCTCATAATACCATTTTTATCCTCTTCCAGCTGTAACTGTTGATTGTAGTTTTAATTTGACGTCTTTATCTGACTTGTTTGATTGGTTCGTTTTCTTAACTGCTTTCAGTTTTGATGGCCATTTAGGTTGTTGTTTTTTGTTACTAACTGTAAGACCCAACATATTCAGTACAGTTTGCATTTATTCCAACTATTTTGATTCTGAAATACACATGCATAGACAATAAAAGTTGGAAATATTCACCAAAGTTTTTCAGGTAAGGTAATGTGACCTGCAAGCATGTCGCAGCTAAAGTCTCACGATTCAAGTATAGCTATATAGTCCCACCTGACAGTTATGTTCTTTAAATTCTATATGTTTCGAAAGTCATGACCACATTTCCTTGCTATATGGCATATTTTTACATCAATACATGGGTTATTAGATTTCGGGGTTTGAGTTAAAATTATGGTATAAATCATTCTAAATCAGTACTTGGCATTTGTTTCCCTTTGAGCTATGAGCTCAGCTGCCATATCCTTAATGATATATGCCTAATCTCTTGCAGATATTCCATTTAATGATTGGCCTATCAAACATAGGTGAGACACATTAGTTCGATAAAACCTTTTTGTTTCATCTTTTGTATCTAAGGTCTCTCATTCTTTGCCATCGGCGAATACTGAGAGTTTCTGCATAGTTTATTTTGTATTATTGATTGTCTTAACTGTTCTTGTTTGTTTAGTTCCTAATTACTATTCAGTTTTTGGATAATGCGAGTTCAACTACTATGAGTGGGAGCAGAAGTAACTTTATCTTAAACTGGAATGTAGCTGCTATAGCATTCAGGAAATATGCATAAGAAAAATGTAACTACGTATGCCCTAGTTTTGGAACAATTAGGAAATGGATGCTAGGTTACATTTTTATTTTTGCCATTCTAGTATTGCAGCTCTTTATGCCTGCACTTAGGTTGTTTGGATGCAAAATAGTTAGTGTGGGTGACTTCCTTAACCAATGTAGAATTGATTCTGCACTAACTTTTAACTTTTTTAGAAATATATTTTATATAGACATGTAATTACTTGTCAACCATAGTGTCCTTAATTGGATTTATCATAGTTACTGAAGAGATTTTAAGTATCGACTTAACAATTTTAAGAAATGAAGTACATACTTCTAGATATGAATCAGATAAATACAAACTCTCCCTTTTCATTTAACCTTATGACAATATTCCATTATTCCTTGCATATTTCAGGTATACATATTACCATCATTGCATATTTCATTTATACCATCATTCCTACTAACATAAGTTAAATTTCTTTTTCTTTGTGATAGTATTCCTACTGTATTTCGTGTCTACCATCATTGCTACTTGTCAGAGATGGATTTGCTGGGTGCATGGATGTGGATTTGTTCTCATGGGTATGGGTCCCTGGAAGTATTGATTTGCTATCGTTTTTCTATTGTTATTCACTTCTGTTACAAGACCTTTTCTCTCCCATCATTTGCTGAGATCTAAGAGATGCCTTTTCTCATTATTTTGCAGCTAGTCCACAGATATTGCTTCTTGCTTCTTTTCTACTGCTACTATCATTCTGGTAAGTCAGTGAACATTGATTTTGGTATGTAGTAGGCATAGTATGCATGTAGTTTTGTCAAAATTTTAAGGCCACAAATCATATCCTTTGGTATCCCAGTGCATGTATAGTTGTTTGCTATGCTTGATTTATCTCTTTGAAAGGTGCAGATATAGCACAGGTACCCAAGAAAAATTGTAATGATCAGACGATCAGCCAGGTTGTTTTTATCATTTGGAGTCTGGACTACCTTCATCCTCTCTTCCCTCTTAGTTGTCCCTGTCTTGGCAATATCTTCTTTTGGTGTATCTTACCATATGTAATGGTTGAACTATCTGAAGAGAAGAAAACAGCATACCTTATCTTAGTTCATCACTTCTTTATGCCGCCAGAAATCAACCGATAGGTAGCAGTAGGACCATATGATAGCAATCTCTGTTGATGGCAATTTATGCTTTTAATCTTGATTCATTAGTAGGATAACTGGACAACCTACTTCGTATGTGGTAGATCCATCATATGCAATAACCTACAAAAGTTTTGACAAGCCACAGTCAAGTGAATAAAACAGTGGTGTTGGACGGCTCAAATGGTCAGTGGATGTTCACAGTAGTACGCATTATTCAGATGTGAGTACCATCTGGGGAAAAACATGAATGTGCATAAAGGTTGGATTTGTTGGTTACAAGCTTTAATCCTTGGTAAGAGTTGGTCTTTACATCAACTTGCTCAAGGGCGCATGCAAATGTTACCCCAACACAATGATTCTCCTGCTAGCCTTTGTTAGGTTCTCCTCAAGCTGACAACCACCCAAATATAACAGAGTGACAGACTGACCATTAAGACCCAAAGAGTACTCTTAGTTTTAGTTGACGTCGAAGACACTGTAACCCTTAATTACTTCTCATGGATGTATAGAATTTTATCACTCTTTACAGTTGGTTTTCCTTGGCAAACTCCCTTGCCTTTGGGCCTTCCATTTCCAATGCATGGCCATTGGCAGTGCCACCAAAATAAATAAAGTACCACCCTGGCGCCCGAGCCTGTTAATATGATTGTATGTAGCACTCTCCCATAGATGTTCTTCCATCATATGGCTGTGGCATGTAGAATGATTTGTTCTTCCAGAAACTCAATGAGATCATCTCTAGTGTCCAGGGTAATTCAATAAGTGGATACATCATTGTGCATTATCACATGCGACTATTAGCTATAATGATTATAGTTTGGTTCCTCCATAGGTCATGCTGCTGCATGTAATATAGCAGACCCTTTTAGGTTTTCCTTGCTTCTCTTAGTGGTCAAATTTTGATTTAATGCATTTGTGCGACATGCCTGCCATATTTTTGGCTCACTTGAGTTATAAATGCCTTTTCTTTCTCTCTTTTTAAAACTTCATTTCTCTAAAATTATGATCTTACAGGGTTGACCTGTGTCATCAGACAAATGATGAAGATGAAGAGGATGTACGGAGTCACCGTGAAGCTTTACTAGACAGAACAAAAACTAAACCTGGCATCCATCCTGTTAATATCAGTCGGAGGTGTTGTCCGGAAATACAGCTTGGAAGCCGGCAAAAATTTGTGATTTTGGCAAGTTTTCTTTTCCATCATTATAAATTGCTGGTTGCATCATCTTGGCCTTTTTCTCACCCATGCAGATCTATTTATTACTTGATTCTCTAGTTATTTATTTGATGAGTCATGGAGAAAATTTAATTTTTGTCATCTATAATCATTTAATGCTTCTAGTTCTACCATATATCAGAGCAACTATTGCTAATCCAAATTAATACTGAACTTTTTTTTGTGTGCAGGTGCTTATACTGTCATTTGTTGTGACGTTCGCCTTTGCCATCCTCATATGGGTTGGTAGAGGAGAAAACCCTATTGATTCGTCTCTGTTGAAAAGGGTATGAATCCTGCTGGATTATTCTTTTATGTTACATTTTGCATTGGTTTTAACAGATATTTTATTAATGTTTGTATTTTTATACTGAATAACAAAAGAAAAATCCTACAGAATTGTGCCAGTGTATGATAATAACCCCATATCCAATAATCCAAGGTGAATGAACAAAATGATGAGTTGTCCATATGTCCATAACACTCATAAAGTTCTTATCATGAACTCTTTAGAAATGAGACAAGCACTTGTTTATATGTTGTCTCTTGTTATATTCCTTACCTGCTGATGCATTTGCACACCTCTGTTGCAATTGTTGCCCTTCTGCTTTCCAGTCAAAATAAAAACTGTCGGCACATGTATCTTATGTTAATTCTGAAACTTTTCTGCATCAATACCACAGAGTTAATTATCTACATTGTGCATCCCAAACATGATCTCCTCTATGCTGTTGTCTGCACATGTATGCAATGACATTCTGAGACATTAATTTTTCTGTTAGGCATTTTGTTAAATTATGATTATATGAAGTGAGATAGCTTTGGATAGGAGCGCTTGGAAACTAGCTATCAATGTGCCTGAACCGTGACCTTTGTTTCTTTTGGGTTTCATCCCTAGCGTACCCCAACTTGCTTGGGAAAAAAGGCTATGTTGTTGTTGTTGTTGTTGTTGTTGTATGATGATATGAAGTCAATAATGGGAATTTTGTGTTAAACATCAGACGGTGTTAGAGGTGGTCCAGGAGTCGTTTTGCTGATTAACAATGCCTAGATGTTCTATTTGGAATATTTCTCATGCTATAAGCCTATAACTATGGTACCTCTGTTTGATAGCTGTTCACTATCAGTTCTGGAGAAAAGAATATTGACTTGCGTATCTTGTAATGTTTGTCCCACACTTGATAAACTTATGTTTTTACAGCTTGCTTCTTGATAACTTTACAATTTTGGTTAATCCCATCAACAATTTACATTACTTATGTAGGTGCAACTTTATTTCTTTATGGATGGCCAGCGTTTTATTTTGCAGGTTTATTTGGATGTATTTTCAGTAGTAGTTCTTGTACTCGGTGGTGCTCTGGCATGTTATGGTAAGCATTAAATATTGTTTGTGTATGTCATGCCATAAAAATGCCCTAGACATTAATTCATGAATTATGAATTACTAGAGAAACTGTTTGTATGTACTCTCTTGTTCTCAACAAAAGATTATCTTCCATTTTTTTTCTTGTGTTACCCCAGTAGACATTAGTTTTTATTTTAGAATCCTAATGTGTGATTTCTATCTTATTCCTTGGCCAACTTGCAAAATTATCTGCTATTTGTTCACTGCTAGCTGTAGTTGCACTTTCACTCTTGTACATCAGCAATGGGATAGGTTGGTGTTTCAGTTTTGTAACATTTTTTGCTTGGATTTTCATGCAGGTGCACTGTTATTCTCGAAGATGAGCAAAGTTCGTTCCGAAACTGTATCAACCGAGAAGTGGAAGGTATATCTCTCCCAGGACCAATCTTCCTGTGGCTTGCATCTCTTTATCTTGTTGACCCTATGCAAGATTTAATTGTATGTGTAGTTATGACTTTTATATGATTGTAGCATACTTTAAAACTATCATTTTTCCAAGTTTTGTTCAGTTTTATGACTTATGTTGAGGGAAATCTATTCTTTTAAATCTATGCAATGGAGAAATTCATTACTTTATTGATCAAGTCGCACTTTTAAAAAAGCACATATATGTTGAAGTGTCTTTTCTATTTGTCAGCAGGATCTCAATAACATGTAGATCTAACATCTTGAAAACATACAAACTCATCTTTGAGCCATATGCTTCTCTATTCGAATTGACAATTGTTCCCTGCAGGTTGCCAGTTTAGCTGCCGTCTCACTGATTTGTTTTTCGTTTTCTGCTATACTAGCACTTGTGACTAATGTTCCAGTAAGTTCTTATATACATTCTAGTTGATGTAAATCCATGATTATGCTATTTCTTTTTCAGTGACCTCTAATTTTCTATACCTTTTGTTGTAGGTGCTTTTGTATTGGTACTCAACAGATGCAGACATCATCTACAATGCAATTATTTTGTTTGTATATTACTTCATAGGTATTTTTGTGTTCCTTTATTCCCAGAAACAGGCAAATAACACATCTTTTGTCTGTGACCTTGTACTTAATGTAGTTCGTGTTGGCATTGCCATTCATGATCAAAAGTGGTAGGGTGCATTAAGCATTGTTTTAATGCATTTTGCTTTTAGGCTGGATCTCGTGTGCATCTCCTTGCAAGCATGCTCCCACCTGCAAGCATACATGTGATTCTGGCTATATTGTTAGATTCAAGGGCTTAGCCTCCATCCATGTCCTTACTAATTGCTACTACTACCTATTACCCTACTGTTTATAGGATTTCATGATGCACTTTTTGGTGTCTAACTTAAAAAAACTACAGTTTATGGACATATGTTCATTTCTGTCCTCGAGGGCCTACCTATGGTATTTGGTGTTGGCAGTACTTTTTTAAGTGCATTTTTAGTTCCCTTTGTGCATGTGTTTTTGTGAATCTTTCTCTGTTCTAAACTTATTACCACCCTGTAGTTTTACCATGATAATGTCATGGTGCTTGGTCTGCAGATGCAAGGCATTACTATGAATACCTTTTAGATAATTGGTAAATTGTGCACTTTTACTTCACACATCGAAGTGCAATGAATGGAAATGAATATTACTCCGTAGAAGAGTAATTGAAAGCATGATGTATGCTTATTACTGATCCTATATCCTTGTTTTATCTGCTTATTCATCATTGATGGCTTCCGTAGAAGAGTAATTGAAAGCATGATGTATGCTTATTACTGATCCTATATCCTTGTTTTATCTGCTTATTCATCACTGATGGCTCAGTTGGCAGTGGACATTTAAAAACTAGACATGTCTGTTAGATTTACTTTGTTCTTGGTGCTTATATGCTGAAGCATTGGTTTATTTTTCTTGCAGGTTCGTCAGTTCCATCAGGGTTTGTTTTATGGATCATGAGAGATTTGCCTCATCGTCAGGTGGTAGAAAGGCCCACAGAATCGAGAGTGGTTACTATGTTCAGGGAAAGACCATCTACTACACAGGATCCGCAGTGGAGAACAGCTGTTACATCCTCAAACAAGGTATTCCTAAGTGCAATTATTCAGTTCTAGAGTTGAACATGCCCGATTTATTAAAGTATCTCCATTTGTAGGCCCTCAAATCAAGCCCGATTTAACAAGACTTAGCATTGATGCTGAATAGTGAAATCACTCTCAATGCTGAACCTTCCAGTCTCCTAATGTGCTGGAAGAACATCAATGGCGCACTGGCGTCCACTACTGTGACAATTGGTGAGTGGAAGGCGAATCAGTAATTCCTGCTTCATCGTGACTGCAGTCATCAGGCAGGATGCACAGTGCAAGTTACAGAGTTGGTGGGGTGGGGTGGGGTGGGGGGCTTTGAATAATTAACAAATGTAAATAGCCTTACAAATGAGAGTGTTCATGGTTAGGCTGTAGTTTCGCCTTTGAGATTTACCGTGCCTTTCCCTTTGGTTTTCATGTACCTCATTTAGTTTTTTGAAAGTAACAAGACACTACTGATAAAGGTTATTATGCCCAATGATAATTACTTGCCAAAATTTATCCTTAGGAGGTTTCAACATAACCTGGCTAATTATTAAGATATTGGGAATGCGATGGGCAAATCTACAGTACATGCTTCAGCTTGTGAACTGTGAATCTGTGACCACCAGCATCATGTGCAAGTACTGGCCGAAGTACTTTAACTAATTAGCTTGCCATAGACGTCATTTAGTTAAGAATTAAGAACGGAGACGGTGCAAATAACTCTGAGCTGTGAGATAACCTTCACAATCAGAATGCCTAGATGAGTGTTTTGTCATAGGATAACGCCATTTCATCTTTGTTACACGAATATGATCTCATATCTTCTTTGTTGTTGGCTTGGGAAACACAGCAGGGGCCTAACTATTGAAAGACAGTCGAGTGCCATGAAACGAGGTTTTGAAGTTCGTAACCTGCATCGGATGAACCAAGCCCACTAAATCCCGACTAATTCGAGAAGATGGATCCACGGATCCTATGTGGATCCGCGAATAGGATCGAGAAACAGAGAAATTAGTGTTTCCGGTAGCAATTTCTAGGCGCATGGATCCTGGCCTCCTGGGGTTGCCTTGTAGAGTGCCCTTCTTAGTGATTTGGTACACCCAACCTACATGTGCGTGCAGTTGATGCCCAGTTCCCGTAGGACCTCGCTGCAGTCCTGCTGGGCTCACGCGTGGCACGCAGCCACGCACTCACCATTTAGGACGCGGTTTCCCCAGGAGAATGTCATATAGTCTTACGTAGCTTTGGATCAATTTTTTTGAGGTGTTCACAATTATTCAAGCTTAATCGTTCTACACGTGTTCTTGTCTCTTTTCACGGCAGAAGAGATGTATCCCATTTTTGCATGAGATCCATAAAAGTAGTACATCAACGTAATATTTGTGGGTAATGACCAAGTCACCTTCAGATATCACCAACCAAGTGCTCACATGCTATGCACCTATTTGACTCTCCACGCGATCTCTCCGTGCCATTTTCTCAGTCTGAAAAGACTGCTGCTTTTCTATTAAGATCTTAAAAATTATTGAATGTATTTTTTTTCTTTCGAAACACGCTACGGCCCCAATGCTCACTTCTAGCACAAGAGATCTGGAACTCTCCGAGCCACTCCTTATATGTATATGACCCCCTTTATTTTCTCACCCCGGAGTGTACCAAAACCACTTCTGGAACTCTGCATGTAACCGTAACAATACCATTAATCTTCCACGTGGCCTAGTAGAGCTCGCATAAACATCTATTTTCTCGTCTTAACACGCCTAAACAAGTCCAGATCTCAAACGTTATAACTGCCGGGATGACCACCCTCCCCACCTCTCCCACTCCTGCCTCCCTCGCAACGCTGCGGCAAGCCATGGGCGTGAGCACTACTGACTTGTCCGCGCCAACGCGCTCCGCCAACCTCTCGGGGTGCATGGCCATGGCCTCCTCCTCCTCCTCCTCCTCCTCTGCCACTACGTGGCCGCGGGCAGACAAGCACCGCGGTGCCGCCGGCACCGTTCGCCGCGCGCAGCTCGTTCTGTCGCGCGACGCCGGCTGGTGCGGGCTACGCGCGTGGCGGCGGCTGCTCAGGCGGCTGGCGCAGGAGACCAAGTGCATCTGCAGCTCCCCGACGGCGGCCACGGGCAGGCACATCACGTTCGGCTACGATGCCGCCAGCTACGCCAAGAACTTCGACGACGGCCGCAGCACCGCGCCACGCTGCGCCACCCCCGTCGTCGTCGTCGCCAATGGCGCCGATAATTCGAGCGGCAACTGAGCCAGATCGACGTTCTTTTCTCCCCTACTCGATCCCCTTCTGATCTTTATTTTTTTCTTTCTTCCTCTCTTGCGTTTGTTTCCTTCCCCTTTTTGCACCTCCTTGGTGATGGTGAATTGGTGTTGTAACGGCCTCATCAATACCCCATCTAGTAATTTTGTACATACCTTTCGAGATAACACGATCGCAGTTCAACCACATGCGCATTGAGCAATGCGTGACCCTCTGAATCTCATCTCTTGGTAAGCAATGTCAATCAGAATTCAGATTTCGCAGCGAGCCATTCTCTGCCGATCTTTCGAATACCCTGATTTCTCTGTCGAATCTTGAATTCAGAGAATCAGTTAGACTGTCCACAATGGCCCGAGTAAAACTCAGGAGCAAAACGGGCCTTTTGCTCGCGCGCTCGGACATGGCCCCCCGAGCAAATTTAGGAGGCCACAGCGGCACGAGCAACACAAAGAGAATCCGGCCCAGTTAGTTTCTTCCCGCCAAGCCGCTGAAAGTGTAGATACTCGGGCGGTGGGCGGCACGAGCAAATTTATTGGGCTGCGGTGGGTGGCGTATATTTGCTCCACGGGATGCTCTTTCCGCTGTGCGAACCAGACCGAGCATTTTTATGTTTGCTCCTCCGGTTACTCGGGTCGTTGTGGACAGTCTTATATCCTGATTTCTCTTTTGCCTCCTCCGCCCTCTATCCAATCTGATGAGGATAATACTCTGCTAATTCATATGGATATTTGAGTGTCTGATCGACAGGGCTGTTAAAGGAGATCATAAAGGAAAAGGAAAGGGACAAGGGGAAGGACCATGCAACCATGATTTACAGGGGAAAAAAAGGCAAAAGTAGGAGGGGATTTATTGGTCATGATCTCAGGCAGCAGGACCATACTACATTTGTTTTCTGTCAATGTGCGCAAGTACCGGCACCATTCTCAAATCCCATGAAGTCTCCATTGCGAATCAGACTCTCATTGCAAATTCAGCGGAATCCAAAATCCATTTGGAAAACAATTTTTTACATGTTTATCGTTGAATTGCTTGCACAAAATTCTTCTGCAATTCATGTGTTCCGAACTGTCGTGGAATGCTATTGCAAATATTTTCTTTTATTGTTGCCTCGTACGGTTCTTGATTCGTTGTCGCTAGCTCCCAATTGGCCTCGCCCCTCCTACACCGCGGTTGCTTCCTGCAAGGGCAAGGCCATTTGGTGTGTAGGTTAATAGGGTGTTATTAGAGGTCGGGCTCCATCACAAAAGCAAGGCAAAGATGAGCTATTTGAGCCTTCCCCGGACACCGGTTGCCCTCCCCGGCCGGAAAAGCCAGAAGCTTCCTTCTCGTCAGGGCTGCCTCTCCACAGATATTTTTTTTCCTGCTTTGCAGGGGGAATTTTCAGGTGCAACTACCGGCCGGCCAGCCAGCACGCGCACCGAGGCTAGATCCAGACACTCTTCAGTGTGCGATGAGTACATCAGACTTTTGATCCACTTTGACCCATGGTTAAAACTTTTTTCAAGGAAACCCATGGTTAAAACTTGAAACGTTAACTGCGATATGAAAAGATTTAGTCTGAAGACAGTACATAAGAGCCAGAAGCCCAGAAAAGAACAGAGAAGAACAACTCGCAGTCGTGTCCTGAACTGAAGAATGTGTTATCCAAAGTAGTGAAATAATCCGATAGAATAAATTGACATAGACACTGGGAGCATCATTAGTTACTTAATTAGAAACAGGACAAAGGCACAAAGCACCAAAACGCAGCAAGACGATGCAATGCTGCTCAGTCTTGTAGGCTTGTAGCACGGTCACTGGGTGTGGCCGTGTGGGCGGCTGTAAATTGTGTGGTCCATGCGGCAAACAGCTAGCTTGAGGCTTTCTCCAACCATTCCCCCCATCCAACTCCCCCCAAACGTACTATTTACTATATTTTACTACCTCCCTCCAAAAAATTCCTCCCCCTATAACTCCTTTTCTCCAACCATTCCCTCCATATCTATTCCCCCTATATACTATCACTCATTAACTAACTATTTAATTAATGTTTTTGAATTTAAAAAAAATCATACAGTATTTGTACTGCCATAATACACATTATCATCGTGTTACGGGGCTCAAACAGGATTAGAGATATAGGGAGAGTTGAAACTCCCCCCATACGTGGGGGGAGATTCATCTCTCCCCCTGCGTAGGGGGAGTTGTGGGGGGAGCCGTTGGAGCGCTCGCTCCCCCCAAAGCCCCCCCTACGTAGGGTGGGGGGCGGCTTACGGTGAGCCGTTGGAGCTCGCCTCAGGCCCCTCATTGTGCTGTTCCTGAACAATGCTCACCCGCCAGGAGCCCAGGACCATCCCAGGGAGGGTGCGAATGTGTGATGGTCATAACAGTGCGCTTGGTGCTTGTGCCGTTATGCTACCACGTTCCATACTTAGACTATTATTCCCTGATGTAAAAAATACTTATTTTTACGAAATCTATTAAACTTCAATCTATTTTTGCGTTTTCAAACTATATTTTTCTAAAAGTTTTATTAAATGATAAAGTTTGAACCTTGTCGAACAAACTCATATAATTAAAATCATATCCTTTGCCATATGCAACTAGGACTCCGTGGCCCAATGGATAAGGCGCTGGTCTACGGAACCAGAGATTCTGGGTTCGATCCCCAGCGGAGTCGGCCTTTTTTTTTGCCCTTTTAAAAGTTCAACAGAGATAAGGAGTGCGCACACGCAGAGCTTACTTTTGCTCCTGAACGGAAACAAGGAACTCAACTCATCAATCTTGTTGTTCCTTGACGTGAGGAGTCAATGCATTTACATGTTTATCGTTGGAGTAATACCATTTCATTTTCTCTTTTCTTGTTATTATTCATAAATCTGAATGAATATTGGAGTCCAGGCGAGACATATTCAGAGACAGCACTGGAAGATCCAAGGAGCAATAAAAAATTCAGCTTGCTGCACCAACGCTTTTAACATGGAGGTTAAGCATGTGAAGTCATGAAGTATCTTCTAACTCCGAATTTTCGCCTATACTAGTAACAACCTTTGAGTTGAAAAATAATAATGTGTGTTAATTGTTGATACTGTTCTTACATATCCCTTTAACCAAATTATTTAACTTTTTCCGACCACCACGGTACCACCGGAGTAATGAAACATTCTCAGTTGATAAATGGAACACACACACTGATTAGAAAGAGCATTTCTAACGACCCTCGTAGCAGCGACTTAAGCTGTCACTACTTGGCAGGAGAGGACACTGCAGCTGTTGTGTAGATGGATTTCAGCTGCCTGTTTATGAGCTTGCTGTCATATAAAGCCAGCTGCAGCTCCATGCCATCCGACCACCATTGCTCCAGCCCATGTGCCTCAAGGAACTTCTGTGGGCCTTTTGATGTCACAAATAACTTTGCAACAACATCACTGGCTATCTCACTTGCCTTGCTTTGATGTTGCTGTTGCTGTTCATCGGAAGCACCATCTGCTGCCGAGGGACAAGAAGGAGCATTGTAATGGCAGCAGATGTAATCACTGTTGTTGACATATAAATGTGGCACCCACTTCTTCTCGGTGCGCAATCTCTTCTTGTCACTTGCCTCCTTGGAGCTCTCAAGGGGTGTTGTTGCTTCTTCCTTCAGTGGCAAGCTTGCTTTGACTTTCTTCCACAGATAGCTGGCCTTCTCACTCATGCTCCTTACACCCATGGCCAGTGAAACAGAAGGTGGATTAAACAGATGACACTCCACGAAAACTCCATGCTTGGCAAGCTCTTTGCAGACTTGAAGGGCAAAGCCAGCTCCCAAGGAGTGCCCAGCAACACAAACATTGGTGCTGCCAAACTTCTCGACTGCTGACTTCAGGGCTGCTAAAGCACCAACATATCTCACTGAACCTTTGAGGCTCTCCCATACCAAGAAACGAAGATCATCCTGCAAGTCTCTTTTCATGGTTGGCTTTTGGAGCAGTGTTCCTCTGAGAGCTAAAACAACCCTCGGTGCTCCACTTGGTCTTATGAGGATGAAGTCAGACAAGGCAGAAGAACGATCCCACTCAAGCACAGCACCATAGATGGAACCATCTCTCTCATCCACCAATGTCTGCGTGACCTTGTACTTGAAGGGCTTCCACCATTTTGGAGCAAGTCCATCTTCTTCTCCTTTCTGATCTTGCCTGTCCAGTTCAAGAAGGTAGACTGCTTGAATGAAGCATGCCATTACCATCCTTTTGTAATTTGGATCCTTCCTGCAAATCAATTTAAAGCAAGAATGTTAGAATTAAAAATTTCAGATAAATATAAGGATACAGTGAATAAGAGTCAGGAAAAAAGAAGTAGCATCTAGTTTCAGATGGGTGCTTTCAGCCTTTCACATTTCCCCCTCCATACTAAGAATTCTAGTATTTTATTCAATACTTTTAATAAAAATTGCTTTAAAGTATTGGCATATCAATATTTTAATCAAAAGGGATATTTTAAGTATTTTAGTTTTTTTTAGAGTTTAAGTATTTTAGTTGAGGAGGGTTTTTTAATCAGTTAAAAAAGAGTTGAATGAAATAAAAATCTTATATGTCATCTTGTTTACAGGAAACCTGTGATGTACTTCCCGCTCTTGTATTTGGTTGATTGTGAAAGCACTTATCCCCAGGCAATTTTATGACAATTTCCCCTATGGCCCCCACTTTATTATGACATATAGGCTATAGCATGCAGGGGGATCTTGACATGAACTTTTCATAGTTGTATACTACTTGCTTGAGCTGATCTAACCTACTAAATCGAAGTTCTCCCATTTTCTTTAATGTTAGCTAGCAAAATTGCAATGCACATAGACTTTAGTGGTGAAGTAATGGCCAGAAAAGTTCCAAAATCGCTATGGAAACCAGCTGGACACGCAGACAAAAGCGTGTGCACAGAAAACGTGTTTTATACTACTAGGAAGGCATTGGTTTCAGGAAACTTGAGCCACTGCTCATTACTTTCTCGTTTCCTTTTCCTCCAATAAGGTTTCAGGAAACTTGAGCCACGGGCCCATTGCTTTCTTGTTTCCTGATTTCCTCCGAGAGAAGGTTGGAGCATTCCCTTTGTTTCTTCTACTCACCTGTATAAGTTAACCTTGCTTGTAGGAACAGTAATCTACTCGGCTACTCCACTGCATGCTAAGCGCAAACTGGAAAATCACCACAAAACCCTCAAAAATGGTGTGCAAATGGTGGAAATCACCGGAAACTTTATGTAACCCTTGTAAAAGGTGCAGTAACTTCTAGATCGAACTATAAAACGAGATACTCCAAATTAAAATGTAGCTATTTGAAAGGGATTCTGGCCGCATGCTTTAATCGAACAATGATTACGCCTTTCATCTGAATGGCCAATTGAAGCCCCCTGCATTCTAATTCAACCGCGAAAGTCGGACTGTCGGAGGGGCATCGCGCAACTGGTAAGCATTTGTTCATTAGACCAATTGAAGCCCCTGCAATGCGGAGGGGAAAAGACCCTGCATTCTACTAGTAATGCTGACCGGTTGCGCGATGTCCCGATCTAAGCCAAGCGGCGGCCGCAAATCAAGGTGCCCGGCTGCAACACCAAGCGGCGCCTCCGTGGTCAAACCGAAACCAAGGCCCCACAGATACATCTCCATCCCGTGAAGGAAAACACAACTACGATTGCGAAGAAACGGGAAGCTCGATCTCACCAGCTCGATCGGATGATCTCCTTCCAGTTAGGCGGCGGCAGGTTGCGCGGCCCGGACACGTGGAAATCGTAGGGGTGGCCCTCCGCCTCCCCGTCCGCCGCGGCCACCAACACGGCCCCTCCGCCGCACCCTCCTCCCTCCACCTCCACTTCCTCATCCTCCTCCTCGACCGGCTTCAAATCCCCCGCCGCCACCGCTGTGGGCGCGGGGGACAAGTCGATCGGCATCGCGGCGGCGCAAGCCATACGCCCCGGCCCGCCCCCGTGCTCGCGGCGCCGGGTGGGGATCGCCAGACGGAGAGCGCGTGCGCGCAGGGGGATCGGCAACGGTCGAGCCGGCGTGGGTGCGGGGAATGCCAAGTGCGCGAGCGCGGCGATTCTCGGGTGCCAAGTGCGCGAGCGCGGCGGTGGGGTATTTGGGATCTCAGGAAGGGGACAGTGCCCAACGGTCATGTTTGGCAAGGGGAGAGGCAACTGGGGGCTTTCATTACGGCAGGGTGGTCACAGCCTGTGGCTTAGGCCCCGTTTTAGTTCCCAAAAAGTTTCTCACATTATCTGTCACATTAAATTTTCGAACACATGCATAGAGTATTAAATATAGTTAAAAAATAATTAATTATACAGTCTAACTGATTATCAAGAGCTGAATCTTTTAAGACTAATTAATTCATAATTGGACATTATTTGTCAAATAACAACGAAATGTGCTACAATACCAAAACCAAAACTTTTTCACCAACTAAACACTCCCTTGCTGGCTTGAGCGTGTTACCAACTTGGCATGTCAGGTTGTGTTGGATGGTGGTCTTCTTGGCCTTCTCCGTCGACGACTCTTGTGCTAGCCCATACAATTTTCTATTTGATGAACAGTGATAAACAGTGTTGAAACGATGTGACCGGCGCTCTGCGGAGCGCTAGCTCGATCGCTTTCCGAGGTGCCTCCCATCTCAACAAAAACTAATGTGCCGATTTCTCCCGTGTACAGCCACTGGAGCTATGATAGCTCTAGCCTTTGGAGAAGGCCTTTCCCCGATTTCTGGTTTTATTTTTTCCTATTGTAGTTTCGAACTTCGGGTCGTTCCAAATTTCATCATTGATGAGCCCGTTCGGATGGTTGGGATGGTGGCTGGGCCCGTTCCAACTGGTAGGCACAGTTCCAGTTGAAAAAGGCTAGATTCAGCCGTGCCAATTGTTTCCACCCAGTCCAGCCAGCCGTTCCACCCTTCCAAACAGGATGATTGAAAGCTACTTAACTAATATGACCCCCTTTTTTCTTGCAATATGTTGAACTTGAAACAGGTCCATTCAACAATACTTTACATCCAAGTACTTAACATCCACGCTATGTGCATGAACCAAATATGTTACATCCAAGTTTCAAGATGTGCAATGCTCGTCCATATATCTATTGAATATTATTCATAACCATTTCTCTTAAGCTCCCGGACCTCGCAGCAAACGTCCATCATAGCTTCCTTCCCTCTTTCCTCAATGCCACGTGCGATCTACCGGTCACCGGTGCTTGCGGCGACATCATTACCGTCTGGAACACGAGCCTCTTTCGATGTACTGACTACATCTCTCGCCACTACTTCCTCACCACTCACCTTGCTTCCACTATCTGAGACAAATGCTTCTCCCTCACTAATGTCTACACCCCAGTCGACCACCGCGACTCCCACCTCTTCTTCTTCGAGCTCGAAGAACTCTCCACCCACATCACTGATCCCTAGATCCTCACAGCTGACTTCAACCTCCTGCGTGACCCGACTGACAAGAACAACTCCCTCTTCTGCCATTCCCTTGCGTCGTCCTTCAATGACACGATCCACTCCCGCTCCCTTCTCGAGCTCCCCCTCCTCAACCGCCTCTACACTTGGAGCAACAAACGACCGAACCGGACTCTCGCTCACCTGGATCATGTCTTCTTCAACGTTCCCTTCGGCTCCTCTTTCCCGAACAGCTCACTCACCTCCAGAACCCGACCAACCTCTGACAACGTCCCTCTGATCATCACCATCTCCACCGACATCCCCAAACCCGACCTCTTCCGCTTCGAAAATTTGTGGCTGCACCATCCTCTTTTCCTCCAACATGTCCTCCCAGCCTGGTCGAATACTTCCACGCACTTTGACAATGTTGTCTCGTTGGTTGCTCACATCAAAGCTCTTCACGATGCGGCAAAGGTGTGGTCCAAAACCCCCCAAAAAACCCTCATATTTACCACAACTGCCACTTCCTCATACTCCTTCTAGATCTCATGGAGGAAGGTCACCCACTCTGTGTAGGTGAACGATGTCTTTGCTCCCTCTGCCAGGATCGCCTTAGCCTCTTCGTCCGACAACGGGCTGCTCGGTAGAAGCAGCGTAGCAAGTTCCGCGCTATCCTAGAAGGCGACATCAACACGCGCTTCTTCCATGCTCGGGCCTCCATGCGGCTGCGCTAGAACCGCATCTAGGTCATCGAAGCTGATGGCGTCCGTCACTCAACCCACACCGGCAAGGTCGCTGCGCTCACTATCCACTACACCCACATTCTGGGCACTGAGCCGAGGACATCCTGGAATTTCGATGTTCACCGCCTCTACACTGACCAGTCGCAAGCAGATGCCGCAACTCTCATGGATCCTTTCACCATCGCATAGGCCAAGCTTGCCTGTTCGGCAATGAACCCCAACAATGCCCCGGGCCAAATGCCAAATTTCTACAAGGCCGCCTGGTCCACGGTTTGCCACGACATTGCCAGCTTCCCCACGCTGCCCATTCTGGACAGGTCAACATGGAACGACTCAATCGCGCCTACATAGTTCTGATCCCGAAGAAAGATGGTGCGGCAACCCCGGATGCTTTCTGGCCAATTTCGCTTCAAAACTGCCCGATGAAGATTCTGTCAAAACTCCTGACTTCTAGGCTTCAGTTGCAAATCTCGAACCTCGTTGATATCGATCAGGCTGGCTTCATCTGAGGGCGTTCCATCTCTGAAAATTTCACCTATGCTACTGAATTGGTGCAGTGCTGTCACAAGAGGAAGATGCCAACCATCGTACTCAAGCTTGCCTTCGCCAAGGCTTTCGACTCCGTCTCCTGGAACAGTCTCATGTGCATCCTTGAAGCCCGGGGCTTCCCGCCTCAAAGGAATAATTGTCTGTAGACCATCCTCACCGCTTTGCGCTCTATTGTCCTGGTAATTGTTGCCCATGCCCCTAGATCACCTGCAAGCGGGGCTACGACAGGGGGGGTGCCTTGTCTGCATATCTGTTCCTTTTGGTGGCTGACGTCATTCAGAAATTGATCAAGCTGGATGGCCATGTCCGACACCCGCTCTCGGATGAGCCCTGTCCTATGCTCCAGTACGCGAACGATACTCTCATCCTTGTCCGCGCTAAAGCTCAGGACATCCGGTGCCTCAGACGGTTGCTGGATGACTTCTCTGATGCTATCGGCCTCCGCACCAATTTCTCTATATACTTAGCCTCCTTAGCTAATCAACCGAGATCTCCATTAACCATTTTTTTAAGGAAGAATTTAAAGAGATGATAGAAAAATAGATCACAGAGACGGAGGTTTCTATGTTTTTTATTTTCACTTTACTAATTGTTTTTTAGTACTTATAATGGGGACAATAGACATATACTATTGTATTATTAATTGATCCCTTCAAATGAAATGGCTAACATGCATACACCTAGTTCAGATGTGACAATGGAGAGTAAAATGTTAATGGATGAATCTATACCATAAACAAAAGGTGACACTCTCAATGTCAGATTCTTCTCCCAGAATCTTAGCACAACCAAAATTAGTGACACTGAAATTTCATTCCAACACATATGGTGTCATACTAATTTGGTTTTTTGAAACAAGATCCAGGAAAGAAAACTGGAAAATCTTGATGCCATCATGCATTTATGTATGGGCTTGGCGCCCTTCACCGTAGGCTATTAGTGATCAATGTTGTGTCATTAGCTATGTTAAGTTTTGTGTTCATTTATGGATAGGCTCATAGAAAGAAAGTTTTAGTGTAATACATTTTAGAGCATGTAACTGTAAAGATGGTTCAAAAGGAAGAAATGTTTGATCCGTACAACACAGAACTCTTCACAGAGAGTATGTTAGAGATTTCCCGCGTGTATTACCTCATCTGGTACTCTGTTCTGCGTGATACTTCGAAAGAGCCAACAATATGCAATTCTCTCGGGTATAAATCTTAGTAAACCATTTTAATTATGAATCATTGTCCTACAATATGATCTTTTTTTCTTGTGCAAATTTTGCATCACTTTTGTTATGTTCATGGTTTAAACGATGTTAAAAGCTCTGTCTGTTCTGTTACATTCATTAGAGCAAGCGCATTGGCTTACCATATGGTCTATGGCCCTGATGTCAATCCAGTCAACCAACAGGTAACTATTTTGATTTGTTGAAACATATGACCAACTCATCATATATTTATGCACGTATGATGAATAATGTGGTGATGAATCAAACAACATTCTTTTAAGAAAAAAAAGAATGAGAAGTGAGATAATGATGATTCCTAAAATGATCTTAAAACCAAGCATCCTATAGCAACTAGAGATCTTGTTACTAAAAATGTTTTGGTAGGTTCAGACCTATAAATATTCCCTCCCTTAAAAAATGTGAAACATTTAGTCTTGTGCTATGTCAAACTTGTCCTAGGGCAAACTTCTCTAACTTTGATCAAGTTTATTGAAAAGTACACCAGCATATATGTCAGTTTAGTTTCATTAAATCCACAATGAAATATGTTTTCATAGTGCATTTATTTGGTATTGTTCAAAGCCAACGCACCTAATTTGACCAAGTTTCAGATTTATTTAGCAGCAGTTCAAAATGATTGCTATAGTTTGACCAATGCATGATGTTACATTCAATTAACATAGCTGTCTATTTTATCTTGGATATGATACTATACTCATGTATGTTATACATTTGCTGGTATATAGGTGATTGGATCACTAGACTAGACTAGCATGTAATCAGGTGACTATTCTTCCTAAAGGTACTATTTTTTTTGTTTCCTCAGCAATATCATGGTTTATCTGAGATGCATGTGACATAATTATGTCGAGGTGAAAGCTATTGATGACATGTTTTGTCATTATTGAAGTCTTTAAGAACTAGCTTTGCAAAGTGATAGTTGGCTAGTTTGTTGATAGTTGTGTGCCTATGTTTTGTGGTGATTCCAATGTATGTTTTTTTTCTGGCTCCTTAGTGCTATTTTTTCCTAGTTGTTAATTTAGTTCTTTTGCTACCATTTATGAAAATAGTTATGTCATTGGATATGATTATTTACTGGATATGACATGGTTAGTAATTTTTCTACCATTTATTGGGTACAGTTAGTTGATAGTCTAAGCAGGTGAGATGCCATTGTTTATACTTGTACATTTGGATGATAGCATGGAATTTATTGCTTTCTTTGATTTTTCTTTTTATATCGCTTACCTTTTAACTAAACTTGTTTAAGATGCCAAGGAAAAAAGGTCCAACCAAATGTATCAACTATTAATTTTTGAACTACATCGCAAGTAAGCATAATCGTTATGATTAACCTATTCATTCATGCCATTATATGTCAACGACTAGCATATAACCATGCAATTAGCTTTCCTAAATATTTATTTTTTTGTTGCCTCAACAATTTGGTTTCTATTTGATGTGTGCTACATAATTATGCCAAGGTGAGAGCTAGTGATGAGACCTTTTATAATTGAATTCTCTAGTAAATTAGTTTTGAAGAGCTGATAATTGTCCAATAATAATTTCAATAATATGAGTGATCAGTGGTTGTTGTGCGCCTGTTGTTTATCCGCTTTCAATGTATGTTTTTGTTTTGCCTACTCAATTCTATTTCTTGGTGGCTAATGTAGTCACTTTTCTACCATTTATTGGGTCTAGTTAGTAGATGATGATGTTGTATTTTATACTGGATGATAGCAGACCTTAGGTGCTGGGGATCCGACTCCGCCAACAAGCAAGAGAGCGGGGAAGAGGGCACCGAAAATCAATGAGAGAGATAACAGAATGCAACGTATGGGCAAGAGAGAAATGCCCAAATCTCCCCATCCTTCCATATATAGGAGGAAAGGAAGGTGACAATTTGCCCCCAACCTCTCGGTGAGTACAATATTTACAAAAAAATCTTCAAGCCTTCAAATGAGGCCCATCTACTTCATGGGCTGGGCCATTTCCCCTGACATTGGGCTCTATTTGGGTTTCCTTTTTGCACTGCTTACCTTCTAACTAAGGCAAAAGTCTATTTTACCTCCTCTAACTATCACCAAAGTTTGGTTTTCCTCCTACAACTATAAAACCGGGTATTTCACCTCCCTCAACTTTTCAAACCGTGCATTTTACCTCCCTCGAGCGGTTTTGAAGACTGTTTGCTACAGTAACTGTTTTTCTTTTTTAAAAAAATTTCAGTTGAATCTTTGAAAAATCATAGTAAATCACAAAAAATCATAAAATAGAAAATCTAATTTTGTTGGACTCCACACGAGTAGATATACGCAGTGAATATATTATATGGTATACTTTAGTATAATTTTTTTACTGTAACTTTAGATATATACTTTTCTATAATTAATTTATAGCTACAGTTTTCGTTGTCCCATTATGGTGAAATTTTTATGGTGAGCTAATAATTATATGATTGAGCTGTAGTAAAAATTTTATGATTATTAGATCATGTTTGACTGATCTATAGATTTATCTATATAAACTAGATAAATCTATAGAAAAATCTAGATGAATCTATAGATAAATCTATAACTCAGTCATACATGATCTAATAATCATAAAATTTTTACTATAACTCAATCATATAATGATTAGCCCACCATAAAAATTTCACCATAATGGGACGAAGAAAACTGTAGCTATAAATTAATTACAGAAAAGTATATATCTAAAGTTACAGTAAAAAAATTGTACTAAAGTATACCATATAATATATTCACTGTGTATATCTACTCATGTGGAGTCCAACAAAATTAGATTTTCTATTTTATGATTTTTTTGTGATTTACTATGATTTTTCAAATATTCAACTGAAATTTTTTTTTTAAAAAAAGACAAAACTATGGTTACTGTAGCAAACAGTCTTCAAAACCGCTCGAGGGAGGTAAAATGCTCGGTTTGAAAAGTTGAGGGAGGTGAAATACCCGGTTTTATAGTTGTAGGAGGAAAAATAGACTTTGGTGATAGTTGGAGGAGGTAAAATAGACTTTTGCCTCTAACTAAACATATTTAAGATGCAAAGGAATAAAAGGCCCAACAAAATGGATCGGCTATTAATTTTCAAACTGCATAACGAGCAAGCATAATTGATACTATTAACCTATCCATTTATGTCTTCCCAGGTGAAAGAACCAGATATTTCATCGCAGTACCTTGTGAAGCACTGAGAAACATGTTCAGTGATTCTTTCGTTAATTCCTATTGGACCCTATGTATGAACCTCTTGCATTAGCATCTGAATAAACGTTGAGAAGCAAACTCAGCAACATATGTTAGCGTCACTTTATGCCCTCGTTTCTTCTCTCTATTGAAAGGGGTGCTGATGGAAGCTTTTGGGAATTAATTTGGTTACAGCCCACTGGTGAAAAAAGGGTTAATGGAAAGCACTTCTTGAATCCATATTAATCCATATTTCCACGCTCAATTTGAAAACCGGACAAGCAAGCACGTGCACTAGATGTAGGTCCTGGACAAAGTTCCTGCCACCTTCTGCTCGTGGTCGTCCAGCGCCTCGATAGTCAGATTCTGCGGCCTGGGCACCTCAGGTCATCAATAACACCGGCGACCTTGCCGGCCGGCCTCCCTGTTCCTCTGGCAAGGCATAGAATTTAGCCTTTGTTATCATCCTGACAACCAACTTTTGGAGATCAAACGCCGTTCTCCCCTGATTTTAGACATGTCCTGACTTCGACTTTGATCAGAAAAAATCTCACCAAAATGAGTACAATGTACACCTAGTTAGCTGGTCATACTCATGCGTTCATACCATTCCTACTAATTTACGCAGAAAAAAAATACAGAAATCATACAGCAAGCAACTACTGATTATAAATAGCCCTAATAATTTTTTGAAAAAAGTAGAGGTATAGTAAGCACTTTTGATTCAGACATTCAGTACAAAGTACTACTCAAATAGCAATATATGCGACAATACAAAGTGGACCTTACCAAACAATTGTTGAGACCACAGAAGAGGCATAAATACTCTACATTTAGTACAAACTAAAACAAATTACTTCCCAACTTCCCAACCAAGCTCCTGTTCAAACCAAACCCTAATACTTTTAATGTTGTATCTGACTATGAAATGTTAGATCCATTTTTCTGGGATTTGGTATGATCAGAAAGGGAGCCATGCAGCCGGACCATAGCTGAGGAGATACAATTTCATCCATGATCTTTATTTTTATGTTAAGCATGCCTATAACAAGGGGGGTGGTGCAACTTGCGTTTCAAAGACACAGAGTTGGAGCCATTTGTGAAATAGACATGATTCGGTTTCACCTGTGGATATTCCTCAGCACCGAAACAAAGTGATTGGTTGTGCTCTAGAAACAAGACACGATCACAAGTTAAACATTCATAAGAAGGGCCATGCCGAAGCATCTTCGACTTATCAAAGGTGCATGCTCTATATTTTTTGGATTGTCTGCTGATTTAAATATTTCTACAATAGATTTATCATTTTTTATTTACTTAGCTCATGATTTTTTTAGAATTTGTATTCTTTGGTTTTCCTCTGTTAAATTAATCACTTTATTTTTTTGTACTCTTTGTTACCTATAATAGTTTTTTCTTTTACTAAAACATCTTCTCACGATGCAAAAATAATTTTGAAAGTTATATTTCATGAAACAAACCAAATATATCTATATAATATTATATTAATCTAAAATATTATTTTATATAAGATGTATATTTTGTCTTGAACAAAAAATATTTTTTATCAATAAATTTTTTACTTGGTTGGTACGTTTTCCTCGGTGCTTAGAACAATTTCTCCTCTTTATTCCAGTATTTCTCTTAGTAAATGTAAAGTGAATTTGAAGCATTTTAATATTTTACAAAACAAACACCATATATTCTTTGATATTTTTAAAGTTGGAATACTTTTTATTCAGGACGGAACATGGTTCTTATAAAGCTAGAGTATATGCTATTTAAGCTAAAAAAAATCAAAGCTCTATTTATCATTTTTCTACTGTATGCATTACTTATAATTTTTTTCCTCAAGAATGAAAGTTTACTTTTGTGTACTTAATTTATTTTTTTGTTTGTTTTAATTTAATGAATCAATAAAATAGAAAATAAATAAACTAAAATAATGCACTTCCACCCAAGTGAGCGAAACTCATGTTGTTAGGTTGATTCTAGAATGAAAAAAGGCACAAACATTATCTTAACCTGATTGTTTGAAATACACCGAACCAAAGCACAAGCCGTTCTTGCAACTTATTTTCCATTGTCTCTAAACATTAGTTTAGTGATATTAATAAGACAATCTTGTATACAACAAGATGAATGGGAGGCCCATCTTCCATCTGTAACCAGCCCAAGGAGCCAAGAAGGCTAGTTTCCGAGCCCGACAGTTACTACATATAACCCTACATCCCACCAAGCAAACCTGCAAGGCTGCAACGCTCCCGGACCCGGATGGCCGGATCCATCCCACCGCCAATCCAAATCCTTCTGTACCCGTTTCCTCCGAATCTCCACGCCGGACCCGATGGGCCGCCGCCCTCGCAAGCGCCGCCGCCGTCACGCCGCCGCCGCGGCCGGGGAGGGTCGACTGCTTTTCCCACCTCAACGAGGACCTCCTCCGCAGCGTCCTCTCCCGCATCCCTACCCGCTCCGCCGTCACGCTCGCCGCCGTGTCCCGCCACTTCCGCAAGGAGATCCCCCGGCTCCTCGAACGCGTCGCCTCGCTCACCCTCCACGAGCCCCACGCCCAACCCCCTCTGCGGGTCACCCCGCCGCTCATCCTCCGCCGCCTCGCCCTCGCCCCGCACCGCGCCATCCCGCCCTCGTCCTTCCGCCCGGTCCTGGACGATGCCGCGCAGCACGGCCTCTCCGAGCTCGCCTTCCGCCTCACCCGCCGCGCGCGGCAGCCCAAGAGCGTGCTCTCCGTGAAATCCATCGCCGTGCTCGACCTCGATACATGCGCCGTGCCTCCGTGGTCCCAAGTCGCGTGCCCCTGCCTCCGCACCCTCAGGCTCCACCGCGTGGCCATCGGCCAGGAGATCATCAACAAAATCCTCGCCTCCGCGTCATGCCTGGACACGCTCGAGATGGTGTACTGCACGGGTCTCAGTACGGGCAGGGGCGGCGGCTGCACGGTGGAGTCGTCATCCGTAAGGAACCTCGTGTTCAGGCCGACGCTGAATCTAGCGCAGACCACAATTAGAGCGTCAGCGCTGAGGACGGTGACCCTGTACACAAGGGGTAAGGTGAAGAGCCTGGAGCTGGCGCCTGCACCGGAGGTCAGGAAGGCATACCTGCACATCGCCAAGTTGCGGACAACAAAGGAGTCACTCAGGGTTCGCCCGTTCCTGGATGCTGGTGTGAGGCTGGAGTGCCTCACGCTTAGAGGCCACGCTATGAAGGTGAGCTCGATCTCTTGCATTGCATCGTAGTATAGTTCACTAGTTGCTAGCTGATTCTGTTATGTGCAATGTTTGGGTGGCAACTATGAAGTAGGATTCCGTTCTCATATGCTAACTGAGATTCATGGAAGCAGCCATCAAGCATATGATTGGTCTGTACATACAATCAGTCATAATCAGAACTTTGAAGAATTATCTAGGCAACATGTTCATTTGTGAAATTTTATGAACGGGTGCTTCTATGGCACCAGTGTAACACCCAAGTGTTAAACTTGGGTTTAACTAGTTAACTAGTGACCAAATTCTCTCGGTTACAAGTTGAGTCACAAATCGACTCAAAACTCGATTTCAAATCCGGGAGCCAGCGGAACCCGGATACTCCGGGTATGAATCCGGAAATTCCGGATTTATCCGGATACTCCGGATATTCTTCCGGATACTCCGGACCTGGAACTTTATATCTCATGTTTTGGTTCTTTTGCTGTTCCCAAACGTTATAAAACATTATTCACTCTCCCGTGCTCTCTCTCACTCTCTCCTGTGTTCTCTCACTCTCTCTCGTGCTCTCTCTCACCCCAAACCCTGGAGACCCAAAACCCTCCCTCTACCCTTGATCCAAGGCCAAGGGAGCTTCAGTTGGGTGGTGGATCATCTCTCCCGCGTGCTCCTTCCCTGGGCGGCTTGAGTTCAAGCTCTTGGTGCAAGGAATAGCTCGCCCCAAGGTAAATAAGCTAGGGTTTGGCAAGTCACTTGTTCTAGGGGGTTTAAATCGATTTCCTCCGGTTAGTCATCTTCTTATGAATCATTCTACTAGGGTCTAGGAGGGTTTCGATTTTTGTGGGTTGGTTTTGCTAGAAATCAAGATTTTAGTTTTTGGGGCGAAAAATGCTGTCGGGTCCGGAGACTCCGGGTATAAGCCCGGATACTCCGGGTTTTTGACACTCCGGGCGAAACTCCGGGTATAGCCCCGGAAACTCCGGATTTGGGAATCCGGATATTCCGGATTTAAATTCGGATATTCTGGTTTTGCAGAGTTATGAACGTCGGGTTGTGTGGTTAGTAGTATTTGTAATCGGTTAAGGTTTATTTCAAAGTTTCAAATTATATTGCATACATTTTCATATCATATGCATACGTATAGACACCGCCGCCGAAGGAGTCGTATACGAGGTGGTTGCGGAGCCACAGGAGCCGCAGGGGCAAGCCCCACAACAGGAGGATCGTGGGGAGCAAGTCCAAGGCCCATCTCACCCTAGCACTGAGCCGCAGACTCAAGGCAAGCCCCGGTGCATATCCTAATATTTTAAATTATATCATCTATATATGTCTAATATTTGTGCATTAGGTTTAGGAATTGGTTGAAACCTTAGTTGCATGATTCCTAGTTTTTCCTGGGCCTCATACTAGTATGAATAGGTCGTTAGCACTGCTATGCTTAATAGGGCTCGATAGAAGTCGAGTGATAATTCTATCACTCGCGAGATATATGATGTCCTTATATTACAGTATGTGCTTTATTATATTCGAGATGGAAGGTAAGGGATGGGAAACCGAATGGGAGAAGGTATAGCCCAATCTGTGTTGATTAAGGACCGTTCCGTTGTTGGCTGTGCTGATCGTTGATTGAATTGTACTAACCGCATGCCGGGAGTAGGTGGTAGTCGAAACCGGCAAGCCGAGTACTGCCTTGCTTCGAAAGTACAGAACTTCATCACCACCCCTTAGGGCGAGTCGAGTAGTCGCGGAGAAATGGGATGCCTATGTTTACTTTTGGTGGTCTCACATTGAGCTCGACTGACTATATGTAGGTGGGGCGGTTCTGTAGTTCGAGGCGGGGAGAGGAACGGTTGGTGCGTGGGGTCCGACGGGACTTTTGCGTGCCGTGTTGGTTAGGTTCACCTTGCAAGGTTAAATCGGATCGATTCGCCGTGTCTCGCGGTCACAAGGGCCCTGATCTCTTGGTCACATCGTAGCAAGGAAATTGGAATAAATTGAGATGAGATGTGGACTACTATTATCAAAATTAATGGTTTGCTCACCATGATTGTTGTAGATTTGCAAAACATTGGAGCTTAGTAAATTGATTACCCTATATTGAAGCTAAAACTTGGGAATAAGGACTGACTTGTAGTTGCGTTTTTCCGCAAAAACAACCACCGGCCAAAAAGCTTTGCATGTCTAGTTATGTGGGCTAAGTATACCCAATGGTCGGGTAAGCCTTGTTGAGTATTAGTATATTTAGGGTTTGTTGCTACCATTATTTTCAGGACAGACAGAAGTTGACTTTTGCCCCTGCTGTATCAAGTTTATCCGCCGGGATGCAGAGGGGTGGGAGGTGGTGGAGCGAGACTGAAACCCCTAGGTTAGGGAGTGGTCGGTTGCACACTTTAGGGCAGAGTGTGCAGCTCCTAAATTTTTGTGACTGACCAGTCATGGTTAATCAGGACTTATGGTAATCAGGACTTATGTAGGCTAGTGTAGTTGTAGGATATAGTCTAGTAAAACTTTCGGGCATCGGATGTAAAGTTTGAAAATTATGCAAATCTTGTAAATTATTCGTATATGTGAACTCGGGTTGTAAAACCTAATGTTTTGTACTCATATGGTGTTTATATTTTTTTAAGTATTATGTTGTGCTTGTACCATCTGCGCCCTCCTTCGCGTGGGACTTCCGGTGTTGTTTCGATCGTGACGTGGGTTGCGAAAGGATCGCCAAATTAAGCCGTTAAGCTAATGTGCCCGATGTGTTCAAATGACAGCCATTACGCTTAATTAGAGTTTTAATTTGGCGGTTCCGTCACAACCAGCCAATGAACCATAATTCGTTAAGAGTTCAGACCAAGAAATCAATTAGACACGAGCGTTATTGAAAACTTGCCTATAGGGAGGAGGAATCATTCAGTCTTGAGCCTTAGAGTAGGATTGACATATCATAATTTTGTGATCATGAGAAATTATTTTAGGGATAACTGTTATATTGTAGAATTGATGCTTAAGTACCGTCAAAATGCTTGATGCTGATGAGTTGTTCAATTGAACTTTATGTCTGCCATGGAAAAACATACCCACCAATTGGTCCGTACAGGCCCGTTTTATCTCGTGGATTAGTGGGTTGAGGGAAGGAAGCATGGTGGACATGGCAGTAAAGCCTACTCCCCTACTGTCCACAAGACCGTCAAGGACCTGAGAGCACAGCAAAATCCTCGATTATGGATTCGGAGGGTCGAGTGCTGTTGCTTGCCATTGTGGCTGATCCTTTGTTGCTTCCCTTGAACCTCACACTGCCACATTCTCTCCTTCAAGAAGATCGAGCCATTTGCGCCGGCATCCGCAGCATTTCTCTCCGTCAAGCCTTCAACGTCCCAACCACAGCCTCTCCATTGAGACAGTTATGTCAGCTTGCCACGGCACCATGTGCCTGATGGCATTCCTCGACGTTGCTGGGCAGAAGGGAACAATATGGAAAATATGGATGCAGACTGTGCCATGACTATTTTATGGCATGTGTGATGGTTTTGTCTGCGATTATTCAAGGGGACACGGGACAGTGATTGGTTATGCGGGTCCTTGCGACTTTGGTGGGCTTAACTACCAAACCCATGAGCTATGCTTTCTAATCTTGTACTGGTTAGACCACGATTGCGCAAAAAAACCCGGGCGGCCAGCTTAGGTGGGTTGCAGCTGTACATGACCGTCCCACATGCATCGCTAAGTATGAAACATTGTAGATGCTATGTAGATTCTATGGAAACAAGGGGCTGACAGATTGGCTGTATCATATGATTACTCGATTAATGTTTATGTGGAAGAGCCGTTGAGGTGACATTTTAGTTCGTAATGGCTGTGTGAATGTATGAGCAAAACCAAAAAAACATTGAACCATATTGTTTAAATCGCGAAATTATCAAGTTAAGTAGACCTTAATGAAATGAAATGCAGTTCTCTTGCATTTTTTCGAGAAAAAAAGATCATGTGAAGTAGACATCCAAGGCAGAAACATGAGAATCTTTCTTCTTGGAAGGATAGGGCATTTAATCTTGTGCTTACAGTACAATTGATATCTCCTAATTTCTTGGTTGCAATGGACTGCTTAATTGGTCTCCAAATGCATCTGTTAAGGCAATGCAACGTTGATTCTGGCGCAAGGAGTAGTAGTATAGAAAATGTGAAGTACACACAAAATTTACGACTGTAAGCATTTATGTTATATATTGGATGTCTTGATTGTTTTTTGCAGGTGTTATCATCTGAATATGAAGATATTCCAGAGTTGACTGGTATGTTTCAAGATTTGAGGATACTGTCAGTGAGCTTAGATCTCTCAAGCGCACAAGAAACTGTTTTCCTGCTAAAGCTGCTTGAGAGTTGCCCTAACCTACAGAAATTCAGTCTTTCGGTACCCAATATCCCCTTTCTTGCTCACATCCATCATCTCCTATTTCATTGTGTGGGTTCATCACTAACATGCCTTCCTTATGTACTAGGCTGCTGGATCACTAACATGCCTTCCTTTCACCGATCACAAGGAGAAGCTGGCGAGTATATCTTGCCTGACTACCAGCTTGGTGGAATTCAAGTTTCTTGGGTTCAGACCTCAACAATATCAAAAGGAACTGATGGTTTTTCTTCTGACCCAAAGAAAGATGCTCAAGAAGGTAGAGGTGGAGTTCAAGAAGTGCCAAGCAGATGCTGTGAAGAAGATTCTTTCGGTTAAGAGAGCGCCGATTGAGAATATATCTAGCAAGAATGGTAGCCACTACATGGTGTTGGATTATTCTTGATCTAGTTCGTATATAGCCGGTAGGGTTTGCGCCTTTGTGAACTGACATTCCATATCCATAATAAATGTGTCGTGGCTCTAAGAGGAGGGCCACAGCCGGGTGGCGTAGTGCACCCGCCTAATCCCAGAGGGTGGTTACTCGGGAAAGTGCAAGCTATTCCTCAGATCTACTCATGAAGCAAGAACACATGAGGATTTAGAATGGTTCGGGCCGCCGGAGTGTAATACCCTACGTCCACTGAGAGTTCTATTGCTCTAGAGTTCGTGGATGAGTCTATCCTCTGCCTCTAAGCCCCTTTTGAGAATTGAGTCCTTCTCTAGCGGGCGTCCCCCTTTTATAGAGCAAGAAGGACGCGTACACAGGCGTTGGACCCCGACAGATGGGCCCAACAAGGATGTATAGTTTACCATCAAAAAGACATTAACAGTGCCTTGTGAATATCTTTTTGGATACGCTTCATCGCCCTGTAGACTCTCAGACCGAGGGGGGTTTTCACCTGTCCCATCGGCGAGGCGCCCGTTGAGGCGGTGTAGGTTGCAGCGTAGAGTGTTGGGTCTACCGCGTAGGCGTTATGATATTTCGTCGCCGAGCTGTCGTGTCTAACTGGCGTTGCAGACTGACGCGCGTGGCGTGGGGGCGCCAGCGGCTGCACTGTGCGCCTTGGTAACGCGCGATCAACAGTACAGCCTGGCAAAAGTCACCTCGAGCTCTGCTGTGGCAGAGCGCACTTACGTCTCCCGCATTGAATGTGGTAGGTGGGCGAGTCTTCCCGGGGAAGCTTCGCGGCTGCGCGCGTGCCTGCGCCTGCGGACACGTGGCGGCTCCGGACCCCCCAGGCGGGGTGTCTGTTCCCTCCCTGCTGAGAGGTCCGGATAGTAAATGGGGGGTCCGGGACCTCGTGGGAGGTCCGGGGCCCCCGGCTGTTTTGGCTGAGTGCTCCCTTCTCCGGGACACGTGGTGACACCGGATCCGTCCCCGAGCGGGATGCGGGACCGAGACCGTTGGTCCGGTGAGATGGAGTCGGACCCCAGGGGTCCGGCTGCTCAGCTCCTTTGGGCGTAGTTACGGATAACTACATGAGTCTTGACACAGCAAGAGGGGGTACCCTATCCCAGAGGTACCGACAGTGGCCCCTGGGCCCACCTCGGGAGAGGTACGAACCCGCAGGTGGGGCCATTATCGTGACGCAATGCTGTTTTGCGTTGGCATGCTCATGTCGAGAGCGGGTGCTCTAGACCCTTTCAAGGCCGTAGCACTTGTTGCCAGGTTCAGGTACTAGAGCGCTCTCTGCAGGGCGGCGAAAGTGCAGCCTTAGAGTACGGAACCGATCTAAGCAGCTGCACGGGCCTTGAACCGCCCAGGGAGCAAGCACTACTTCCTCGGACCCGGCTCCAGGCGACCGTGGCGAACGGTTTCCGCCGGAGCGGGCCACCGGAGTGGACTTGAGCGACCGTGGGGAGCGGTCTCCGCCGGAGCGGGCCACCGGAGTGGACTTGAGCGACCGTGGCGAGCGGTATCCGCCGGAGCGGGCCACCGGAGTGGACTTGGAGCGACCGTGGCGAGCGGTCTCCGCCGGAGCGGGCCACCGGAGTGGACTTGGAGCGACCGTGGCGAGCGGTCTCCGCAGGAGCGGGCCACCGGAGTGGACTTTGAGCGACCGTGGGGAGCGGTCTCCGTCGGAGCGGGCCACCGGAGTGGACTTTGATCGACCGTGGCGAGCGGTCTCCGCCGGAGCGGGCCACCAGAGTGGACTTTGAGCGACCGTGGCGAGCGGTCTCCGCCGGAGCGGGCCACCGGAGTGGACTTTGATCGACCGTGGCGAGCGGTCTCCGCCGGAGCGGGCCACCGGAGTGGACTTTGAGCGACCGTGGCGAGCGGTCTCCGCCGGAGCGGGCCACCGGAGTGGACTTTGAGCTGTTGCCATCGATCCACGGAGATACGTTACCGGACCTCGCGGTGGGGCATAGGAAACCATGTCTTATACTAGAAAGGAGTCCGGACCTCTAGGCACGGTAGCCTCGGGTACTAGGGTACTCGTAACAGGGCAGTGAAGTGCGTAGGCTTTGGGTTCATTACCAGGCTAAGCGGCTACGCAGAACTCCTCCACCCCAAGATACAAGCACCACTTCTCCGGGACAGGTTCCTAGGAGTTCGGACCGCCTTCCAGCTAGAAGGGGTGTCCCAACTTGACCACAAGCTAGCAACTCAATTTGGATCGTTAGCAACAAAAGAAAAAACTCCGTACGGGAGAAAGAAACATGCAAGCTGAACGAACAAGTGCTATTAATGTAAAGATAGGACTGAGAAAGCAAATCTCCTTCATTACTTGATTCGTGGTGTACATCAAAGGTCGGGATTACGAGGGCGGACCTCTCACCGCTCTGGACCACTTGCTGGTGTCGCCTGTTTGTACGATGAAGCCAGAGGTCGGGTTTACAAGGGCGGACCTTTACCGCTCTGCACCACACGTAGGCACCATATTATTACAAAGGAGAAACTAACTCAATCCTATCTAGTGGTAACCTACAGCCGTCGCTCTGTGAGGCATGCACGTTCCTGGCCGGAGTGGAACTGCCACCTTGGAGGTTCTTCTTAGCCGTTGGGGGCGAAGGCGCCCTGAACATGCCTTTACAACATCATCCAGCATCACCTCAGGAACTTGCAGGGCCCTCCTCAGTACAAGAGCTGTTTCATGCTCAGTTAGCATGGGAACAACTTCTTTGGCTTTGAATGGGAGTGGCCCTGCCGTTGCCAGCTGCCGTCGGAAACCAGCCCGATGGCCGCTCATAGTGAGCTGAAGCCAGCTTGACCCCCAGGCGCAGCGGAAGGACGGGTGCTCGTTTGGACGAGCACGGAGCGTGGAGAAGGGCGGTTGTTCGCCGGCTCCACCTTGGTGCTGGCGCAGGGCCCCCGTGCTTCTCGGCAGAGGTCGAGGCCTGTCTGCAGCAGCACCGAGAGAGGCCTGAGCCAGGCGAGTAAGAAGGCGACAGACATCCTTCCCGAGTCACAGCCGTCGGCTCCAGGCTCCATCTTGAGAGGAAACCTTGAGCCGACGCCGTGCCGCCGCAGGGGACCCCCGGTGGTTGCTTGAGAGAAAACCTTGAGCCGACACTGGGTGTCGCAGGGTGACGCGCAGCAGGCGTCGCCCCTGCGCGCCACCGTGCCAGCTCTGAGGTGTCTTAGTGGCGACGCACAGCAGGCGCCGCTGCCGTGCGCCACCGCACCGAGGGCACTGCCGCCTCGGTGTCGGGGCATGCGGCGTAGGTAACACCGTGCCTCTCTTCATCTTCTCGTCGTCGTTGCAGAGGATGAGCTCAACCTCAGAAACCAGGAGGTGAGCGGAGATCTGGCCAACGCTTGCGCGATCCCCACGGACGGCGCCAGATGTCGTGGCTCTAAGAGGAGGGCCACAACCGGGTGGCGTAGTGCACCCGCCTAATCTCAGAGGGTGGTTACTCGGGGAAGTGCAAGCTATTCCTCAGATCTACTCATGAAGCAAGAACACAAGAACACATGAGGATTTAGAGTGATTCGGGCCGCCGGAGTGTAATACCCTACGTCCACTGAGAGTTTTATTGCTCTAGAGTTTGTGGATGAGTCTATCCTCTGCCTCTAAGCCCCTTTTGAGACTTGAGTCCTCTAGCGGGCGTCCCCCTTTTATAGAGCAAGGAGGACGCGTAAACAGGCGTTGGACCCCGACAGGTGGGCCCAACAAGGATGTATAGTTTACCATAAAAAACATATTAACAGTGTCTTGTGAATCTCTTTTTGGATACGCTTCATCGCCCTATAGACTCTCAGACCGAGGGGGTTTTCACCTGTCCCATCGGCGAGGTGCCCGTTGAGGCGGTGTAGGTTGCGGCGTAGAGTGTTGGGTCTACCGCGTATGCGTTATGATATTCCGTCGCTGAGCTGTCGTGTCTAACTGGCGTTGCAGACTGACGCGCGTGGCGTGGGGGGCGCCAGCGGCTGCACTGTGCGCCTTGGTAACGCGCGATCAATAGTACAGTCTGGCAAAAGTCACCTCGGGCTCTGTTGTGGCAGAGCGCACTTACGTCTCCCGCATTGAATGCGGTAGGTGGGCGAGTTTTCCTGGGGAAGCTTCGCGGCCGCGCGCGTGCCTGCACCTGCGGACACGTGGCGGCTCCGGACCCCCCCAGGCGGGGTGTCTGTTCCCTCCATGCTGAGAGGTCCGGATAGTAAATGGGGGTCCGGGATCTCGTGGGAGGTCCGGGGCCCCGGCTGTTTTGGCTGAGTGCTCCCTTCTCCGGGACACGTGGTGACACCGGATCCGTCCCCGAGCGGGATGCGGATCCGAGACCGTTGGTCCGGTGAGATGGAGTCGGACCCCAGGGGTCCGGCTGCTCAGCTCCTTTGGGCGTAGTTACGGATAACTACACGAGTCTTGACACAGCAAGAGGGGGTACCCTATCCCAGAGGTACCGACAAAATGGCATATGTGTTGGGTCAAAAACCTCATATGCTTTATTTCCTCACATCACCGTGTAAACCTTTTCAACTGTTCGTAAATTGTTACACCAATAGAACACAAACACTCGACATGCATACGAGTTACATACTGAACTATCCGTTATGCAGGTGGTGTGAGGAGTATTGTTCCCTACTGGTTGCTGCCAACAAGCATCGATTGGAATCTTGTATACAGTTACTGAGGAATTTTAGCATAGACCGTGTTCTCATATTTGCCGCTCCACCTGCACATTGTTGGTGCGGAAAGCGTTAGCAGACTAGGCAGAATCCATGATTGATGAGGGACATTCGAAGGAAGTCAGCCGCTCACCTGTTGGAATCGTCACTTGGGACCTGGAGCTCATGCTCTAGACTGAACGGTTGAAACACACGGTCAATGTCCTCGTTCTTCACCTCCTCAAGAGTTGCAGGATTCCACTGAAACGTCATAAGCAAAAAGGCAACGTTATATAGGTAAAGTTAGAATCAAGTACACATGCGAGAGAGAGAGACCTTAGGGGTATTGTCCTTGTCGATGCTAAGAGCTCTAATTCCCTGCATAAAATCAAATTGAAAATGTCAATGAGCAAGCTGAAGAATCAAGGCAATGGTTGTTTCGACACGGTCTCTGTACCTCATAAACATCCCCATTAACAACAGATCGGAGAATGTTCATTGTAAGTGAATTCCTTCATCAAACATTCAGGCAAACTCTGTTTCCGACCCTCTCTGATCTGAAAAGTTAAAAATCATCAGAGGGCTGGAGCTTATCTTTTGAAAAGGAAACACATGCAAATCCACTTCAGTGCACAATTTCATAAATATAAGAAATAATATTTGTCGGGTAGCACGATTAGGGATACCCTAATCGGGGTACTAAGATCATCCTAAAAACGCAAACACATATTAGACAACTGGGCTCACAAAGGCCTATGGCCTCCTTCCAACCTGGAAGAAAGAAAAGGACTCAAAGAAACTCAGCACGCGGCCCATTCGCACCCCCCTCGGACCCGCGGGGCGATCCCCGCCTCGCTCGAGGGCTCCCATCGAGACCCTCGACTGCGCCCCGCATCTCCGCCTCGCTCGAGGGTAGCGAACCTACCCTCGAGCGGGCAAAACATCTCCGTCACGATCGAGGGTAGCGGACCTACCCTCGAGCAGGACGAATCATCTCCGCCTCGCTCGAGGCCACCCGTCGACGTAAAGGATAAACGCCCCTTCCGCTCACCCGCCCGTCGTACGGAGGCATTAAAGGCCAACCACTCCTCCACAGCGCCCAGGACCGACGACGTCAGGCCGCCATCCCCCACAATAGCTGTGACCGGAGTCCCGTCCGCCAACTCCGGTCACTGCTCCGCCATCCCGGACGCTGTGGCAGCACTCTGGGAACCTGCGACGCGGGATGAGACGTGCTCGGCACAGTTCTCGTTACTATTCTGCCAACTCCTGCTGTCCGGACCCGCCCCCTGCTCGGGAAGGGGTCTGGTGTCGCCACGCGCCCCTCAAGGAGGGACGTCCAGCACTAGCAGCCGGAGGCCCGGACCTCCACCCTCGAGGGGGTCCGGGACCTCCACGTGTCTCCCGGACACCTTAGTGCACGCTCTTGCACTCCGCCCAGGGGGGTCCGGGACCGCCACGCGCCCCCCTACCGCTGGCGCACATGTGTATGCAAGACCTTGGTCTACAGGGCCCACGGAACGCCACCACGCCATGTTTGGAAGACTGTACACCCTACAGAGACGACCACTCCGCCTGCTGGGGCTGGCAGGACGCCGGCGCGATCTCTGCAAGATCAAGGATGATACCCAGGACGACTGCCACGCCCGACGCCATACCCCACAGTGTACTTTCCACAGTGCTCGACCACTGCACCTCCGCGATTCAAGGGAAGACGACGACTTCCAGGATCCCTTGCGCATGTACACCGTCCCTCCTTGTGGCTATAAAAGGAGGAGGCGGGTTTCCTTTAAGGGGGATCGTCACCTACGTCATTGGCATCGCGCAATCAGCCCACTCGATAGAACGCGACACTCAGCACCACTGAGCACCCGATATTGGCACTCGCCTCAATCAACTTCTCCTCTAGCAGAGACCTGGGAGCTTCCTTCCCTCTCTCGCCACGCCGGTACCCCCTACTACAGGCACCTCCAGTGCAAGATAATACAGTGCCCTCGCACACCCCCTTGCTGGATGTACAGCCCCGCGGCCGGAACCAGGATAAACCCGTGCGTTACTGTGTTGCCTCTTGCATCAACATCTGGGACGAGAAAACACGCAACATTAATAGTTGGGATCCGGACCGCCGGGTCAGGACACCGACAGTTGGCGCGCCAGGTAGGGTCTCGCTGCGTGACATTTTCTCTTTTGTTCCCATTTGATCTCCAGGGATGGCGAGCAAATCCAACCTATTCCCCATGGGCGTCTCGGATCCGCTCCCAGCAGGATACGTGATCTGGTTCGAGAGTCTCGAGTTCAGAGCAACCGGCAACGGTTACCTCATGGAGCTCCTCTTGCCCAGACGCAACCCACACACTCCGACTTCACCAGCCCGACGCAACAGGCGCTCGGGCCAGCATTCGCGACAAGCGCGCGCAGAGCGGCGCCGGGTGGCGTGCCTCAGCTCCCCCACGTGGGTTGAGGTTGCCATGTCACGGCTCAGCATCGCGGCCGACGGGGCCATCGCTTCGTCATCACGTGCTTCGGCGTCAGCTACGCCGGCACCATCATCAACTGCAGCCTTAGTGCCTCCCAGGGGGGGCGCGACTGCGGCGTCGCCCTTCCCCATCGGGATGCGCAACGTTGCCTCCTACGCCTCTTCGTCCAGCACCAATTTCGCCGAATATGAGGATCTACCGGGTCATCACCTCCTGTCGATCCGCAACCTCATCGCATCATCTCCTAACAACTCCTACCCCGAGACGGCGAGCTCGATCGCCGACGACATCAACTTCTTCATGGACAACTTTGCGGCCGAGGAGGCCGAGGACTACTCCGGGGTCCGCGACCCTGGCGCTTTCCGCTTGTTCCAGCTGGCGACGGCTTACTACCTCACCTTCTCTGAGGACTCCAGCGAGGGGGATTACGATCCCGCCCGGGAGTGCTTCATAGTCCAGCTCACGGACGGGCAAGAGGACAACGCTCCGGGTGATGACGGGAACGGCGGGGCAGATGCGCAGGCGAACCAACCGGTGGTGCTGCCTGCGGCTCCTTCTTCTTCGTCAAGCTCGGCGGCGCGGCAGGCACAGCTGGTGCAGCTCAAGGAGCTTCAAGCCAAGTTCGACGAGCAGCGTCGGCAGACTCAGGAGCTGCGCACCGCACTCGAGCAACAGCGCACTGCGCGTGGTGCACATGCCCAGGCGGCGGCCCGCGTTGCACGGGAGCGGATCCTTGCAGATGACAACGTCGACAAACCTCCAGAACTGAAGACAGCCGGCGAAAAACTCGTCGCTGCGGCCTACGTACTCCAAGCGATGCCCGAGCCATCGACTACTTCGGGTCGTAACCTGCGCCGCGAGGCACAGGCGCTCATCGAGCAAGCTGCTGTGCAGCAGGCCGAGAGCTCTGCGGCTCGCATACGCTCGATAGCCCCGAAGCAGCCCGGTGGGACTGCACGTCAGGACCATGAGGCTTCGGTGCACACTCCGCCAGGGGAGGAAGGGAAAGGCAGCCGTAGCGCATGACGCAAAGGCACCCTCGGTGCACGACCGCATCGGAAAGGCTCCCGCAAGGGAGCGACTCCACGACACGCGCGGGCACGCCGGCGATGGCGACGCCCGCTACATCATCAACGATAGGAAGTACACCCCTCGACGGGGTGGACGCTTCGACCCTGAGCATGACAGGGGTGATTCACCGGAGCCTCCGGGCACCCAGGTGTTCAGCTGGGAGATTCGAACCGCTCCTTTTCCCCCGCGCTTTCGACAGCCCGCCACCCTCGTCAAGTATTCGGGCGATGGAAGACGCGGTTATCATCCGCAACCTTCCCCTTCACCATGCTGACGCCAAACGAACGTGGCTTGAGCACTTGCCCGCGGACCAGATCCACAACTGGGCCGACTTGGTCCAGATCTTCGTGGGCAACTTCCAGGGCACATACATGCGCCCTGGGAACTCCTGGGACCTCAAAGGGTGTCGCCAGAAGCCCAATGAGTCCCTACGCGACTACGTGCGGTGCTTTTCCAAGTAATGCACCGAGCTCCCCAGCGTCACCCACGTCGAGGTCATCAACGCCTTCCTCGAAGGTACGACATGCAGGAACCTGGTGCACGAGCTTGCGTGAAGCCATCCCGCCAACACCAACGAGTTGTTCGATGCTGCCACCAACTACGCCGCCGGCGAGGAGGCAGTTGGTGCCATTTTCGACGACAAGCCGAACAAACGCAAGGAAGATGCGCCCGCAGAGGGCAGCAACGCCAAGATCAATGCCCCCGCCAAGAAACAAAAGCGGGGGAGGAAAGGGAAGAAGCAGGCCCCACCAATCCAGCGTGGACCGGGGCAGGCAGAAGACTCCGACGAGGCCTTCGCCGTCGCCCCGAACCGCAACGGACCTCGAGGCCCCCCTCGAGGTGGGGGCGGCCTATTCGACGACATGCTGAAGAAACCGTGCCCTTACCACAAGGGCTCGGTCAACCACACCCTCGAGCAATGCGAAATGCTCAAGAAGTACTACAACCGCGTCGCACATCGCGACGAGGACAAGAAGAAGGATGCTGGCGACAAAGGTGGAGATGACGAGTTCCCCCCGGTGGAAAACGCCTTCTTCATCTTTGGAGGACCAACGACGAACATGACCTCTCAGCAGCGCAAGCGTGAGTGCCGGGAAGTCTTCTCCGTCACCAAGGCCACACCATCCTACCTCGACTGGTCGAAGGACACCATTTCCTTTGGCCGCGAGGACCACCCCGACTACGTCCCGCACCCGGGACGGTATCCGCTCGTTGTCGGCCCCATCATCGGCAACACCCGCTTCTCCAAGGTGCTCATGGACGGGGGCAGCAGCCTCAACATCATATACGCCCACACCTTGGAGCTCATGGGGATTGGATTGAACAAGCTTCGCCCCAGCAAGTCGCCATTTCATGGCGTTGCGCCGGGGAGGCGAGTCCAACCCCTCGGCCAGATCAATCTGCCTGTCTGCTTCGGCACAGCAGTCAACTTCCGCAAGGAAGTACTCACCTTTGAGGTGGTGGGGTTTCGGGGATCCTATCATGCCATTCTTGGTCGTCCCTGCTACGCCAAGTTCATGGCCATCCCCAACTACACCTACCTCAAGCTGAAGATGCCGGGTCCGAAGGGTGTCATCACCGTCGGCTCTTCATTCGAGCACGCCTACGAGTGCGACGTCGAGTGCGTTGAGCACGCGGAGGCTCAAGTGGAGGACGAGGCCCTCGCAGCCACACTCGACAAAATGGCAAGCGAGGCCTTGGACTCCACGCACTGACACGTGGGAAGCTTCGAACCTGCCGAGGGTATCAAGAAGGTGCCCCTCGACCCGAATTGCTCCGACGACAAGGCGTTGCAGGTCAGGGCCACCCTCGACAGCAAATAGGAAGTGGTGCTCGTCGACTTTCTCCGCGCCAACGCAGACATCTTCGCGTGGAGCCCCTCGGACATGCTTGGCATACCGAGAGAGGTCGCCGAGCACTCCCTTGATATCCGACCCAACTCCAAGCCGGCGAAGCAGCGCCTGCGACGCTTCGACGAGCTCAAGCGCCGGGTGATCGGCGAGGAGCTGCATAAACTTCTGGCGGCCGGATTCATCAAAGAAGTATTCCATCCCGAGTGGCTAGCTAATCCTGTATTAGTAAAGAAAAAGAATGGGAGTTGGCGGATGTGCGTAGACTATACTAGTTTAAATAAAGCATATCCGAAGGTTCCCTTTCCTTTGCCATGCATTGATCAAATTATAGATTCAACTGCAGGATGCGAACTTTTATCCTTTCTTGATGCTTACTCCGGTTACCACCAAATCAAGATGAAAGAGTCCGACCAGCTCGCGACTTCTTTTATCACACCTTTCGGCATGTACTGCTACGTCACGATGCCCTTTGGCCTCAGAAACGCTGGAGTTACATATTAGCGGTGTATGCTCCATGTTTTCGGGGACCATCTCGGGCGGAACGTAGAGGCATATGTCGATGACATCGTTGTAAAATCCAGGAAGGCGGACGACCTGGTTGCCGATCTCAGGATCGCATTCGATTGCCTAAGGACTAAAGGGTTAAAACTCAACCCCGAGAAGTGCGTGTTCGGAGTCCCTCGAGGCATGCTCTTGGGCTTCATTGTCTCCCAGCGGGGCATTGAACCCAACCCTGACAAAGTCTCGGCCATCACTCGGATGGGGCCGATCCGAGACCTAAAGGGGGTACAGAGGGTCATGGGATGCCTAGCGTCCCTCAGCCGATTCATCTCGCGTCTCGGCGAGAAAGGCTTATCCCTGTATCGACTCCAGAGGAAAACCGAGCGCTTCACGTGGACCCCCAAAGCTCAAGAAGCCCTAGACAGGCTGAAGGCATCGCTCACTCACGCCCCCATTCTCACGCCACCCGCGGACGGCGAGCCCCTCTATCTGTACGTAGCCGCGACGACCCAAGTGGTCAGCGCGGTGGTCGTTGTCGAAAGACAAGAGGAGGGCCATGCTCTTCCTGTCCAACGGCCGGTGTACTACATCAGTGAGGTGTTGTCTGAAACTAAGACACGCTATCCACAGATTCAGGAGCTGCTATACGCGGTGGTTTTGGCACGGCGCAAGCTGCGCCACTACTTCGAGGCCCATCCCGTCACCGTGGTCTCGTCTTTCCCTTTGGGAGAGATAGTCCGCAACAGGGAAGCCGAGGGTAGAATTGCCAAATGGTCTGTGGAGCTGATGGGGGAAACTCTCACCTACGCCCCCCGCAAAGCGATCAAGTCCCAAGTCTTGGCTGACTTCGTGGCTGAGTGGACGGACACTCAGCTACCCCCACCACAAATCCAGGCTAAATGCTGGACCATGTACTTCGACGGGTCAGTGATGAAAACCGGCGCCGGCGCTGGCCTCCTCTTCATCTCACCCCTCGGAGATCACATGCGATACGTAATATGGTTGCACTTCCCTGCGTCTAATAATATGGCGGAGTACGAGGCCCTCCTCAGTGGCCTCCGCATCGCCATCGAGCTTGGCATCAAACGCCTCGACGTGAGCGGTGACAATCAACTCGTCATCGACCAAGTGATGAAGGAGTCTAGCTGCCACGACCCAAAGATGGAGGCATACTGCAAAGTAGTACGCCGCCTCGAGGACAAGTTCGACGGCCTAGAACTCAATCACATCCCGCGCAAGTATAACGAGGATGCCGATGAACTAGCCAAGATCGCGTCGGGGTGGACCACCATCCCCCGAACATCTTCGCTCGCGACGTCACCAAGCCCTCCGTCGAATTCCAGGATCCGGTGGAGCCAGGCCCCTCGAACGCCGAGCCCTCCGGTGGGAACCCCCCGGCGGACGAGGCCGAGCCCATGGACATTGACTTCAGGACCTCCTCCACGTACAAAGCCGAAGCAATGGAGATCGACGAGGCGCCCTCTTCGCAAGATTGTCGCGCCCAGTACCTTGACTGGATGATTCGAGGGGTCATACCCTCGAACCGCGCTTAGGCGGGCCAAGTCCTTCGTCCTAATCGACCACGAGCTGTACAAGCGCAGTCCCTCGGGGGTCTTGCAGCAATGCATCCCCATCCCCGAGGGCAAGGAGCTGATCCGTGACATCCACTCAGGCACCTGCGGTCATCACGCAGCGCCACGCACCCTTGTGGGTAACGCGTTTCGACAAGGTTGTTACTGGCCCACCGTGGTTGCCGACGCCACCGACGTCGTGCGGACCTGCGAGGGCTGCCAGTTCTACGCTCGAAAGATGCACCTCCCAGCCCATGCTCTGCAGACCATCCCTATCACGTGGTCGTTTGCTGTGTGGGGATTGGACCTCGTCGGCCTGCTGCAGAAGACGCCCAGGGGCTTCACACACTTGTTGGTGGCAGTCAACAAATTCTCCAAGTGGATCGAGGCTCGACCCATCAGCAAGATTAAATCCGAGCAAGCCGTTCTGTTCTTTACCGACATCGTCTTCAGGTTCGGGGTCCCGAACTCTATCATCACCGACAACGACACCCAGTTCACAGGCAAGAAGTTCTTGGCGTTCTGTGACAGCTTCCACATACGTGTGGACTGGTCGGCTGTGGCGCACCCATAGACGAACGGGCAAGTGGAGCGAGCTAATTGCATGATCCTCCAAGGACTAAAACCAAGGATCTTCAACAAGTTTGGTCGGAGGTGGCTCACAGAGCTACCCTCGGTTATCTGGAGCCTGAGGACGACCCCAAGCAGAGCCACGGGCTTTACCCTGTTCTTCCTCGTCTATGGCGCCGAGGCTATACTCCCCATGGACTTGGAGTACGGGTCACCAAGGCTCAAGGCCTATCAAGAGCAGCGGAACCAGCGAGCCCGCGAAGACTCGCTGGATCAAGTGGACGAGGCTTGAGACGTGGCACTCATACACTCTGCGCGCTACTAGCAGTCTTTGCGAAGATATCAAGCGCAGAGGGTCCGGCGCCGAGACCTCAACAAAGGGGACTTGGTGCTGAGGCTTCGATAGGACAACAAGGGCCGCCACAAGCTCTCACCACCGTGGGAAGGCCCATACATCATCGCCGAGGTGCTCAACCCCGCACGTACAAACTGGCGAACGAAAATGGCGAAGTCTTCACCAACGCTTGGAACATACAGCAGCTACGTCGTTTCTATCCTTAGAATTCCGAGCTATTTGTACATTGTTTGTACTCGCATTTTCGATTTCCCGAAATAATAAAGAAGTATGCTTTACTTGTTTATTTTTGGGAACCTTCCGGACCCTCGGGGGCTCGGACGCGCACGAACACTGAGGTATGCCTGGCTTTACACTCGGCAAAGCCAAGCCTCCCACGGGGGCTACTACGGGGGAACCCCCGAACGTCTCCAAAAATCGACAATGTTTTTTTCGAAAAACTTCCGTCTCTAAGCTTCTCGTACACGTGGAAAAAACGGGCACGAGGCATAAGCACTACGGTATGGGGCCGGCCGAGTCGTGGGGCCGCCTACGCCTCCGGGATATGGCACCCCCCTCACCACCCCACGCCTAAGTTGCTTATGAACGCAAAAATCCTCGCAGAAGTTTACCTAAGTCGCATACGAGAACACGGAAGCGGAGTAAAGAAAACGAGGACTCGAACGCACAAGGCCTCGATGGGCCACACTGTCGATTTAACAATAACGAATTTCTTAAATTCACAAGTACAATTACAATTACAACGAGTGCTAATCCATTACATGGGCTCCAAGGCCCAGTTTTCCTACAGGTTATCACCCCCCTTTGTGGATCTGCAACAGCATCGAACTCGGCTATCGGGGGGATGTCAGCTTCGAGCTTCTCGGCTAAGGCTGCGGCGAACTCCTCGGCGGCTGCGTCGGCATCGTCCATGATAGCCGACGCGGTGTCCGCATCGACGTCGTTGGGAACGACGTACCCCGACGACACCCTCTGGAGATCCATGATATAATGCGTCGAGACTACAGCGAGGGCACGCAGGACTCCGAGGCAGAAGGTGCTCTTGGCATGCTCAGCGATCCGGCCACCTAGCTCTAGCAGGCGGCTGATCACCGAGCTACCAGACACGGCGCCCTCCCCCTCGAGCTCCTGGCACACGCTCACGGCGGTTCGCTCAAGGTCAGCGTACTCCGCTTGCGCCGCCATGAGCGCGGTGTTGACCGCCTCCTTCGCTGCAGTCTCGTCTGCCACCCTCTGCCTCAGCTCTGATCAAAGAAACGAAGATAAGCTACGAAAGACTAGAACCCAACAATATTGAAATTTCGAGCACTCACCTGCAATGTTCTTCTGCGCCTCTTCTCGCTGGACTCGGGCGGCCTCCTCGAGTGAAGACAAGGAGTTCTCCTTCTCCTTGAGGGCGGCCTCCGTATTCCGGAGGGCCACCTCCTTTTCCTCGAGGGCCTTGCCCTTCTCCTCGAGGGTCCCGGTGAGCGTGGCGACGGTTGCCTTCTCGCGCTGGAGCTCGGCCTCCTTGCCTTGGAGCTCGGGCTCCTTGCACTGGAGCCCGGCCTCCTTGCACTGGAGCTCGGCTTCCTTCTGCTCGAGCACCGTCCTGGTGCGCTGTAGCTTGGCGGTTTGCAACTCGGCTTCTCGAGCCTTCTGCTCCGCTGCGGCCTGCTGGACGTCACGCTCACCGGCGGCCCGCGCCAGCTCCTCCTCTAGCGCCTGCTGACGTGCCCCTAGATCCGCCATCTTGGTGTTGGCGTCGATGTTCTGGAGCACCAAGTCAGCATTGTGCTGTCCAAGCCAGCGCACTTGAGAGTACAGCTGGGTCATCTCGGCGCTCTTCTTGCGCGAGATGTCCCTCAGCCACTGCAAGAGGAAAGGCGTGGGTGAAACAAGTGAAATCGAGGCCAAAATACGAACGAATTCCTGGGAGGGAGCCGCTTACCTGGCTGATCTGGTAATCTGTCGTCCGATGGAGCTCCAGGGCGCGATCGAGGTGGTTCAGGATCTGAGAACCTGCCTCGATCTGCGCCTGCCAGACGGACTCCTCCTCCCGCTCATAGTGGAGAAACTCTGAGGGGACCCTGGACTGGATGATTGCCCCGTGATGGGGCCCCTCGGATGTCCCCTCGTCGAGCACCTCCACGCAGGCCGAAGTAAACTCGGCGATCTTGTCGGCGGCGCTTGCCGTAGCAGCGGGGTCGATGTCTCTCTAATCCCCGAACTCTTCGCTGCTGTCCGGCAGCTGCACCACTGGCACCACACTTTCTGTCGCCACCGGCGCCATCACCGCCACAACAACACCCTCGTCCTGGGCCTCTGCGGGCACCGAGACGTGGGCTTCCTCCGCCACCGGCGCCCTCGGCACCGACTCCTCCTCCGCGGCTACCTCGACCCCAGCCCTTGGGGGCTCGGGGACGAGGGTCTCCACCTCCGTTTGGCTGGCGGGGCGCTCCTGCGCATCCCCACCAGCTCCTTCCTCTGCGACCGGCCGGGCGGCGTTATCCGCGTCGCTCCGACCGGCCTCGAATTCGACGACCGGCCGGGCGGCGCCGTCTGCGCTGCCCCGGCCGGCCTCCCCCACGGTGGCGGCCTGAGTGGCTGCTTCAACACCACTCTGGCCGGCATCGCCCCCGTTCCCCGGAGCTCGAGCCTGTTGGGCCGCTTGGGCCCCTCGAGCCATGGCCTCCCGCAGCTTCGCAGCCTCCGCCACGATATCCACGACGGGCGGGGGCTGCGGCGCCGAGTACGGCGTGGCGCGCGCCCCGATCTTGAGGGCTTTGGTCAGTGCGTCCTTGGCAACGGCCCCGGAGCTGGAAATCGGGGAAGGAAAGCTGAGGTTAGCAGGATTGGGGGGATCAATTAAATGAACATAGAAAACAAAACCAAAAACACTTACCCGGACCGGGCACCCATGCTGCGTTTGCACGTGCCACTCCTTCGGGCCTGCGGCACGCTGACGCCCCTCGACGATTGATCCGAGGGTGTCGTCCTCAAACCCGCCTGAGGCCTCGAGGCCGTCTGCGCGGGCGTCCCCGCGCTCGCCGCGGACCCATCGCCGCCCATCAGCATCGCGGGCGCGGGGCCCCCCTCGCCCGTTGCTGGCAGGGGCGACCTCCGCTCTGTCGCAGGCGTAGATGATCTACCGCCCGCCGCCGGTGTGGGCGACCTTCGCCCGGCCACTGGCGTGGGCGACCTCTGCTCCGTCCCCGCTAGGGGCGGGTCCGCCAACAGCCCCGGTGCGGGCCTCGCTTCACGCGGCGCCGCTGGCGCGTCCTCGTCGCCAGCCTCTTGATAGACCGGCGGGGAATCCGCACCTGTTGCCGCCTCGCCATCACCCGGAAGGTGGGCCTCGGCATCCGAGGCGTCCTCCTCCTCCTCACTCGTGGATTCGGGTGTAGCGGGCCACGGCTTCCCCTCCGCACGTGCGATTTTGCACGCCTTGTCGTGTTTCTCCTTCCTCCTCCTTTTCCTGTCGGCGGCCGCCTCCACCGCTTCCTTCCGCTTCTTCACCGCCTCTGCGTGAAGGCGGTTGACCTCGCGTTCCTCTGGGACTGGAGGCCTCGAGGGGTGGCACTTACGGCCCACCCCCTTCAAAATGCAGTCAAATCGGAGTCAGGAAGCAGGAAGGGGAAAGGAATAACACAAATCGGCAACGGGTTGAAATCGAGACTCACCACTGAAATGTACCCCAGCTCGGGGCGCATCTTGATCTCCCAGAGATCGTTTGCGTCGTCGGGGAACTCCGCCACCGCGTTCCTGGCCCTCCGAGCAGCGATGCCTCGAGGGAGCAGCACCGTCGACGTCCTTGAGCCCGAGGCTGGGACCCCGGGGGTGAGGCCGAAAATCGGCAGGCTCCTCTCCGTCAGAGGAATCACCCTCTGCTGGTGGAAGTTCGCGATGACGGCAGCTGCCGTCAACCCCTTCCTTGCCAGGTGCACCAGCGCCTCAGTGAGGACCTCGAGCCTAGCTGGGGGCGACACCCCCTAGTCCCACTTGGCTGGTCTCTCCCGAAGCACCTTGTTGGTGAAGGCCGAGAGATTGTTGCCGAAGTTGCGCAGGTAGAACCACCCACGAGTCCACCCGGCGTTGTTAGTGGTCATCTTGTTGGGGATGTAGAAGTTCTTCCGACTCGGGTGCAGATGGAACATCAGGCCTCCGGCGCGCGCAAACCTCTTTGGTTGTCCCCTCACGTTCTCGACGAAGAGCTCGCCGCGGAACAGGTGGATCCACAGATCCTAGTGGACTTCGATCCCCAGGTACCCCTCGCAGACGGCAACGAAGACTGCCGCCTGCGAGATGGAATTGGGGCCGAAGTTGTGCAGCTCTGCTCCGTAGTACTCGCACAAAGCCCGCATGAACCTACTGACGGGGATGCCGAATCCCCGCTCATGCAGACGCATGAGGCTCACGACGTAGCCTTCGGGGCGGTTCGACTCGGTCTCCTCCTGCCGTGGGGACATCCACGCCGGCCACTCCGAGCTGATGTTCATCGGTAGCAGCCGGTCGGCGACCAGCTGCTCCAGAACCGCCTCTGTGGCGGTGGACTTCCCCCACGGCAGTGGCTTCCGGACATCCGACATTGCTTCGAACTACGGGGAGATGTGGGAGGGCAAGCTTTGTTGTGCCTAAGCTACGCTCTCGCTCTCTCCTTCTTCTTCCTCTCGCTCTTGGCTGTGGGCTCACGATGTAGGGGAGGCGAAGAAGGCAAGGGAGATAAAGGCAAATGGCCAGGTGAGCCCAAACAATCCCCACTCTCTCGCTTTTATTTTACCACGATGCGCGGATACGCTGCCATGGCCCGAATCCGCCGCATTCAATGCGGTAGATTTTGCCGTCGCCGACGGATGGGTCCCACGACCGCGGAGTCTCCCACGCGCGCACTCGGCAATAACTACGGTGCGGTAACCGACGGGCGCGGCGCGACTATTGCGCTGTCCCATCCGTCAGCCGCCGCCCACGCCGCTTCGTCTACCCGAGGTAGCCGCCTGAAAAGGCGCGCCCACACTACACCGCACGGACTGGGCCACGTCGCCCACGACCAGCGGTAGACCCGCGCACACGACTAGCGACTCCGCGCCGTTTGCGAACCATGACGGAATATTCCTTCCAGGGGCTCTTCACCCTCGAAGGAAACTTATTCCGAGGCCTTACTGATCAGGGGTTCGAAGCCTGGCCCGTCGAGGGTTCGACAGGCGCCTCATATCGCCAGAGTCAGGGACTGCATGGACGTGTCGTACAAGCTACCCTCGAACGCAGAGTTCGAGATGTCCTACGCAGTGTTCAAGGCCAATCGAGGGTGCCTAGAAGGGGGATCCCATCGAGGGAGAGCATCGAGCCCTCGGACCCTATCGAATGGGTCCGAGCCCCGCCTAGCGAACCTTTGCGAGTGCTTTATGTGACGTGTCCATGGACCACGAGCCGACCCTTATCGAACGGGGCACGGACGTCCACTTGAACTACCCGATAACAGCTCACCGAAGCAGCCATAGCTCGCGGCCCGGGCATGGGTAGCATGGTGCGCTTCACCCCTTCTCCCTGCGGAAGGGCGACGAGGGCCGTAACCGAAGTCGAGGGCTCCCCGAACGCCCTTACGTAGGCCGGGGCTCGGGGGCTCCTCGCACAGTGTGGCTGAGGCCGCACTCTCGAATGGATCGACGACCGTCGATTGTGAAGTTCCGTGTGTCTAACCAAAACTCCCACTCTTAACACACGCCTGCTAGATGGTTAAGCTGGATACTGGGTTGCTGTGCCAGCACGAAGAATGCCGAGGCCGGCTGAAAGAGTGCCGATGCCGGCTGAAAAAGACGCTGGACGGCCACCTCAGTAAAGCAACCAAGTGAGGCGACATTTATAGCCCTTGGACGAGTACAAACACTCCTCCAAGGCCTCGGGGGCTACACCCGCGGGTGTGCTGACGTGCCCCCACGGAGGAAACTTCACACATTCGAGGACTGAAATCTCCTGCAAGGGGTGGCACCCACCCATACACTTTCGGTCGTCCTCCCCGCGAAGGAGAATGAGACTTTATTGCTCTTTACAAACAAAGATTACAAAGGGCTACCGGCTTAAAGCCGTCGAAAAGTACAAACGCATCGCCACTTGCGTGGTAATTTTCCCTGTCTTGGGGAGGAGTGAGCGACGAAGAAGAGCACCAAGCCCCTGGCTGGCGCGACGGCCAGGCTGCTAGGGATTGCGAGGAACAGCCCCCAGATCGTACGGGTCCAGCGGGATGCCCTCCTCGCAAGCTTTCTTCTAGCATCTCCTCCGCCGAAGACCCTGCGGGGGGGTCAAGCTGGCGGACAGCACCCTCCACACCATCTCCCCGAGAGCAACCTTGTCGCCAAGGGGGACGATACGAAGAACAGCCACCAAACCTGGTGCCAACGCCATGGTCATGCGTCTCCATCCCCCTTCAGGCCAAGGGACATCGCAGAAGCAGGACCCCACGGGCCTAGTGCTCTTCTGCTGATACCACTGAAGCTAAGGGATGGTGTGCAAGTATTCTTCAAGCATCAAAGCCTAAAAAAGCCAGGCCACCCCGTCTGGGGGCCAGTCGTGAAAGGCAAAGAAAAATATTACGAGACTTAGGCGATACTAGAAGTAAGAGCATGGAAGTTGGAGAAGAAAGGGAGTCCCACGACCCCTATTTATAGCTGCATCGGGCGCCAACCTTCAAGCCTGTCGAAGGGCGAAGGCTTGGACCACCCGTGACGGCGCGGCCCTCCACGAGCGAAAGATACCGTCGATCACCATGCTGAGACACGAAGCGACAAAGCAAAGCTGAGCCCTTGGACTCTGAGCGGCGCAGCATCGGCGCTGGCCTACTGTCCTCGAACGACGCGCCACGAGGTGACCAGGGGAAGCAGGGCCGAGACCCTGAGCACAGGACAACGTGGCAAATGCACCGGCTGCAGAGCAGCAGGCGCCATCGTGGCCCTGGCCCACTCAAAACGCTGACGCGTCTTGTCCTAGGAATGAAACAAGAAGGGGCGCGTGCCTCGGAGAACTCTTTCTGCAGGCGCACTACCCCGACCGACGAGTTGTCACACCCGCTGGGCCGGCACCCAGATGCGCCTGACGGGAGCGCAGCATCGATCGATCACATCAAGGGGTAAAATCATAGAAATACCCTTTGGCCGAATCCCTTGACTCGACCAAAGCCTCGGGGGCTACTGTCGGGTACCACGATTAGGGATACCCTAATTGGGGTACTAAGATCACCCTAAAAACGCAAACACATATTTTGGCAACTGGGCCCACGAAGGCCTACGACCTCCTTCCAACCTGGAAGAAAGAAAAGGACTCAAAGAAGCCCAGCACGCGGCCTATTCGCACACCCCTCGGACCCGCGGGGCGATCTCCGCCTTGCTCGAGGGCTCCCATCGAGACCCTCGACTGCGCCCCGTATCTCCGCCTCACTCGAGGGTAGCGAACTTACCCTCGAGCGGGCAAAACATCTCCGCCTCGCTCGAGGGTAGCGGACCTACCCTCGAGCAGGGCGAATCATCTCCGCCTCGCTCGAGGCCACCCGTCGACGTAAAGGACAAACGGCCCTTCCGCTCACCCGCCCATCGTACAGAGGCATTAAAGGTCAACCACTCCTCCGCAGCGCCCAGGACCGACGATGTCAGGCCGCCATCCCCCACAGTAGATGTGACCGGAGTCCCGTCCGCCAACTCCGGTCACTGCTCCGCCATCCCGGACGCTGTGGCAGCACTGTGGGAACCTGCGACGAGGGATGAGATGTGCTTGGCACAGTTTCCGTTACTATTCTGCTAACTCCTGCTGTCCGGACCCGCCCCCTGCTCGGGAAGGGGTCCGGTGTCGCCACGCGCCCCTCAAGGAGGGACGTCCGGCACTAGCAGCCGGAGGCCCGGACCTCCCCCCTCGAGGGGGTCCGGGACCTCCACGTGTCTCCCGGACCCCTTAGTGCACGCTCTAGCACTCCGCCCAGGGGGGTCCGGGACCGCCACGCGCCCCGCTACCGCTGGCGCACATGTGTATGCAAGACCTTGGTCTACAGGGCCCACGGAACGCCACCACGCCACGTTTGGAAGACTGTACACCCTACAGAGATGACCACGCCGCTTGCTGGGGCTGGCAGGACGCCGGCGCGATCTCTGCAAGATCAAGGACGATACCCAGGACGACTGTCACGCCCGACGCCATGCCCCACAGTGTACTTTCCACAGTGCTCGACCACTGTACCTCCGCGATTCAAGGGAAGACGACGACTTACAGGATCCCCTGCGCATGTACACCGTCCCTCCTTGTGGCTATAAAAGGAGGAGGCGGGTTTCCTTTAAGGGGGATCGTCACCTACGTCATTGGCATCGCGCAATCAGCCCACTCGATAGAACGCGACACTCAGCACCACTGAGCACCCGATATTGGCACTCGCCTCAATCAACTTCTCCTCTAGCAGAGACCTGGGAGCTTCCCTCCCTCTCTCGCCATGCCTGTACCCCCTACTACAGGCACCTCCAGTGCAAGATAATACAGTGCCCTCGCACACCCCCTTGCTGGATGTACGGCCCCGCGGCCGGAACCAGGATAAACCCGTGCGTCACTATATTGCCTCTTGCATCAACATCTGGGACGAGAAAACACGCAGCATTAATAGTTGGGATCCGGACCGCCGGGTCAGGACACCGACAGTTGGCGCGCCAGGTAGGGTCTCGCTGCGTGACATTTTCTCTTTTGTTCCCATTTGATCTCCAGGGATGGCGAGCAGATCCAACCTATTCCCCATGGGCGTCTCGGATCCGCTCCCAGCAGGATACGTGATCTGGTTCGAGAGTCTCGAGTTCAGAGCAACCGGCAACGGTTACCTCATGGAGCTCCTCTCGCCCAGACGCAACCCACACACTCCGACTTCACCAGCCCGGCGCAACAGGCGCTCGGGCCAGCATTCGCGACAAGTGTGCGCAGAGCGGCGCCGGGCGGCGTGCCTCAGCCCCCCCACGTGGGTTGAGGTTGCCATGTCACGGCTCAGCATCGCGGCCGACGGGGCCATCGCTTCGTCATCACGTGCTTCGGCGTCAGCTACGCCGGCACCATCATCAACTGCAGCCTTAGTGCCTCCCACGGGGGGGGGGGGGGGGGGGCGACTGCGGCATCGCCCTTCCCCATCGGGATGCGCAACGCTGCCTCCTACGCCTCTTCGTCCAGCACCAATTTCGCTGAATATGAGGATCTGCCGGGTCATCACCTCCTGTCGATCCGCAACCTCATCGCATCATCTCCTAACAACTCCTACCCCGAGACGGCGAGCTCGATCGCCGACGACATCAACTTCTTCATGGACAACTTTACGGCCGAGGAGGCCGAGGACTACTCCGGGGTCGACCCCGGCGCTTTCCTCTCGTTCCAGCTGGCGACGGCTTACTACCTCACCTTCTCTGAGGACTCCAGCGAGGGGGATTACGATCCCGCCCGGGAGTGCTTCATGGTCCAGCTCGCGGACAGGCAAGAGGACAACGCTCCGGGTGATGACGGGAACGGTGGGGCAGACGCGCAGGCGAACCAACCGGTGGTGCTGCCTGCGGCTCCTTCTTCTTCGTCAAGCTCGGCGGCGCGGCAGGCACAGCTGGCGCAGCTCAAGGAGCTTCAAGCCAAGCTCGACGAGCAGCGTCGGCAGACTCAGGAGCTGCGCACCGCACTCGAGCAACAGCGCACCGCGCGTGGTGCACATGCCCAGGCGGCGGCCAGCGTTGCACGGGAGCGGATCTTTGCAGATGACAACGTCGACAAACCTCCGGAACTGAAGACAGCCGGCGAAAAACTCGTCGCTGCGGCCTACCTACTCCAAGCGATGCCCGAGCCATCGACTACTTCGGGTCGTAACCTGCGCCGCGAGGCACAGGCGCTCATCGAGCAAACAGTAATTCTTCACTAGTTTTATGCAAAATCATCGATGTCATCTGACATCAATGAATAGGCCTAGCTCCGACCTCCGCCCCTGACCCACGAGCTAATACGCTAAAGTGTTACTCCCTCCATCCAATTTTGATTGATATATTTCCATATGGCACAATGACCAAGGGCACCAAATGTGTTTATCAATATCATAAATACAACATAGACTTTTTATTGGCCCTCCAATGTTTTAACTGGGAATTCCTCGTTTCTAGTGCTATTTATTGCTACAACCCATGCCAATATCAAATATAGCTATCATTTTTGAACATTTGAAGTTTTGAAATATAGCTATCAAAAGTGGATGGAGAGAGTAGAGTTTAGCATTTAATTTTCGCTTATCCAAATAGACTTTTATATACTCGGATGCCACCCCTGACAGAGCCCCAACTGGGTTTCCAGTGTGTTTGCAAACCAACTCAAATAGATAGCACAGCCAGAGCTCCCTCCTCCGGTCCTCCCCAACCCAAAGTTCCCTTCCAACAAAGGTCAACCAGGCAGGCACTCTCGTGTGTGTCGTCTCATGCCCAGGCCACGCTAATCCACGCGAGCAGAGCAGGTGCGCTGCGCAGCACATGGACACGTACATGTCTCTCTCCCTGGAGCGCAGCAGCCGCGGCGTCGTCGCCACGCCCGGGCCTCCGGCCGCCGGCGGTTCCACTGCCGCGTACCCGCGCGTGGTCGCGGGCATGGACACGTCCCTCTCCCTGGTGGCCGGCGCCGCGGCGTCGCACGCGCACGGCCAGTACCTCCCCCTCAACGAGAACGACTCCCTGGACATGGTCCTCTTCGACGTGCTCCGCGAGGCGTCCGGCGGCGGGTCCGCTGCGCCCGCCACCTGCCCGCCGCTCCCGGCCTCGACGCCGCTGCGGCCTCCTCCTCCGCTGGTGGCGCTCGCTCCGGGCGCCGCGGGCAAGGTCGTCGGCGCCGGCGGTTGCAACGACAACGGCAGGGCCGCGCCCGCGCACGCACCGAAGGCGACGGGCGCGGGGCGGCACTACCGCGGGGTGAGGCGGCGGCCGTGGGGCAAGTACGCCGCGGAGATCCGCGACCCGTCGCGGCACGGCGCGCGGCTCTGGCTCGGCACCTTCGGCACGGCCGAGGAGGCCGCCGCGGCGTACGACCGCGCGGCGTTCCGTATGCGGGGAGCCAAGGCGCTGCTCAACTTCCCCCGCGCCGCCGCGGGCTGCGGGGCCACCGCCATGGCGAAGCACGCTGCTGGAGTGACGGAGGCCAAGTGAACGGGGGCGATGGTAAGATTGCGATCGGAATGACTCGGGTCACACTGGAAGCTGCTCCCATGATTGTGAATGTTTCTAAGCATTAATCTGTCCGTGGTAGGGGATTAGGGTGGGTATATGGTAGTGATCGCTCTTCTAGCTGTTTCGACATACTCTTCTAGCTGTTTCGGCATACTGTGAAGCATGGTGGTTCAATTTGAGCTTTTCTTTTACCCCATACAGCTCCAATGTTTTTTTGTGTTTTTCTTCAACATTTTGTTTTGGGGCCGAAACGTGCACTGTCCCATTTCTGGTTCTTTGCCCACGGACATAGGCACATAGGCAGTTCGAGATGAAAACATGAATGCTTTAGTTTAACAAAAAGATTTCTCAGTGTGAACTAATGCGTATAGAATCTGTCAACTTCCAGTACGAAATGATAGCGTAACTTGCCAAGATTTCAGGAATCGGATCCCAATAGGATCCATTTTGCCAACCAAACAAGCAATGATACTACCTGTTCAGCAAGAAAGAGCTGAGAAAGTAAGAGCTCCTGAATGTTCGCTCGAGGAATCACGGATAATTTGGTGCGCTATGGGAGAAAGAAACGCCCAACGTGAAGATTCGAGAGGACCGTGCCCATGTGGAATTTGGCAGGCAAAAGAAAAATCTATAAAAGCAAAGCAACAGACATATCGCCCGATCCACGGTGGAGTCCACTGCCCGCATAACACTGGCAATGGCAACTTGTAAACCAACAAGACATCAAAATATTTTCCATGGAACATTCGCTGTCCCACCGTCTGCCTTAGCTCAGGGATGACGTCATCACAGGCAACGTGGGAATCCATGCTTCACCCACTTTGCCAGGAAATTCGAGTCCTACCAGTTTCCACCTTTCCAATGCCTAATTTCAGGTCGACCAAAGAATGATCTGTCCATACAAAGATATGCAGGCTGGCACATCAGAATTCATCAAATTTCGTGGGTTTGGAGGATTTACCACTCCATGCATCAGCACGTACATAGTTGGTATACATGGAGACATTAAATAGAAATCGCGAAACGCACTTCATAAGTTCTCATTTTCACCTTCCCTGAAGCATGAGCAGCTAAATTACCAAACGGTCAGATTTGCTATCACAGGATCTGAAGAAAATCAGAAATGCAGGTAAATCTTTGTAATTCACTCATACTTTCCAAGCCCCACTGTACATCTGTAGTCTGTACCATACAGTCATACTCCCTGAGTCCTTGACTCCATGTAACATCCAGGAAATTCTAACGATGGAAAAGTACGCACCACCAGGATGGCCAAGAATGACACTTAATCCACTAGAGCACATGCCTGAAATCTATAATGATACTGTGATGTTGACCTGACACCACTTCAGAACTGAAAGCTTTACATCAGCAGTTGCTTGCTACCTTGCTACTCCAATCGTGGATGAGTGGCATGCATGGAACCATGATCACACTGGCAGATAAAAAGATTCCTTAGCTTCTGACTGTACCACTTAATTCCGGTACACAATATTTTGATGTTTATCTGTATAAAGCACTGTTAGTGCTGCGATCATGCTAGGAGATAAGACATTTGACGACAAGCCAAGCTCCTCGACAAATAAAGTACCCCTTTTCTTGATGGGTTCATAGAGAACCTGGAATACTTGGCCAGCTGATTCAACTTGCATCTGACGGACGTCATCATTAGAAATAACCTTGCTGTTCCAATCAAATGGGATAAATATGTTGAGGTCCGATTCACAACATGAAAACATAAAAATTAAGACATAATATTGCTAAAAAATGGAAATGCAATGCGACTCAGGAAATCAAGGAAGATGTAATTTGTAACTAGCAATAATATGATGCCAATGTTATCCTTGAAAAATTACTAATTTGTATTCGTTCATACACAAAACCTGATCAACTATTCACATGGGTGATCTGCTATTTCCAACAACTGACACAACAAGATGACAAAGGTTAGGGAAAAAGATGTTCTATGCCATATGTAGAAAAATTGAAGCATTAAAAAAAATTATGACTTCTTATAAAATGGAAACTAGAATTACTGTTAACAAAGGTATCAGATAACTTGTTATTCTTGTCCATATGTGATGTTATTAATGCCAAATTGCATATTTACTGCATACGGAGAACCAGAAAACTTATGATTCATATCCCACCTTTTTGTTCTTGAACACACGGGAGAACTGCGATTAATTGCATTAAGAAGGAATAGAAAGCTTGTTACGGCCGGTTTCCTGGATTTCTTAAGTTACATACGCGCTTGTTGACATAGTTTGATTACCTCAACATAAGGGCTATCCACTGCTACTGCCTATCAGTACTACTAGGCCTTTTGTAGCTTGTGAGGAACCATTGGTGAATGTCATCGTGCACTGCCTGCAAAAGGCCTGGGACCATATCCCACATTGATATTGTGCTATAATAGGTGGTACTCTAAATAAGACCATGGGTGCAGAAAGGATGGCACTATAACACAAAGGACAACCTTCAAACCCTCAACCCTTAAATATTGTACATCCCACATTCAGGAACTCGAAGGGCGGGCCTGGTGCAGCGGTAGAGCCTACCGTTTGTAACCGGAAGGTCCCAGGTTCGAGCCCCAGCCTCTGCACATTTGTGTGGGTAAGACTTGAGGCTTAAAGACAACCCTTCCCCAGACCCCGCACAGTGCGGGAAGCCTACGACACTGGGTACGCCACATTCAGGAACTCGAATGAGTAATTCAGTGAAGGCTTGTTTGTGATTATTTTGCATAGTTAGACGCTCCCCTTGTACCTCTATAAAAGGGTCTACGTTAGAAAATACTACCTTAGATTTGCAGCTAGATTCTTGGCTGTACAAGCTCGAAAAAGGACCTCAGGCACAACAGGAGAGTTCATGAGAATGTTGGGCAGAGAAATAAAGTTTATCTTTTTCCTCAAGTGGATCAAGCATTCTGTAATGAAATGAGCTTGGTAAGCTACCACACAGGGTAATTTTGCAAGCATTAGTCCCATAACAGCTGTCCCTGAAGTACATAATGCTGCTCTACTAGCCTGCAAAAGAGCAATACTTCTTAGTTCACGCACGAGATGCTGAAAGTGCAGTGAAATTCGCTGCAGCATCTAGCAAATAACTGCAATAACAAAGTTTTGTGATGACAGCTCGCACAGAGAGACTTGGCTGCTAAAGTTACAGACTCCAAAAGTTGCTTCCTCCATTTTCAAATATATGACGTTTAGGACAAGCTCATTAGCTCAAAAAACACATCATAGAAATTTCTCTTTAGCACTCTTTATTAATACACTGTACTACCAAGGGGTGTAATTGGCTCAAGATGTAACATATGTCATACGCTGATGAGTATTAAATAATCCATGATCACGCCAATATGCATACTCCATCATATCTTGTGGGCCTGAAGTAACACTCGTTGGTTGTGATATATACTATCTGGTTAGGGACCAAGAGCTGCTACTTATATATTTGAATATGTTGCAGTTTAATAAACCAATGATGTAACTGGTTGTGGTAGGAAACACCAAAACAGCCACCTACCTTAGTAGTCAAAAATTCAGGATAATGTGCTGAGCCTTGTGTCCACATAGACAGAAGTGACCGCTATCCATGCGCATGTCAAAAAGAAACTGCTCTAAGAGAGTCACTGACAATAACCAGCTGTACAATGTTGACTAATCCATATGCTGACAAAAATTAACAAAAAAAAATGCAGGTGGCCTTTTGGAATGGCAACTGACACATGTTCCGCTAATAAAAAAAGGAGGCTATGATTAGAAGCGAAAAAAATCATCTGATAAGATCATTGCTCAAGCACCCCCATCAAAACCCCATACTCCAGTGACAAAACACAGGGTTAGGGTCATCACTTGTATACCAATAGGTCAACCTTAATACTATTGTGTGTCCATTGTGTTGTTATACTAACTTGCTATCAAGTATCACCTATCATGTAGCATCCTATCTTAATCACAGATTTATTTCATAAAATTGCCTATGAAAAAAGGATAGAAGCATGGGTAAAAAGTGATACATGGGACAGTTCACTAATAGCACCAACGAACATTTGCCTAGACTTCTCTTTAGTTATATTATTTTATCCTGCGTACCCTATAGAAGTTCACACCAAGCATGAAGCTTTTGAGGATCACAATGACAATATGCAATTCAATTGCTTGGAAAATATGGTTTCTCAAAAGACCTTCACACTAGTAAATGGATAAAAAAGAGCCAAAACATTATGAAATTTACTTTTGCTTGAATTAGACTTAATTAATATAAAAAGAGAAGTGAGCTCACACTGAATGCATCATATCTTTCCTTAAGCGAACCCCCAGGTATCAACACCACTGGAAAAGGCCCTGACTGAACAGCCTTTTCAACATAGGTTCTCACATCTCGATGTGGAGCAACTGGGATGACTAGTGACAGTTCATGAAATGTATGCCTTAAGTTTTGCACAGAATGCAAAAAGATTGGAAGCATTCGAACTACCTCCTGCATCCTACTTCCCGGCATAATGGTTATGATTGTGGCATCTAGCAAAGGTGTATATCTCATTAGAAAGCAGACATGTACTGACTGCACTATTCAAAAATGCACAATGAGACTTAATGCACTAAGAAACAATTAGACAACTCCAGAGAGGTGGATATGCAAGTATGCAACATCTTGCTATGAAACATTATTGATGCTTGCATAAAATCTGATGGTCTGGCATCGCTCAAAATACAATCCGTATATCATTTTACTGCATGTGGATCATATATCTGACCATATCATCATCTCCAAGTCCACAGTACCATAAGTTGAAACAATAGATGGAGGCTTACGATTGGCATATATAGTTTATTTCTATTGCAGTTGAAACTAATACAAATGTGACCCACAAGACATATTGCCATTATGGCAAAATGTTTTGGCTAGCTGATTTAACAGTCGTACAATACAAGTTACTCAGAACTGGCTCCGAAAAGCGAACAATTCACAATAATTGCTCCAACAGGGCAAATTTTATCAGCCGTAATACAGTAGCCATGATTCTTTTAATCTAATTGATCAAGCTACAATATCAACCAAATGGAGCCATCACCAACAGCCTAGCACTAACAGCACAAATTAAGAGTTCACTCAATTAACCGGCAGTTCAAACTGCCAGAGTAGTTTGCAGAATTGAACTTGCATCATTATCAGACAGCAATATTCAGATTAGCTACTGGAAATCAGAGTGTAGTTCCTCCTAAGATTTAATTCAAATGGATGTATCAGAAAGCACATATATATTATTAGAGATATGTATAGATGACTTGTCTTGTACTCCAAGTCTTGAAGACTCTTACTTGTACATCAAGCTGTCTCTCGGCTATATATATGAAAGGTCACCCCCACCCCCCACCCCGTGTGCGGTGTTTCCCCAATCTCTACCTCTCTACATATATAGCCCTAATCTGATAAACGTGATAAAAAAAAGCCAAAATAGAAGATAACCATTGGCACTTACAATCCAGGATATTTGTGCGCCTAAAAACCAGCATTAGAAGAATGATGTGTATGATTACCTGAGGACAGCCCATGTTCCAGCCGGAAAGCTTCACAACTCTTTTGATGTTTAGAGTTGTCATGAGACAATTCAGGTCCCTAAAATAATTGTGCAGTCAAGGTGTTAAATTGTAAGTCAAAATAGTGATCCCATGAGTCAAATGTACCTATAAACTACAATGGATTGACCTTGATTCTGGGGTCTTGACAATTCAATTACATGATATAAACATTTCCAGTTACCAGATCCAAATGACATGTTTACAATGAAATAATTTGATTGCTTGATCAGTAGCTATTCCATACAAAAAGTACAGTAGATAAACACTAAAACACCACACGCGTGCTCTCCGCCCTCCTCATCTTTTAAGTTTATTTTTATCCTCAATTCACTTTATTAACAATATGACTGCATGTGACTTTCTTGGTTTAATACAAGGTTTTTTATGCGAGAAAGCTATAACTGGCCACATGGGGATACGCAAAGCATGAAAACAGTTTGGGGGAAAAAAGATTAATGAGTGGACAGAAAAACTTTGAATTCAACAATTCGTAAAGGTAATGACATTGATGCTGAGCTAAAGTTACACAAGTCTTTACCATGTTCAAGCCAATAGCATCATCCAATAATGGATGACCCACATAAGTAGCAGGCAACCCATTTAATCTGCATATTTCTTCCTCAAATGGAAGAATACACAACATGTGATCCACAAAATCATGCAGCTTTGAGAGCCTGCTTTCACCACCTTTCCAGGCCCAGAATGATGGTGAAACATAATGGATATGTAGAGGACTTTGAACCTTTTGATTGCTTCTGCCTAGACAACATAAAATTTTATTCCATATTTCCTCGTGAATGAATAAATCAGGAGACAATGACACCCTTACATTTCAGTTGCTTCAATAGGCGAAAAGAGAACCCCTTTGAATCAACTGTAACCACAGCATGAGGTTGGAATAACATAGCTGCATTTACAGTATTCCCAATTTTCTTCTGCAGAATTAAAGTGAGTATGATCAATGTCAAGTGCATCATACGAACAGAAAGCAAAGCATGAGGCACACACCAATGTAGCACCTTGACACTATATATGTGTGGCAGCAGCTCCCACAAGCCCATAATGGCAATTTCTTCCATGGGGAAAAGTGACTGCAAACCTTCCTTGCACATTAATTCCCTACATTCACAAAAGAGGATGTATAATGGGGAAGGAATGAAAGGCCAGATTTGAACAAAAGATATGATCCACGTTTCAACTTGAAGCTGGGATCAAATCAAATCGCAGATGGAAAAGTAAAATAATGCAATTATATGCTGAAAAGATCATTCCATGGGCACAGTTAGCACATGAAAATTTCACTCTTCACCTTCAAATAAAGAGAATATAGAAAAGAGACCAGAGAAATGAAGAATGGTGGAAACACAACAAAAAATTATTTCTTCTGATGGAGAAAAGCAGAAGAAAAGCAGGTTCAAATGTATGATGTTGCCTTTCATTTACCTTTGTCTTCTAATTCAACTCTTCTGTAGAGAAGGAAACGATACAAGAATACAGGATAACTATTAACTTCTCTCAAGTGAGGAGGCAGACAAGAAAAAGAATTGTACCACGGACCCCCCCCCCCCCCCCCCGCGATTTTTCTGTCCACCCTCTCCAATCTAGTCATATATATATTCACACTAGAATCAGAAAGAGTGGTGGCCTCATTCTTGTGTCCTTAATGTGCTAAACCTAAAAGAAATACTGTCTCGATGAGCATGGCATGCCAGTATAGTGATTGACAAGGACACATGAAACTTCAACAATATCTGGCTCCGTCTAAAAATTGATTACCACGCTGTAGACCTCTTACCCTGCCTTTCCATTCGCCTCTGTAAATTTTAATGTTTCAAGTGTGGTGACGCCTTCTGAAGAATGAAAAGCTATCCAAAAACTAATGTCGCTTCTAACTTGTTCGACACCAACCAGCATATACACAACTGTTAGATGCTACTCAAGGATCCATAGGCGTGCACTACACCAATGTGCATACGCATGATAAATCAAATGCCATTATGTCAAACCTCTATAAGTCGATAGTCGATATAAATTCAGGAATCAGGAGTTTTCAAGTAAATACGACGCACTAAACTTCAATGCCACGAGATGACGAGGTATTGAACCAAAAATATGGATGAACGGGAGGGAGAACAGTCGAACACGCACCCGCCAACGCCAGCGAACCGGACGGGCACAGGCGAGAGCGCCTTGAGCGACGCCATGAGCCGCGAGGCGAGCGAGTCGCCGGAGACCTCGCCCGCGACCACGAACACCCGGAGCTCCCCGTCCCGAGCCGCGGCGTCCACCACCCTACCGTACGAGAGCGCGCGCGCGAGGGGCTTGGCTGGCAGCGCTCGCCGACGCCCCGCGGCTGCAATCCATCGCAGTAGCATCTGGCGCGTCAGAAGAAAGCGGCGCCGGAGGGAGGCAGGGAGCGGAGAATTGAGACTGGACGGCGGACTGGTTGGCGGGCTGGCGGCGGCTTCTCTTTAGATTTTAGAAGCAGCCCAACACAGGTCTCTTGTGGGCCTTCTGAAACCCGAATAAAACCCTCGAGCTGCTGCGGGGCGTGGGCTTTTCCGCTCCCGACCGCGCAAAAATATCACGATCCACACCCATTCCCCGCTGCCGCCGCCGCCGCCGCGAACGAGATGGCGGCAGCCCTCCTTCTCCGCGGTCTCCGCTCGTCGGCGAGCCGGGCACACACCCACTCGCTCTCCCATGCATCGTCCCCATCGGCGCTGGGGTCATCCCTCCTGCGCCGGCTCTACTCCTCCGCGGCGGCGTCCGCCGCTGCGTCGCCTGCTTTAACACCCAGCGGCGTCATGGACCCGTCCCGCATCCGCAACGTGGCGGTGATAGCCCACGTCGACCACGGGAAGACTACGCTCATGGACCGGCTCCTGCGGCAGTGCGGGGCCGATATCCCCCACGAGCGCGCCATGGACTCCATCAGCCTCGAGCGCGAGCGCGGCATCACCATTGCCTCCAAGGTTGGTAACACATCTCGCAGGACCCGTGCTTGCGTGCGTCGTAAAGGAGCATGGAGCTGGGGATTCTTATTCTATCACCGTTGCGTTTGACAAGTTGCGCGCGTATGAAGCAAGGGTCTTAATATAAATTATCAGAAGGAAATGAGATCCGTTACAGAGGCCATTCCCAAATTTTGGCATGCGTTTTCGAGTGATGCTTTGAACTTTGATTGAGTTCGTTGTGTTAACTGTTAGATGAATTCAAATTAGTCGGATGATGGTTATGTCACAACTGGTCCTAAGGACTATTCTAAAGTGTGTGTTCTGCTTGATGATCCATGTGGCTCATTTGCATCAAATTGTAAATACCTTGTGCCTATTTCCATGAGAACTGGGAGTAGCAGGAGAAGAAACAGCATAACATCGATTTTATGCTAGGCTACTTGTCTTCGAGCAGTGAATTTCAAACCCCCATATGACATCAATCCACATGCTAGCATCAAGAGTGACAAGCTGGTGTTGCCATACTATTGCATAAAGAATTGTTAAGTTGCTACTGGAAAATACTGCATTGTGTAGGAGATTTGTGTGCAGATCATTTCTTGTCCACTATTCCTATACAGATTCCATTTCACATTTGATCTCTTATGCTAATGTGTCCACAAAATGGTCTTGTTAAAATTTTCTTGACCTAAATTCAGGCTTAATTATCATGCTTGTTATATTGACACATAAGTTGCACTGTTGCAGCATTATCAACACTTTGTGCAACAATTATAAGGGCCTTGTAGTTAAAATAGTGGTCAAGTTTTTTTTTCGACTCAAGGTTCCCCTCATTTCCATTAACGAGAACGGAAATACCAAGTTGTTCCAGCGATACAGACTGAGGGAGGGAGGGAGGAAAAAGGTTCAGCAACACATAGACTACCTACCTGATTCAAGCAAGATAGCCTGGGCTAGGAGCTAGTGGTCAAGTATTTGTCTGACATCAAAGCTGTATGTAGAATAGGGTCTACTAACTGCTCCTTGCTTGTGGATGTCACTCAACTTGCTATCTGTGTAAGCTCGGAACATTCTTACATGACCTTAAAGAGCTTGATGAACAACCATTATCTGGTACTTTCATGTGTGTCTAGTGAATCAGAAACACAGAATCAAGTCAAGCACTTCTTAGGAAAAAAGGGTCTAATTGTGTTTCAGTAGTTTGAAGCGAGTAGAATTAAAACCAGACTACTATATTGTATTCTCTTATAACATGTAGCATTAATCTTACCTGTTGATATGATACAACTTTGACATGTCAGCTATCTAATGTAATATCTCGCATGCCGAGCTAGTTTTGATGTTTAACCTTACTATATGCAAGATTGATTTGAACTAACGTAACTGCATAGTCTGGGTGATAAATATGCTTGGACAGTTCATGTGGAAATTGGACACTCATAATCTCTGCTGATTATCACTAACCTTATTTCCTAAGGTCCTGCTCCTGCATTAATTGCTGTAGTGAAGTATTGTTGTATTTGCAAAGGCCAGCTTGCTTCTTGCTATATAAAACATGCCATACGACATCTTAAGTAACCCTGCTTACTGATTCTGGTATTTTTTAGGTCACTTCTGTTTCTTGGAAGGAAACTGAACTCAACATGGTTGATACCCCTGGCCACGCTGATTTCGGTGGTGAGGTATAATTTTCTATGATTTGGACCTAAATGGTGGATTGTTGTCCCATTCAGACATCCCCCCCCTCCCTCAAAAAAAAAAAAGTTCCGTAGTCAACTCAACCAGCAATTTTGGTGCGATGTACAACATTATTATTGTCTATTTGTTTTGCAGGTTGAACGAGTTGTGGGAATGGTGGAAGGAGCTGTCTTGGTTGTTGATGCTGGAGAGGGACCCTTAGCACAAACTAAATTTGTCCTTTCAAAGGCTTTAAAGTATGGCTTGCGCCCAATTCTCCTCCTCAACAAGGTTGATAGGCCTTCAGGTCTGCTCACTATCAGATGTTAAAGTTATTTCGATGGTATTTTCTGAGCGCAATTGATCAGGTTAAAGGCACAACAGAATGATAATTTATTTTTACAGAGAAACCAGCTTAGTGTTCATCATCTTAATTAAAATGGAACTGCATCTTTGATTTGTACTGGTTTGTTCAAGTAAACTAATTGATAATAGTCTTAAGGTGAGCATTTCCATCTACTTTGTCACAGTAATACAACTAAATGCAGACTACATGACATCTAAAGTGAAAAGGCTTTGCATTTTAGATTGATTAATGTAAGGGGATGACAAGTACAATGTATGTGCTTCAAGATTTTTTCCCCAACAGGAGTCACTAAAATTAGGTTCATTCGGTAATATCTGTGAAATGTATATTATGTTAAATTCATTTAGTAAATTAAAATGATTGGGCCATAAGTTTCTTTAGAGATAGTTTTGATTCAAACTTCTAAGCAGGGGTGAAGACGAAAAAAATGGAAGTTACTCATTACAATCAAATTTTTACCACTTTATGCACCCCCTCCCCCCTCCCCCAAAAAAAATATAGAATATATGCATCCCTCAGAGCAACCTAGTTCTAGTGGTGCACCCCTTTCCTGTTTGCTCTAGCTTCACCCCTGCTTCTAAATATTCTTGGTTCTGTTAGCCAAATGTTTTTTTGGAAACTGAAATTTATGCAATACATAGACTTGCTTTAATTTAGATGAAACAATGCTATTCAAAATTATTAACTTCTACAGGTTCCTGGTACTTCAGATTTTAGTAACTCTTTTATGCTGCATCAAACAGTTTCTGAAGAAACCTGCAATGAGGTAGAGAGCTTGGTTTTTGATCTTTTTGCAAACCTTGGTGCTACAGGTGCAGTCCTGCTCTTCAATTGGGTTTCTTTGAAGTTCTTTCTTTTGTTTTTGTGACCTTCTTTCGTTTGGATTTTGCAGAAGAACAGTTAGATTTCCCAGTTCTTTATGCATCCGCTAAAGAAGGGTGGGCTTCCTTAACTTTCACCAAGAACCCTCCTGATGATGCAAAGAATATGTCTTCGTTGCTCGATTCCATTATACAGCATGTTCCTTCACCAAAAGCTGATCTTGAGTCCCCATTCCAAATGTTGGTTAGTATGTTTGATATTGTTTGTGGTGCATTTTCAATTTCTTTTTTCATTCTTCAATTCCATCCCAATTATGCATATGGTAGGATCACTGCCCATTAAGGAGATGTCTTTATTCATATGAATTCCGTTTGATTTTTCTAATAGAAGAAAAGCACGCCTTCCATTCTTAGCACATTCGCTTTAATGCCACAATCCATGACACCGATTTGGCATCCCATTCACTGTCACCAGTAATCTTAATCGCTACTTGGGTTCCTGCCTGTTGAGAGGACATCATTAACAATAGGAGGGTGACTGGGTTTGGGGCAGGTGGATGGGAGGATGGTAGTACTGTCAAGATGCCCTCAGGATAGCCCATGGCCCCCATTCCAAGCTAGCATCCCAAATACACATCCATCACTCTTTAACCCTCATTAATTGTTACCCATGTCCAACAGGCCACAACACTGATCTTTGACCCAATTGAACCTGGGTTCATGGTCACTATGGTTAAGGACAGTATCAATAAAGAATAACTGAGTTGTAGAAGGATAAGTCATAGTAACCAGAATCTTGTGGGGAGGCCACAACCGGGAGTCAACTGAATATCTCGGAAATGGCACGTGGCATGTGAGGTCTGAGTGAAACCCAAACAAATGAAAAAAGAGAAACTGAGTTCGAGTGATAGGCGAGTCTTGTGCTTGAGCACCATGTCTGCAGATCAGAGCTGCATATTTTGCAAGGATGAATAGCAGCTCTCTTGGTGTGTGAGGACCAGCAAATTGGTAGGCTGCTGATGTTCCTAAGCAAGACGTTTACTTAGTGTAGCTAGAAGCCAAGTTAGCTTTGGCCTGCTAATGTACAAACTAGCAGCAGTAGCAAGTAGCTGTCTGGTTTGCAACAGCAAACCGACTTACATCAACTGACTCTGTACTATAAATATGAAGCAATGCAAATGAAGCAGCAGCCATTGCAGCACAATAACCTGTCAGCAAGACTACCTGTTTGTGCATTTATGTCCATTGTCCAGTGAGCAAGAGAGCTTACAACACTGAGGACACCGAGGCTATACCATCCTCACAGCCTTCATCTTGAACTCCGTCTGACAGCATGGCTTGGTGGTAGCGGGAGAGCGCAACAGAGGCAAGAGCACACAGGCAGTGAGTGGAAAGCAAGGTGTTGGGAACCAGTGAAACAGCAGGAAAGCGTGGGCGGTGGGAAGTATGTTGTAGCACGTCACAAAAAATGAGTTGCATGACCAACTAACAGGTAACAGAAGTAGCTGTAGCCTTGTGGGAGTTTGAGGGAGACGAGCGAAAGTTTGGTGGGGCTGGATGACGTGAAGAAAGAGAGCTTGTACAGTCATGCATTGTGCTCTGCTATTGTTGGAATGATTGAGAGTAACATGAGCTGAATTGACGGGTGGGGCCTTTAACCATTGTTGCCTTCTTTTCTTTGCAATTTCCCCTTTCTTTTCTCTTTGTAATATTATTGCATATTTGGATATTAGTTCCAAATCATGAACCCAATCACTGATTTACAAACCCTATTCCCGATACACTAACCAAAGTTGTACTGCTAGGGAACCTTGCCTTTAAAATGTCCTTTCCACACCAAGGGCCTGGTCTCATGCAGGAATGCTCCCGACTAAATACATGAATTGATCATTCCAAAATCTCTCTTTGGAGGTTGTAATTCACTTTTTCTTTCACAGGTTTCCATGATGGAACGTGATTTTTATCTAGGACGAATACTCACTGGGAGAGTAAGATCTGGAGTTCTCCGTGTTGGTGACAAAGTGCATGGTCTTCGCAGCACAGATGATGGAGTTCAAAAGATTGAAGACGGAAAGGTTTGCCAGAACTTTGTGCACTTTTGCCTTCTAAATTCTGACCACATTCTTTTGTCCTTCAGTATGTGTTAATTATTGTCTTTTCGATGAAAAATAATTTAGGTTATCAAACTCATGAAAAAGAAAGGCACAAGTATGGTAACAGTAGAGGCTGCAGGGGCTGGTGATATTATTTCAATGGCTGGATTGGCTGCTCCAGCAATTGGACATACTGTGGCAAATTCAGAGGTAGCACTATGTCTTGATCGGCTACTTGACCTTGTCAGTTGCCATAAATTTACTAATACTGTTTAATTGAGTGATTGCTATTTTTAGGTATTGACTGCTCTGCCTACAATTGAGTTGGATCCTCCCACAATATCTATGACATTTGGTGTGAATGATTCACCATTGGCTGGTCGTGATGGCACTCATGTAAGTAACTTCCTTCTACATCAAATTTAACGGTGCTCCCATTATTTTTACTGTCTTTCTGCTGTGCAAATCTGAGTCCTGAAACAGAAAAGATCAAAGAGCTGCCTGACATTAGCAAACTTCCTCCAGCCTCTCTAAACTACTGATCAGTTTTTTGTCATCAATTTGGAGATTAAGTCAGGACTTAATGATGCTTGCTGTCATTTGCCAAAGTGGAACACTAGTGATCAGCCTCATTTGGTTATAGGCTTAGATCCAATAAGACCTATTTTAGACCAGCTTCACATGTGTCGGTACCCTGTAGCAGGGATACCCACTTCTACTGCAGCAAGGCAAGGCCCGCGTAGTTATCCGTAACCACGCGGTAAAGGGCGAAGCAGCCGGGCCCCACGGGTCAGGCCCTTACCTCACCGGGCCAACGGCCCCAGACCCGCTCCCCGCTTGGGGACGGGTCCGGAGACGCTACGTGTCCCTGAGGAAGGGAAGCTCCGAGCTGACAGCCGAGGCCGCGGACCCCCTATAGGGGTCCGGGACCTCCCACGCGGTAGAACCAACATACCACTGGGGGGGCTCCGGAGCCGTGGCGTGTTACGCAGGCGCGGGTGCAGGCTTGAGCGCGAGTCTTCCGCTGGAAGACTCGCCCACCCACCGCATTCAATGCGGGTAGTTGAGGCGTGCTCTGCCGACGCGGCACGCGGGGCAGCATTTATCAGGTCTCACTGTGGACCGCGTATTATCAAGGTACACAGTGCAGCCGCCTGCGACGCACCCGCGCAGAGCCCGTCTGCCGTATTAATTGGATACGACGGCACGACACTTTTCCATCATGCCGCCTACGCCGCAAGCTACGCGGCCCGTTCAGCTACGTGGCAGGCGACGCCGCTAGCTACGCCTGGTGCCGTTCCGACAAGACAGCGCCTGGACATGCTGAACGGGGGATTCTAGGAGCAGGCAAGGAAATCCAAGAGAGATCTCCTTCCCCTGCGACGCCATAATGTATGAACAGTACGTTATTTTATACTACATCGTTGGGCCCACCTGTCGGGGATCCAGCAGTCATGTACGCGCCTCCCTTGAGATATAAAGGGGGGGCGCTCGCTGCACAGGACAAGCTCTCCAGAGCTCACACACACTCTAACACGGGCTGGACTCAGCTCCAAGCTCTTTCAGACTTGAGCAATACAACACACAGTGGACGTAGGGTATTACGCTCCGGCGGCCCGAACCACTCTAAACCTGATGTGTTCATCGTGTTCTTGAGCGAGATCGAACTAGTCGCTAGCTAACCCCCGAGTACTCACCCTCTGGGCTTAGGCGGGTGCATTCCGCCACCCGGCTGTGGTTTGCCACACCACGACATTTGGCGCGCCAGGTAGGGGGCTCTAGCTGGTTGCAGTTCATCTCTTGCTCGTCTCCATGGTTCGGGTGGACGACGTGGAGATGACAGAGGGTGTGGCGTCCTCCACGCCACACGCCTCTCGCGTTCTTGCTCCAGGGGCAACCGTGCCTGTGGTGCAGCCATCGGCGGCGGCGGCGCGCGCTGCTCGTCGGCAGGAGTCAGGGCGCCCGTTAAGGGCCCCCTCACAAGCTGCGAGCGGCGGAGCGCTGGCGGCGGCTAGGGAGTTGCTTCGCAACCCTCCAGCTGCCGCAGCTTCGCCAGACGCCCTGAGGCAGTGGCGGGACGACGTCGACCGTCTCCTCCATCTGGCTCAGGCCTCCCCCAGTTCTGCAAAGACTGGGCAACGACCTCCGCCTCGCGATGCGGTGGTACCCTACCACCGGCCCCAAGACGGCGCATCGGCGTCCGTGCGCTCCCCCACAGTGAGGGGTGCACGAACTGAAGACCTGCGGGCGGAGCTCAACCGCAAGCGCGTGGGTGAGGACGCCCGCATCTCCGTGGAGAGGGCGCGAGAGCGCCGTCTCAACATTGAGGGCCGCAACCTCAACGCCGACTTGGATGTGGTGGCACCCAAGCCTCAGGTGAACGCCCGGATACAGTCGGGTGCCCCGGTGGCTGGGGTGGGCTGTGCTGCGCTGGCGGAGCACCTCCGCGCGGTGGCATGGCCATCCAAGTTCCGCCCGCACCTGCTGGAGAAGTACGACGGTACCACCAACCCGTCGGAATTCCTGCAGGTGTACGTTACCGCCATCACAGCAGCTGGTGGTAACGACGCCGTCATGGCGAGCTACTTTCATGTAGCCTTGTCTGGGCCAGCCCGGACTTGGCTCATGAACCTTACTCCTGGGACGATCCAGTCCTGGGAGAAGCTCTGTGCGAGGTTCACTGCGAACTTCGCCAGTGCGTACCAGCAGCATGGTGTGGAGGCCCACCTCCACGCTGAGGCAGAAACCCGGAGAAACGCTCCGGGCATTCATCTCGCGCTTCGCCAAGGTACGGGGTACCATTCCTCGCATCTCCGATGCATCTATTATCACTGCTTTCCGACAGGGGGTACGTGACGAGAAGATGCTCGAGAAGCTGGCGACGTACGAGGTGGAAAGCGTTACCACGCTTTTCTCCCTGGCAGACAAGTGTGCCAGGGCCGCTGAGGGCCGCTCATGGCACTCAGCCCCCCATGACGGAGACGACAAAGCTGGTGGCAACGGTGCTACCGCTCATGGCGGTGGCAAGAAGAAGAACAAGAACCGGAGTCGCGGGGAGCCGCAACCTGGCGGTCCAGTCGTTGCAGCAGCAGCATCAGCTACTGCGGCAGCAGCTGGGGGCCAGAATGCGCATGGCAAACGTCCGCGCCCACAAGGTGGCAGCGGGGGTTCATGCCCGGTGCATCCCACCGCTTGCCACAGCGCCGTTAACTGCCGCGAGATCCAGAAGCTCGCGAAGCGGGTCAGTGGGCGGCGTGAGCAGTCCTCCAAGGACGGCTCAACCCCCTCCTCGCCAGCGGCCTGGCAAGGAGAAGGCCTCCGACAGCGGGACTGCTGCTGGGGAGAAGGAGCTGGGTACCAATCCCCCGCTCGGGAGCTGAAGGGCGTGTACCACAACGACAACTCCGACAACGACGACCGCCGCAAGAAGCTGTACGTAATGTACGGCGGAAGCTGGGAGCTTATCTCCCGGCGGGACGTGAAGACCCTTCGCCGAGAAGTCCTTTCGGCGAAGCCGGGGGTCCCGAAGGCGGCGCCGCACCAGAGGTGGAGGAACACCACCATCTCTTTCGGGCCATCTGACTGCCCGGAGAATATGGCTGGGGCTGGTGTACTACCTCTAGTCACCGCTCCCGTCATATCCAACATTAGGCTCTATCACGTGCTGATCGACGGAGGGGTTGGCCTCAACGTCATCAGTTATGCAGCATTCAAGCAGCTGCAGATCCCAGAGTCCAAGCTGACTCCCTCTCGCCCATTCTCCGGAGTGGACCCACATCCGGTGTTCCCTCTGGGGAGCATCACGCTGCCGGTCACGTTCGGGATCGAGGAGAACTTCCGCACAGAGAGCGTTCAGTTCGATGTTGCGGAGGTGAACCTCCTGGTCAACGCCATCATTGGCCGGCCGGCTCTCTACCGCTTCATGGCCATTGCCCATTACGGGTATTTGGTCCTGAAGATGCCTTCCCCTGCCGGTGTCCTCACCGTGCGGGGTGACCGCACCGCTGCAGTTGAGAGACTGCATGCTCTGGCGGCAGAGGCGGCACGTACCGAGGAGGACCCATCCACCTCGCAACCCAGGGCGCCCGCAAAGTCACCTAAGGTTCAACCGTCTGATCCGGGCGATGTTCCCGTGAAAACGGTGCAGATCGGAGCGGACTCCTCCAGAACCACCCGCATCGCGGGAAACCTGGAGGAGAAATAGGAAGACACGCTCATCGCTTTCCTCCGGGCAAATGTGGACGTGTTCGCCTGGGAACCGTCACAGATGCCCGTGATCCCCAGGGAAGTGATCGAGCACAATCTGAGGATCTACCCTGACGCCACACCGGTGCGCCAGAAGCCTCGGAAGCAGTCTGTGGAGCGGCAGAACTTCATCCGCGAAGAAGTCCGCAAGCTCTTACACGCTGGCTTCATTGAGATCCCCCACCCCGAGTGGTTGGCCAACCCGGTCGTCGTCCCAAAAGCCAACGGGAAGCTTCGGATGTGCATCGACTACACCAGCCTCAACAAGGCATGTCCTAGAGATCCATATCCTCTTCCACGTATCGATCAGATCGTGGACTCCACCTCCGGGTGCGACCTTTTGTCTTTCCTAGATGCATACTCTGGTTTCCACCAGATTCAGATGTCTAGAGAGGATAGGAAGCATACTGCTTTTGTAACAGTAGATGGGCTCTATTGCTATATTGTCGTGCCATATGGTCTACGGAATGCCTTACCCACGTTTGTACGAGCTATGAACAAAACTTTCTATAATTTAGTCAGAGATATTGTTGAGGTGTATGTTGATGACATTGTGGTCAAGACCAAGATAGGGTCAACACTAGTTGAGGACCTGTCCCTTGTCTTCGACCGGCTGCGCGCCACGCGCACGAAGCTGAATCCCGAGAAGTGCATCTTCGGCGTCTCGGCAGGGAAGCTGCTGGGTTTTCTGGTCTCACATCGAGGCATCGAGGCAAACCCAGCCAAGATCAAGTCGATCGAAGCGATGAGGCCTCCTGGCCGCATCAAGGACGTCCAGAAGTTTACTGGATCTCTCACCGCTCTTAGCCACTTCATATCGAGGCTGGCTGAGAGGGCCCTCCCCTTCTTCAAGCTATTGAGGAGGTCCGGTCCATTTTCTTGGACCGAAGAGGCTGAACAAGCCTTCCAGGAGCTCAAGCAGCATCTCACCTCACTGCCAGTATTGGTGGCACCAGAGCCCGGTGAGACGTTTCTGTATCTTGCTGCGTCTGCAGAGACGGTCAGCATGGTGCTGGTCGCCGAGAGGACGGAGCAAGCTCGCCAGGGGGACACCGGGGTCTCCCCGGCCAAGGATGGTGAGCCGGACCCCGGACATGGGGGCTCGTCAGCTTCATCTCTGCTTGAAGGTCCGGACCCCGGACGAGGGGGTCCGGAGGAGCCTCGTCTCAATGGGAACCCAGAACCGCTGGGGGCCCGAGAACTTGACGTGGTGGAAAAAGGCGAACCGGACCCGTCCGCCAGGGTCCGGACCATCCAAAAGCCAGTCTACTACGTCAGCGAAGTCCTCCACGAGGAGAAGGCCAGGTATCTTGAGACACATAAGCTTATCTATGCGATACTTATTGCGTCCAGGAAACTGCGCCACTACTTTCAGGCACACCGAGTTGTTGTAGTGACCTCTTACCCGCTAAGAGCGATCCTGCACAACTCCAACACCACGGGCAACATCGCCAAGTGGGCAGCAGAGTTGGCTGAGTTCCAACTGGACTTCCAGCCTCGCCATGCAGTCAAGAGCCAAATCCTGGCTGATTTCATAGCGGAATGGACTCCTTCCCCAAGCAATTCTGGGGGTCCGGATTTCAACGCCGGACCCCCGGAGCCGGAAATCAGGACACCAGTCTTCACCGAGCCCCACTGGACACTCTTCTTCGACGGGTCCGTCCGCAAGAAGTGGGCTGGAGCTGGTGTGGTCCTCATCGACCCAAACGGAGATCAGCTGAAGTACATGGTGCACCTTGAGTTCAAGGCCACCAACAACATGGCGGAGTACGAAGCTCTGATCATTGGCCTGACACAAGCCCTGTCTCTGGGGGTCCGGCCCCTTCTGGTGAAGGGGGGCTCTCAGCTAATCATCAAGCAGGTCCGAGGGGATTGCAGCTGCAACAATCCCCAGCTCGCGGCATACCTCATCCATGTGAGGAAGCTCGAGAAGGACTTCGACGCCTTGGAACTGCAACATGTTCCCCGCGAACTCAACTCAGCAGCAGATGATCTCTCCGCGAGAGCATCTACCTGGGCATCCGTGCCCGAGAGCGTCTTCGAAAGACGGTTGCTGAGACCTACCGCCCAGCTTGCCGAACTGGGTGAAGGGGATCAAGCTAGCACCTCGAAGCTAGTGGTCCCGGCGGCATTCCACCTGTGGTGCCCGCCCTGGGTTGTGAGCTCTGTCGAGGATCCGGGAGACCTCGTGGAGTCACTCCCACCTGCTCAGGGAGCTCCCGATGCATGGATCTCTGAGATCCGGGACTACCTGAAAGACTATCCTTCTTGATGACGATGTGTCCGTTGAGCGCATAGTACGATTGGCTAAACGCTACGCGGTGGTAGAAGGGGATCTCTACCGCCGTGGCGCCAATGGTATCCTCATGCGGTGCATTTCCTAAGAAGAGGGCCGCGAGTTGCTTGCGGAGATCCATGGAGGCGAGTGTGGAAGTCATTTCTCATCTCGCACGCTTGTTGGCAAGGCCTTTCGGCATGGCTTCTACTGGCCGACAGCACTCCAGGATGCGGCTGAGCTGGTAAAGTCCTGCAAAGCATGCTAGTTTCATGCAAAGCAAATACACACACCGGCTCAAGCTCTGCAAATGATTCCGCCCTCATGGCCATTCGCTGTGTGGGGCGTGGATATCCTAGGGCCATTCCCCCGGGCCGTCAACGGGTACCGGTTCCTCTACGTCGTCATCGACAAGTTCACAAAGTGGCCGGAGGTTACCCCTGTGGTGAACATCACCAAGAAGTCAGCAGTCGCATTCCTCAAGTCCATTGTGTGCAGATTTGGCGTCCCAAACCGCATCATCGCGGACAACGTAACCCAATTCAAAAGCAGACTCTTCCAAGAGTACTGCGAGGACATTGGCATACAGCTATGCTTTGCGTCCGTGGCACATCCCCGCAGCAATGGACAGGTTGAGAGAGCGAATGCAGAGATCCTCAGGGGACTCAAGACCCGCACCTACACCTACTTGAAGAAGCATGGTGCCAAATGGGTTGATGAGCTTCCGTGCGTACTATGGGGCAACCGGACCACATCCAGCCGAGCCACCGGGGAGACTCCATTCTTCCTGGTCTACGGGGCTGAAGCATGCCTTCCCCCAGAAATTCACCTGGGCTCACCACGGGTCCAGGCTTTTGACGAATCCATGTAGGAGCAGCAGCGGCGTGACGATGTGGACTTCGTCGACGAACGAAGGTGGCGAGCAGCAATCCGAAATGCACGCTACAACCAGGCGCTCAGGCGCTATCATCGGTTCGTGCACAGTAGGGAGCTCCGGGCTGGCGACCTCGTCCTGAGGCGGATCCTGAACCGAGCAGGGCTCCACAAACTCTCCCCCAGCTGGGAGGGGACCTTCAAGGTCACAGAAGTATGCCGGCCCGGATGCGTCCGCCTTGCCACAAAAGATAGAGTGCCGCTGCCCAACCCATGGAACATAGAGCATATGCGTAAGTTTTACACTTAGGCAGAGCAGGGAAATGAATTTTTCCTTTGTAATAAGATAGAATCAGCGTGCGGCCCAGAGCGGTTGGGGTCCGCCCCCGTAAACCCGACCTCTGGCATCCATCGCACTGTCGGCTAGCATTAACGCGCGGCCCAGAGCGGCAGAGGTCCGCCCTCGTAAACCCGGCCTCTAGCATCGATCGCGCAAGCCATGTATATCAAGTTGCAAAGGAAAGATTTTCTCTCAGTTCTGTCTTTGTGTCAGAATTTAATTTCGCATTCCGATTCTCGAGATTTTACTTTTCTAACCCCCGCGGGGACTGTCACTCTTGTCGCTACAACTAAGATCTGTATTGAGTTGCTGGACTGCTGTACAGATCCGGACCCTCTTGCTGCTGGAGAGGGATCCGGACCCCTAGGGACCTGCTCTGGAGAGGGGATGCTTGTTTCCTGGGGTGGTCCGGAGCCCTGTGTAGCCGCTTAGCCGGTTCCGTACCCAAAGCCTACACACTCCACCGCCCTGTAACAAGTGCTCTAGTACCTGGAGCCGGGTAATTAGGGGCTCGGACCTCGTTTTAGCTCAAGAGTTGGCTTCCTAAGTCCTACACGGCAGGTCCAGCTCCATATCTCAAAGGATCGAGTGCGACAGAATGACCTCACCCACTGCTAGGAAGGGTCTGGAGCGTTGGAGCCAGGTCCGGAAAAGTCGTGTTGTTTCCTGGAGTGGTCCGGAGCCCTGTGTAGCGCCTTAGCCTGGTTCCGCACCCTAAGCCTACACACTCCACCACTCTGTAACTAGCACTGAATTGCCTGGACCTGTGCATCTAGAGCTCCAGACCTCGTACTAGCCTGGGGGTCGGTCCGGAATAGGTCCCGCGGGCCTGCTACTAAGCTGTAACTTTGAAGTGGTACACAGGTTAAACCTTGACTGGTGGTAGCCAGCCTCAAACCATTGAGCCTACCTACCAGAGGGTCCCGGCATCCGCTTTAAAGGTTTCATGTAGATCGAGGTCCAGTCTTGGTGTTAGACAGACTCAAAACAACTGAGTCTATCTCCCCCGGGGCCCAGGGCGTTTGCTTTGAGCCAGACACCAACGATCGATCCTGCATGCATCAGACAGCTAAGTCGCAGTATCATTACTACCATACAAGCGAGTTTGATTTTTCTCTCTGTAGTTCTTCTGCTACACAGGGAATAAGACGCTTGCTCGGCTTGCAAACTATGCTACACCTATGCCCAAGGACGCTTGCCCAACCTCATACGGGGGTCCGGAGTTTCTTCTACGGCTCGGGTGGCGGATAGGTCCAAACAACTGCACCTATCCGCCAGGGGGCCAGGGCGCCGGGGTACTACATATTGCAAACCAGCAACTGACAAACATCTAAGTTTAATTTTCCTTCTATTTAAAATTTCAACTAGTACAATGTTTGTTACATAACGCAAAAAGAAAAACAAAGATACAATGCCAGATCAGGAGTCTGCAGGCTCCCGCTTGAAGTAGGCGGCGACGAAGTCGACGACCTCCCGCACGCTGTCCCGAGCGGCGGCCTCCGTCTCCGCCGCAGGACCGTCGACCACGGGGGCTAGCGAGATGGCCGGGTCGTGGCTCCGGAGGCAGGTCAGGATGTGCTCCGCAACCATCCGGATCAGCTCGCGGCCCTCGGCTTCAAGCTGGCCAGCAAGGACCGGCTCCAGACGCCGGAGCCTATCCGAAGCGGAGTTCAGCACTGGGAGGGCGTTAGCAATCGAAGCTGGCGGCTCCGCCACTTGGATTGGGCTAATTCCAAGTGGCACCAGCGCTAAGCTCGCTTCGCTCGCCCAGTCAGCGATTCGCTGGGGCACCACGCGCTGGTCCTCCTGCAGCTTCCGGACCGCCTCCTGCACCCGGGTGTCCAGAGCCGCCTTGGCCACCTCCATCTCACGGGACCTCTCCTCGAGCTCGGCCTTCCTCTTCTCCGCCCACTCCTGCTTCTCGAGGGAGTCGCGCTGGCGCCCAAGCAGCTTCTCCATGTTGGCGGTGTGGGATTCCCGCTTATCGAGGTACTTCCTATCCTCCTCCAGCTCCGACTCGGCGACGACCAGCTTGCTGGCCCTCTCCTGCAGCTGCTCGCGCCATCCTTGCAGAGTGGCAGAGAGATTGTCGAGCTCCTGCTTCCGGACCTCGAGGCCCTGGCTGCGAGTCTCAAGCTCGGACCGCTGGGCCGCGAGGCGAGTCTCAAGGTCGGACCGCTGAGCCGCGAGGCGAGTCTCAAGTGCGAACTCCCGGTCAAATACCTTCCGAAGGTTGGCTCGGTAGGCCTCTTGGTCGGCCTTGAGTTTGGACCGAGCTTCCGCAGCATGGGAGGCTTCAGCCTTCGTGTGCGCCTCTAGGCGGGTGTGCCAGTCGGAGAGGCGCTGGCGTTCGCTCTCCAGGGCAGCCCACTCCCGCCGGAAGGCCGCCTCGGCAGAAGAGGTTGCCTCCTCTATCGACCGCCGGACCTGGACCAGCACGCGGGGGAGGGGAGTCGCTTCCTCCTCCGAGGGACCTTGCAGGAGCTGCCTGCCAAAGACCACCTCCAACTCCTCTGCTACAGGATTGGAGCTGGAGGTGGGAGCTTCTGGCGCAGGCATCGGGGCCTCGGTAGCCGTTGTGTTCACCGTTGCAGCACTTGTCGCCGTCGCGCTCACTGCCGCCAAATCCGGTGCCGGGGTCTCGAGGGCCACTGCGTCGGGTGCGGCTGCGCCCAGCACTGGCGCCTCCGCCGCCGCTGCATCGGGTGCGGCTGCTCCCAGCACTGGCGCCTCCACCGCCGCTGCGTCGGGTGCGGCTGCTCCCAGCACTGGCGCATCCGCCGCCACCACATCGGGTGTAGCTGCGCCCGACACTAACGCATCAGCCGCCGCCGCGTCCGGCACAGGCGCATCCGCCTCCGCAGCGTCGGGCGTTGCTGATCCTGATGATGGCTCGCACGCCACCGCCGCATCGGGCCCACTGGGTTAGCAGAGGTCGCTGCACCCGAGGTTCCCGCACCCGCCGTTGCTCTCACTGTCGCCGCCGAGGCCCCGGTCGCCTGGGCACCAGCCGACGAGCCGGCGATGGTGGAAGAACTGCTTGGGCGAGGAGCCCTGGCAACAAAGGGAAGAAGCTTTCAGCAAAAAAACATAGCACCTAGAATAAGGGGAGTGAGCAGAATAACACTAACCCAGAAGCGCCGGGTATCCAGCGACCACGGAGGCTTGACGACTGCTTCTGTTGCTGCCGCTGTTCTCGTGGCGGCGACGGAGGCACAACCCGGGACTGTTCCTGCTGTTGCTGCTGCTACTGGCCTGCTTGTAAGGATCACCGGGGTGTCCGACCCTAGAGGGGGAGGGGGTGAATAGGGTCGCTAATCGCTTTTTAACCTAGGGCTCAATCTAATTGCATAAGATAAACCTAACACGTCCTACACATGCTAGTTATGACTAAGATTTATCTATGCTACCGTCTACTTACCCCAAAAGACTTGCAACCTATAGCCAATCCTAATCAAACTAACTAGGAAAGTAAAGGTAAGCAAGAAAGAGTAAATGCGGAAACGTAAAGCGGTAAGGGAGAGGATATGCAAACTCCCGTGAAGACACCAAGACACACGATTTAATGTGGTTCGGTTAGGACACCAAAGTCCCTCCCTACGTCCACGACCACTTGTCCAACACGAACAAGTGTGATGCCGAGTCTCTTCGCTTGATCACCGTCTTGCCACGCCTCCAAGGCTCCCGACAAGCAAAGGCTAAGTGACGCCAAGTCACAAAGACGAGGTCACCGTCACCGTCTATCTCGAAGCGTCACCACGGCACCGTCTTCACTATCTTGGAGCTTTAACACCAAGTAGGGGCCTCCTTCCCCGCACAAAGTGTCGTTGCCACTCCACACCAAGTCGGAGGGTCACACGACGAGTACACAAGGTGCTTGTCGCAGCAAAGCTTTCTCTCAAGCTAGTTCTCTCAAGAACTAAGCCTAAACAAGCACTAAGCACTCTCACAAGTGTGCTTAAGCCTATATGATGTACAATGAAGCTCTATGGTGGTTGGAGATGATCTTTAGCTCTTGTATACTTTCTTGAACTCCAGCACCCTCAAATGACCCGGCCTTGGGGGTATATATAGGCAGCATAAGCAAATATAGCCGTTGGAGAAAAGCTGCCAGAAAACTGTGTAACGCCGGTTAATCCGACGTACCCCAAAAGCCATCATCGGTTCAACCGGTGTATGTAAACTGCTAATTGAAAAACTTGCCGTTAGCAATCAACCGGTGTATCGCCGGTTTAACCGATGCAATCAACCGGTGTATGTAATATTAGCGTCGGTTTAACCGGTGAGTGTAACTTCTTCACGCTCCTCCAAAAACCACCTCTCTGGACAACTGAACCGATGCAATTGACCGATGCATCATCGGTTCAACCGGTGTATGTATTTTCCTCGGTCTTCATCTGCCAATGCACCGACGTATATAACTTCCGTAGCGTCGGTTAATCCGGTGTAAAACCCTAGCCCGCAGACCTTCTCTGTGATTGCACCGGTGAGTTCATTTTGCCCTACGTCGGTTTAACCGATGATAGCAAAATGCCTCAATCCTTGTCCCTTGGACCGATGATAGCGGAACCCCCGTAGGGGTGGCCCTTCGGGCCTAGCTACGCCTATCTTCTTTTTGTCATCACTTGAATCTAAAAGCCTGAGAATGTTTTTCTTAACAATCATATTAGTCCAAGTGTTGTGTTGTCTATATCAATCACCAAAACATTATATTGAAATATGGCATGAGAGGCCATTTTCGCTACACTGCTGCTGCTCCCGTGGCTGCCGATGCTGCTGCCGGAGGGAGCTATCTCTTGGCGGTGATGGTGGCGGCGCGGTCGCCCCGGAGGACCCGCGAGGGTCGGAGGCCTGGGAGCTACCCTGGCCCGCTCCCCCAGCGGTCCTCTGACTTTCGCGGCGGGCTCCGTGACTGGGGTCCCGTCGCCCCTGAGTAACCTGCGCCGGCCTGCATCTCCCGACGACGCGCCGGAACTGCTCCGGACCTGGCTGGGACCGCTTGTGGCGGCGCTGCCGGCCACGGCCTGCTTGCCCTTCGTAGTGGGGCCGGACCCCGCGGCGCTCGGCATAGCTTGATCCCCGGACGCACCAGGGATCCGGAGCCCACGGTTCGGGTCGCCTCCGGTCTGCCGTGCGGCCAGCCCACCGTTGTCGATGGTCGGCAGGGCGGCCAGCACCGCCGTCCTCAGGCGCGAGTCCTCGCAGAGGAGGACGACGCCCTAGGGAAGGATCAGGTGCTCCAGGACGAAGACTTCCCCCGTCACCGCCCGCACCAGGACCTCCAAGGCTTCCTGGGTCAGGTCGCTCCCCTCTCCACGGTGGGTCCTGCTGCAGTCGTTGAGGCCGGTGAAGCTCCAAGCAGGGCGCGGCCGCTGCTTCAGGGGGGCGATCCAGCGCTTCAGGAAATCTCCGAGTACGTGCAGCGAGGTGAGGCCGCTCTCCGCCAGCGACCTGATCTTGCCCAGCACGGAGTCGAAATCCGGCTGCAGGGACGGCTTGGTCCTCCAGGATCCCCGGTCGGAGGCGGGTCCCTCGGTCGGCATGACCAGGTGCTCGTTGGCGTCAGTGGTGGCGATGACCCACTCCTTGCGCCACTCCTCCCACTTCCCGCCATTGAGCCCGGGGATGTACGGCGACCGCAGGTCGCTCCTCGTTTGGAAATAGTAAGCCCCCACTTCGTCTTTGCTCTTCCCGGACTTCACCAACTGGAAGATGTGGCGGAAGAGGAGGACGCAGGGCCGCACAGGTGCACAGGTGCACGAAGATGGCCGTCAGGAGGATGGAGTGCGGTGTGAGGTGTTGAAGCTGGAGGCCGAAATTTTCCAGCAACAGCAGGAAGGAGGAGATCGACAGCTCCAAGCCGGTGGAGATGTGCGAGATGAACAGCACAAACTCCCCGGCGCGCAGGTTCCCGAGGGGGACCGAGCCTGCTCGTACCCCCCAAGCAGTCTCCTGAGCACTCCACCCAAGCAGGCGGCGCACTGTACTCAGCTCTTCTTCAGTCTGGAAACAGCGGGGATGAGCAAGGGATGCCATTTCTCGAAGGAGGTGAGATCTACGCGAGGAAGCTCGAAGGCAAAAGGGCGCAAAGGTTGGAAGGGAGAAGACGAATGCGGGAAAGTAACCGCGGTATGCGGTACACTCCATTATAAAGCCTGACTCAACCGGCGCGTCCCGGAACTGTCGCTGGAACCCAAGCGACGCCCGCACCTGGTGTTAACCGCCCAATCCATGACAAGGGGGCCCAGGCCCACCTGTCAGGGAGAGCGGGTAAAAAGGTGTGAAAAGGCGGGATCTGAACCGTCGCCCGCGGGCAAAGCGAGGCGGAAGCTGAGCTGACGTGCACGTATTAAGCGCTGGCATGACCAAGTTTTTCGGGAACTGCGCCGATGGTAAATATCCCGTTTACTCCGGCCGCAACAATGCCGAGCGTCGCGCGCATGACTAGGTGAACCACTGAACGTGGGGGGTCACGAGTCAGTAAGCCGTTGCGATGTGATGAGGTAGCAAACGACCCGATGGATGGTCAAAGCCGGTCAAGACCTCTGCAGTAAGAGGTTTCAAGTTATGCAGAACCAAATCGCAGTAGTGGCCCCACCTGCGGGTTCGTACCTCCCCCGAGGTGGGCCCGGGGGCCACTGTCGGTACCCTGTAGCAGGGATACCCACTTCTACTGCAGCAAGGCAAGGCCTGCGTAGTTATTCGTAACCACGCGGTAAAGGGTGGAGCAGCCGGGCCCCACGGGTCAGGCCCTTACCTCACCGGACCAACGGTCCCGGACCCGCTCCCCGCTTGGGGACGGGTCCGGAGACGCTACGTGTCCCTGAGAAAGGGAAGCTCCGAGCTGACAGCCGAGGCCTCGGAACCCCCATAGGGGTCCGGGACCTCCCGCGTCCATCCGGACCTCCCACGCGGTAGAACCAGCATACCACTGGGGGGGTCCGGAGCCGCCACGTGTTCCGCAGGCGCGGGCGCAGGCTCGAGTGCGAGTCTTCTGCTGGAAGACTCGCCCACCCACCGCATTCAATGCAGGTGGTTGAGGCGTGCTCTGCCGCCGCGGTACGCGGGGCAGCCTTTGTCAGGCCTCACTGTGGACCGCGTATTACCAAGGTACACAGTGCAGCCGCCTGCGCCGCACCCGCGCAGAGCCCGTCTGCTGCATTAATTGGATACGACGGCACGGCACTTTTCCATCATGCCGCCTACGCCGCAAGCTACGCGGCCCGTTCAGCTACGTGGCAGGCGACGCCGCTAGCTACGCCTGGTGCCGTTCCGACAAGACAGCGCCTGGACATGCTGAACGGGGGATTCCAGGAGCAGGCAAGGAAATCCAAGAGAGAGATCTCCTTCCTCTGCGACGCCATAATGTATGAACAGTACGTTATTTTATATTACATCGTTGGGCCCACCTGGCGGGGACCCAGCAGCCATGTACGCGTCTCCCTTGAGATATAAAGGGGGGCGCTCGCTGCACAGGACAAGCTCTCCAGAGCTCAGACACACTCTAACACGGGCTGGACTCAGCTCCAAGCTCTTCCAGACTTGAGCAATACAACACACAGTGGACGTAGGGTATTACGCTCCGGCGGCTCGAACCACTCTAAACCTGCTGTGTTCATCGTGTTCTTGAGCAAGATCGAACTAGTCGCTAGCTAACCCCCGAGTACTCACCCTCTGGGCTTAGGCGGGTGCATTCCGCCACCCGGTTGTGGTTTGCCACACCACGACAACATGCTGCTCAGTACTGACTGAAGATGGACAGATAGCCTGGACTGAACTTAATTTAATTTGTAGGGTACTCGTAACATTCTAGTACGTAATGTTATAAAGCTAGGCTTATAAAAATTGTATACATTAAAGGAACACAAAAACAACTGCTGATATTGGTTTACTTTCTATTACTTTACACTTTACAGCTAACTGGAGCAAAAATTGGTAACCGCCTGATGGCAGAGGCAGAAACAAACTTGGCAATTAATGTTCTCCCTGGACCATTATCGGAATCGTATGAAGTTCAAGGAAGAGGAGAGCTTCAGTTAGGTCTGATTTGTTGATGAAATCCCACCTATTCTATTGTATAGCTGAATTTCAGTTAACTCTTTTGGAAATTCCTTACAATGTGTACTCAAGAATACCAAATGATGATCTTTATATCTTCCAGGAATATTAATTGAAAATATGCGGCGTGAGGGATTTGAGCTTTCGGTTTCACCCCCAAAAGTGATGTGAGTTACAATTTTCCAGTAGATAGTTAGCTATATATCCATTTCTATATCGTATTTCTTTTATATGGTAAATTTACTCATTCCTCTTTACAGCATGGAACCCCATGTGCAAGCAATTTGTAGCTAACTTATTCATTTCTCTCCCTTGAAATAGGTATAAAACAGAGCATGGAGAAAGGTTGGAACCTATTGAAGAAGTAACTGTTGAGGTGTAAATCTGGAACCTATGGATGAATGAGCTAATTTGTCTTCATTTCTTCTAATTTTAATTCTGAATACCAATGTGATATTGTAGGTGGATGAAGAGCATGTTGGATTTGTCTTGGAAACACTTACACACAGGAAAGGTGAAATAATTGACATGGGTCCAGTTCCTGGGACAACTGAAAGAACAAGGATCTTCATGACCTGTCCATCTAGGTCAGTAGTTTGTATTTTCTGCTAATGAGTGGTTACAACATAGAACCTCGAAGAGCATGCTGTGTCACATATTGTACACTTGTACTGAATAACTGCTCATGTAGCTGTAATTCAATGTGGACTTTTGTTCTGCTAACCCAAGTCTGTCATGCTTGTTTTTACTAGAATACCTATCCACCTGTTCCCAGTAGGATTTACTGTCACTTTTATTACTGCTAGCCCAAGCTGTTCATGCTAGTATTTGTAGAATACCTATCTACCGTTTCCCAGTAGGATTTACCGGCATAAGAAATTAGAATGTCACAATTTCATAAGTAAATTGCATTGACTTTGAGGATAAATAAATAATAATGTTGACATGTTTCGAATTTAAACATTATGAGTTTGGTATAAGTTTCCTTTATCCTTTATGTAGTGTGTGACCAGTTTTGATCGCATAACATCAAATGGTATATTTTGGAATGCAGGGGTTTGGTGGGTGTTAAAGGAATTTTCAGCAGCTTTACACGTGGAACTGGATTTATGCACCGTGCTTTTCAGGGTATGATGTCATATTTCTATTGATAATAATTTAATTCAGTGCAAAATCACATTCAACTATTAACTGATCTATGCTATGGCTGGAACTCGAATTTTTGTCCTCCAAACGAGGAGCCAAATTATGGACTGGCCTGCTCATTTACTCACGTGTAGGTTCTAATGATATGCAAACATTAGCAGAGATTTTTTTGTGTAACTAATGCTTCAATAGCTCATCGAAATGTCAAGTCAAAGATTACTAATAAGCTCTGAATTGATGAATCAACCCTATTTGGAACTTTGCAGTCTGGTTTCTTTTAGCTTTTACTGTTAACAATTTGGTTCAACTAAATCTATGTCATGATGTTGTGAGTTATGACATAGAGAAGATGAGCAACACTGATTGTGGGCTTTGTTCGGTTCATTTGAACCAATTCGAATTCATTCTGTAATGAATAGCACTATAGCCAAATATTACTATTTGCCGGAGTCTTGGGGGCTAACTGGACTTAATGATTATTTGACCTTGTGATTGCAGCGTATGCTAAATACAGAGGTCCGCTGGGCAGTGTTAGAAAAGGAGTTCTGGTAAAGTCATTTCTCTCTGCTTCATAATTTTCTATTGGCTCATGTCCTCTTTGATCAAACATGTTCACATAACTTCTTGAATCAGTTTTTTAATAAAAAGTTGATGAGGTACTCCCGTTAGCCAAGAATTTAACGCAACCGAACAAAAAGGGGTTCTGCTGAATTTAAATAGGCTAACTGTCACAATGTAGACACTCAAATTTCTCTATGTTCATATATAGATATCCGTTGGTAAGGGACTTATCACTTCACATGCGCTTATGAGTTTAGAAGCTCGTGGGATCCTCTTTGTATCTCCTGGAATGGAGGTAACTACAACAATACTTCATTTTGTTGAGAACTTACCATCTAGGGTTAAGAGGTTTACTGATCCCTCTTTCTTCGTCCTGTTTGAAAGGCATATGAAGGCATGATAGTTGGTGAGCACTCACGTGACAGTGATCTTGAGGTAAGATAGTCAAATTTTTACCACGACCTATGTTTTTTCTTTCTGTACTTGAAATCAATGTCTCTTTGGCAGGTGAATCCTGTTAGAACTAAAGAACTGACGAACATCCGAGCCCCTGGGAAGGATGAAAACGTCCGGCTGTCTCCACCTCGATTGGTATGTTCTGTTTCTGCAACACCTGATCGAGTTGATTGTCCACTGTGCATAGATCAGCCATGCAAATTCTTGTGCCCATTATTGCAATATGAATCTGATACTAGGTTCACACTCATTCAGGTCTGGGATCTGATGAGAGGAAAATTTATGTTTGATGCTTTTATTAGTTTGTTTGGGGAAAAGTGTAGCATTGTCCTTTTCTGGCGTCCTCTAAAAGAGTTCCTAGCTATCACACAATCTTGACAGAAGTTGTTGAAACATGCAGATGACTTTGGAAGAGGCAATTGGATATGTTGCTGCAGATGAGCTTATTGAGGCGAGTATTGTGTCTTAATTCTTCAAATAAAGAATCCGTAAACAATTCTGCTTTTGATTCTATTGTGACGAGTGGAACAAATGGACATGAGCATTTCTTAGTTATTGTCTTATTGAGGAAAGTAGATTGTTGATACTTGTGAGATATTAAACCTCTAAACGAAATGGAGATCCTGCAGCCTAGGATAGAATCATAGAATGCAGTATTATTTCTGTCCGGCTGTGCCAAATAGAAATCGCAGCTGGATATGAAGGAGGCAATGCTACCTTTATAGATAATGGGAATGAGTGTGCAGAGGCACGTCGATTGGGTTTTAGTTTCATACATTTATACAATATTCGTCATCAGTATTAAAGGAAAGAAAATAGTCAATAAGCTCTGATGTGCATTTTGGACTTAATAAAAGGGTAGGGTTTTTTAAAACAAAAAGTAACATCTGCAATACATTGCTAGTATCGGAGATTCCTTGAAGTGCTGGTTAGTCCAAAGAGGAAATCTAGTTTGCTGGAGTAGCAGTCCTATCCTTTTATACATTAAAGAAATGAGTTATCTTCTTACTCGATTTTCAGTTTTCCAAACCATCTTACAGTTTTATTCCTGAAGCAACTGGTATTTGGTATTAAGCTGCTTTATATTGACATCTGAGCCTTGTCAGGTTACTCCCAAGGTCATACGGCTTCGGAAGAAGTACTTGGATTCCACTAAACGTAAGATGATGAAAAACAAGCCCATGGCTTAAAGGCTCCAGTGACACCAAATTATATCGAGCACTGCTAGTGCTACTGTAACTGAGTTGGCATCCAAAAGGCACATCATATTTATGTATAGGTTGGTGTTCAATGTTCAAGTTCAAGTGTGACCAGAGTTCTTCATCAGATCACAGATTTTGCCGGCGTTTCATTCAGATTTTACACAGCACACACAGGATTCGGATGATGTCTCATGTGGTTGGGTACTGATAAATAAGCCCCAATTTAGGAGCTACCGCAGTTTAAGATTCCCGCTGTAAGTTGATTATATCTATTTATAGCTTTTTTGACGGTGAATTTTGAAATACCTGAAAACTGGAGGTATAGTATTCTTGTAAGTTCAACTGTTCAAGAAATGAAAGGGAAAGAATCAGGTCCAGGAATTTTGTTTGAACCTGCTGCTTTGCTGACAATTTTATGAGCGTGTGTTAGTGAGGACTGCAAGGAAATAAATGAATCTGTAACCTAAAATTTCGCTACGTCAGCATGGACCGATACAGATGATATTGCGACTTTATTCCTTTATTTTCTTTTCTTTTTTTTCCTTTTTTTTGTTGTGCTGCTGTTTTTCAGCCTTTTGTTTTCAGGCCATACTTAGCCTCCGCTATCTAGAGGGGACCGAAGCCAACGTGCAATTTCATGCGACCACTTTGGTTGCAATGAACCATTTGCTGTGGTTTTTTAATCATAGAAACTTCCCTAATATCACGCTTCAGTCGAGTATCGATTGCCTGCAATCACGCATCTCCTGAGAAGCAGGGACAAACCAGTTACGGCTTTCCATGTCCGATTTTGTTCCAAGTGGTTCGTTGCAGATGTCTAAATGAACGGTAACAGATTGGCCTTAATTTTTAGCTCTAGGTCATGTATTTCGCATCTCCTGAGAAGCAGGGACAAACCAGTTATGGCTTTCCATGTCCAATTTTGTTCCAAGTGGTTCGTTGAGATGTCTAAATGAACGGTAACAGATTGGCCTTGATTTGTAGCTCTAGGTCATGTATTTCCTTGCGTCAAGTGGTGCGTTGCAGTGAGCACTAAACACATTATAGTATATTAGCATGCAGAGCGGTCGGTGGGGCGTGGAAAGCGCACTAGTATCTCTCTCTTTTTGAGAGGCAACGTATGTGGTGCAAACCGCAATCTCGTGAAAACCCATATAAATTACGGCAAAAAATTTATCTAAATTTACCAAAAAAATCACATATATAAATGATATGATGATACACAATTTTGTAAAATATCTTATCCAAACTCCACTTTATTTGTGAGATATAAAAATAACTAACAAATCATTTGGACAACTTTCTGATTTAAAATTTATTATTTTTATATCTCACAAACAAAGTCGAGTTTGGACAACATATTTTATAAAGTTGTGTATCATCATATCATCTACATGTGTGATTTTTTTAATAAATTTAGACAACTTTTTTGCTATGATTTACACGGATTTTCACAAGGTTGCGGTTTGCACCGTTGCCTTTTTGAGAAGCCCAGACGTGTTCGATTATTTCTAGCTTTGCAGCAAAATTTTTGGGTCACTGGGTGACGCCAGTCCATCATTTCACCAGCATCGACTCGACAGGAGAGAAAAAAGGAGCAAATTTTTGCACAAGCTCATCTTTACTACATTTCAATTTTGCCAGTTTACAGCAAGTCACGACCAGAGACTACGTTACTGCTGTCAATGCACATTTTATGGGAATATAGAATAGGGACCGAGTTTAAGTGATAACAGACACATTAAAAATAAATATCCAACCAACGCAGCTCATGCCTTCATGGTCCATAATTATTGCAGTTACTTCCGCGCCTCGGACTTCCTCTGCTCCTTGGCTGCCAAGGATAGAATAAAATTCAGTGCATGCCATGATCAACAAATGAATGAGTTTCTATCTGCTATGCAGATGGAGAAAGCAGTGGCAAAGCCAAGATAATTTTGACCCTGGTGCACTCTCGATTGCAATTAAGGAAGCTAGTATAATTTATATGGTAAAATTTAGTTAACCACTAGGAAAAATATCTTTTTTACCATGGTGCATGGGCACCAGGGAAGCTCCATGTAGCTTCGCCCCCGGAGAAAGCCAAGACTTTGTTGTGCTCAAAAATATGAAATGCATGTCAATGAAACTAGTGTATGTACCAAACAAAGGTACCAATTGTTGGGCAAATTAAGCATAAATATCCGGATAAAGCTTGTAAATAAAGATGTCAAGTAGAAATATCCTATATTTGTGGCGAACCGATCGCTAAAGAACAAAATTTAAGAGCATGAAGCAGGATAAAATAGCAAGGGATGTACCAGCTTTCTCCTCTTCACGTTTCTTTGCAGCATCAGCCCTTTGCTGTCTTATTAAAGCAAGACGTTCTGCATTCACAGAATTATATAGGTTATGGTTATTTGGCATTCAGGAACAGTGTTTCAGTACTAACACAAACTGACAATAACATTTGATGAGATTGCACACATCTTAGATGATTTTTACATATGCTAAGAACTCTGGACAGCTGGACTTGAAATAACAGGACAGCATTAAACGACGGGATGTATCTTAGCATCAAAATGTTTGGTACATGAAGAGGTAACCATCATATTCCACAAGTGCAGAACATTCAAGGGGAAACAGCTTTAGTTCGTAAGTTAAATTTCAGGTGGAAATTAGAGCCATAAAACCACTACTACCCAAATGCAATAATTTTATGCTTAAAACTTGAATAAAAGTAAGATCTAATAGCCTGTGCTTAAAATAAGGTGATACCATTATATGATTGTTTATTTTGTTAGTATTCATTAGTCACTGAAAAGTTAATATCAATAGCTACCTCCTCAATACCAGCAAGAAGAGTATCAGAAAGCTTAAAAGAGTTCTCACCCAAATCCTTCCGTGCTTGTTCTGTTTTTCCTTGCTCCTGAAGCTTCATATAACGTTCATGGTCTTTTTGTTTCTCAAGCTCCTCTCTACAGAATAAACAGGATAACACGAAAATAGAGTCAGTGAACCCAAAAGGTTTTGTAGACGAACATGTTTAAAGAAAGTAAGCTCCTGCCGACCATCCACAATATGTTTTCAATTAGCAGGTACGAGCAAGATTTATCTGCTATCAATTGCATACTTTATTTTTGCACTACCCACAGGTTTTGATTAGCAGTTCTCATGCCAAATGATAATGCAAGAAATAGATATAACAGGAAAATGTAGTGCAAACATCAAAACTTGAACTTAGGGGATGTTTGGGTTGAGGAACCTAATCATGCTAGATGAGGTAGTCCATGAATCCATCCCATGAATTTCGCTGGGATTAACCCATTCCTCATTGCTAAGCTAATCATACGCTTGTGGGGTGATGATGGATTAACCCATTCCATTCCAGAAACCAAACAAAAATGCAAAGAGTGAGAAGATGATGGACCGTCCCATAAACCAAACACCCTATTATTCTCCTTAGTCAAAAATAAGAAAATGGCACATTTAGCTCAGATAAGAAAGTGCACCTTTCACGCCTTGAGAGTTCAGTTGTTTTCCCAAGCTGCACAATGAAAGCTTAGTTAGCTGAGTATGGACAAAAGTGATTCAAGTATTCAACTAATAGAACATGACTAAGGCAGCAAAAGTTCTAACTACAACAATTAGCTATACATGGCAAAAGTATTGTGGAAATCAAATCCAGCAGGACAACATATCACATTGTACAATAACAAATTTCATAGACAGCTACGTATCACAGGATGTTCCTTCATGACTATAGTATACAAGATTAAAAATAGCAACAAGGATCCATTTGTATACCATTACAGTTAAGACAACATAGGTTAGAAAAAATTGGGGAACTTATGATACCAGCATTGCCATGAAAGACATCTGTGATTTTTTCCTCCTAAAAGCATGGTGATATGAAGATTAGAAAAAACAAAATGGTACCAGCAGTCAGCAACTTACATCAACTTCCTTGGCTTTTATATTCTTCGCTTTCACCAAGTTTGGATTTTCAATCTGAATAATACCTTCGGTACCTTTATTTTTCTGGGAATATCATATAGCATGTGAGATCATTACAAACAAAGCTTGCACATGAGTATAAACTAGCTGGATTTGAAAGTCCTTACAGGCTTATCATCAGACTCGTCTTCAGATTCTTCCTCCTCAGATTCTTCTCTTTCTTCCTCTTCCTCTTCCTCTTCCTCCTTCTATTTAATTTTCAAAACAAATCAATTGTTACAAATCAAATTTGCAGCTAGGTAGTGACAGTGTCCAAATAAGGCCCTGTTTGGATCCATGGACTAACTTTAGGCCTAAAGTTTAGTCCATTAGGTGATCCAAACAGTGGACTAAAGTTTAGTCCATTAGTCCATAGAACCCACCTAATTCGGACTAAAGTTTAGCTTCACCCATTTATATGTTTCAAATGGTTTTCCACTTAAAGTATCCATGTATCCAAACAGGCATGGCCTAAAGTTAAGTTACCTAATGTTTAGTCACCTAGGTGATCTAAACAGGGCCTAAATAACTTTCAAATCAGTGATTGACCTAGCTGAGGAAACTTTTGTGATGACATTGATGTCAGTGATATAGCTCAACAAATGCTGATCAGCACAGACCTCAAACCATATATTTTCATACTTTAGAGTTATTAGATTCCAGTAATTCAACAAATAATTAAAGAAAACCAAATTTGATATTGATTTTTATGCATGCATTAGATTGTGCAAATGCAATAGCTAAGTTGTGCTAGCATCATCAGAACTACAAAAACAGCTCAACCACAAAGAATGCCTAACGCCTACATGGTCCCCACCGAACATAACAATACTACATACAACAACAACAACATAGCCTTTTGTCCCAAGCAAGTTGGGCTAGGCTAGACCGCTAGAGATGAAACCAAAAGAAACAAGGATAAGAGAAACACAAAAAAGAAAGACAGAAGGTAGAGATAGGGGTAAACAGGAATAAAAACAAAGGTCACGGTTCAGGCACATTGATTGCTAGTCTCCAAGCGCTCCTATCCATAGCCAATTCCTTGGAGATATTCCACTCCTTAAGGTCTCTCTTAACCGACTCGCCCAAGTCAGTTTAGGGCAGTATGAAAGTGATCTTCCATGGGACAATATGAATTATTCAATGGAGGCAGATGTATTTAATTATCTGAAACAGGTGGTGAAGAAATCCATTTTGATTCGTAGGATCACTGAAGGGTCAGAATGAATGAAACTATAAAAGTAAACATGTGGATGGAACTAATTGAATGAATTGTACTGACCTTCTTAAAGGTGCGCGGCCGACCTGAAGTACCAGCAGCTGCAATTATTTGGAGGGCAGAAAAAAGATTATCAGAAATAGGCCCAAAAAATGCTGTTAGTAGGATATCCACAGGAAACATAACCATCCATATGATAAGTCGAAAATATCGAGAGAAAAATCCATATGTAGCATTTCTTTCATGTACCCAGCCGCTAAAGAGTTTTATCTGAGGCCAGATAGAGTGTGCTAATTGATTTCTCACTGCGTTTAAACTTCACACAAACCCTTTTACGTGAAGATCTCTGACAGTGAATGCAGAATAAAAGATGCTGTTGAATCAACAGAAGATTAGTACCAAGTATTCGGGTTACCCCACTGCATCATTGGATGAAGAAAGCAACTAAACCTTTCGAAAAAGTATTATGTACCCAACCCAAACGGAGTGTATAAACAGGTGCCCTGAGCTTCTAAATCGAACACCTAGACCAACGAATCCCTTTCCTTCGGCTATCCGATACACATAGGATCCCATGAAAACCCGCAGCACCGACTAAAAGCATCACAACCCCGCGGCGCCGACTAAAAGCAGGAATCTCAAGTCGCAACAAGCTACCCGTAGGGTCCGAATTCTGCTCGACCACGCAAGACCGCTCAGAAAACCACCTCGCGCCGAAGACATCAGATCAAGTAGCCGCCTCGGCACGGAGGCAAACCCCGGGGCGAGCTCCAGAGATGAAATCAGATTCCACTCGCAAACCGGACAACACAGAGGGGAGGGGGGTGGCGGACGCGTCGTTACCGATCTCCTCGGGCGTGGAGAAGTTGCGGCGGCCGGTGGGCTTTCCCTTAAACTTTCCCCTCCCCATGGCGGCGGCGGGCGCAGACAGAGGCGAGAGCGCGGCGGAAGGAGCGGAGGGGTTCGCCTAAGCTGCACGCGGGGTGTGGAGGCACTGAACCGTGGAAGGAATCGGAAACCCTACCTCTTTTAGCACTGGTGCCTGCCTGCCTGGTGGGCTGGGAATCTAGGCGAGAGGAACGGGGGAACTCGGCGGATCGGCCCTCCAGCCATCCACAGGCCGGGAACCGGGTGGGGTGCGGTGCGGTGGCGCGCGACGGAGCGGTAGCCAGTTGACTTCGCTGGCTAGCCGTCTCTCACCCGGTCCGGTTCCGTTTGGCTCGGTCTGCGAAGGCCGCGTGCCAGGGTTGCTAACCGAGACTCAGCTCACGCTCCTCTGCTTGCACACTGACACACTGCTGACTGCTTTGTGGATGTAGATGTAGATGTAGTAATCGCATGTTTACTTCCCAAAATACTGTTTCTTTCTGGATCTAATCGATCGGCGAAGGGAAATATCGGTGTCTTGCTTCCTTCTGTAGACTCGTCAACAGTAGCAGAGCTCGCTGGAAATTTTAGCCGGGGCAAACTCGCACGACTAATCTATGCCGCAGCGGGCCCTCGCCGCTCCCCTACTCTCATGTCTCCTCCTCCCCGATCCGGTGGAATTCGCTGGCGCAGCCGACCAGCCACCAGCCATCGATTAGCGTAGTTTCTGTGGCGCGGGAACGCTCGGCGCCAGCGCGGGATGCAGGTCGATGGGTTTGGGCGTCGTGGAAGAGGACTAGGCGGCGGCAGTGCCAAACGAGAGGGTGGGTGACGACTAACGAGCAGGTTCGCTAGTTAGGGGGCAAGGGCCAAAGGTGTGTTGCGCTATGGGCTGGACCAAAGTTTAGTGGATCCTTCACTTAGTAGACCACCAACAGTGGCAAAGCTTGATCTCCGATTTCAGAAGAATGAGAGAGACACCCTTTGCTACAGTAATGAACAGTGTCAAAATCACTGTTCATTACGTGTAAATTTTGCAAAGCCAGGGGCCATGGCCACCTTTGCCCCGCATGAAGCTCCACCAATGCCACCAACCACCGGTCCACAACAGCCCTTTTCTTTTCTTCTTCCTCCTTCAGCCATCGAACTCCGGAACACCGCCGCTTGCTCACCGCGGCCTCCAAATCCAAGCTCTGGCCGCCTAAAACTCTATGGGATGGTGTTCTCCTCCACTGGTAGGTGGGGCAGCTGCCCCATGCTGCCGTATGGGGAGCTCTGCCTCTCCTCGTCAACATAGGAAACAAATATTACATTTTTAGCCCGAAATTCAATATCGAAAACAGCAAAAAAAACAAAGAGTGAAAAGAACGTGACAGAGGAGTAGGTTAGCACAGCTAATCAGGTATGCTAGTAGATATCTAATGATATTTTTTACCAAATAATAATTGTGTGTTTAGCTTATTTTTACGTGGCATGATATATTGTAGTTTATTTTAGCAAATTTTGGCTCGACCAATGCATCGATAATAGATAATACCCCTCACATCGCAGGTGAGGATAAGTCTTTCGAAATTCTTTTATTTTGCGGTGAGAAAGACCATCAGCCGTCAATCTATTTATATCTATATCTATTACCAAAGCGAGTAGGATTTCCATCTAAATTTTTGATTTGGTCAATTTGGCTTGCTCCATCTCGTGTCATTGACAAGTGGATCTTACTTTATTTCGTATGAATAACGGACCATCTCTTGCTGTCTACGACTCAATCACATCCTATAAATCAACGCACGGTACCTATACGTATCCGACATTTATATCAACTTTGTCCGTAACAACGTACGGACATAATTGCTAGTCTAAAAAGAAAAGGATAATCGGTCTATTTTGCCGGAAACGATAGAGCATCCCACCACTTTTTTTTACGAGCATCTAAGACCGTGACACATGTGGTCATGCTATTTCTCTTTCGAAGCGTAACGATCTCACATTCTCACCCCGAATATTTGGGTGTCGTCGAGAGATGGACAGGGAATAACTTCTCTATCAGAGCTATTACAGCTGGGACCATACATCCATGATGAACTCTTTGATGGCCCGTTGCTATCTCTAGTCACGAGATCAATGGTAAGTTTCACCAGTTTGGCATCAGCCACTGGCCAGTGGCCACTGCTGCAGCACCCGAAGCAAAACTATTTACCAGTTTGGCATCAGACACTCCAGCACTCTGAAGAAGAGAATTCAGCGATTGATACTTATAACATAGAGCAACTTCTGTCATATGTGCTTCGGGTGCTACGACAAGTTATGCTAAATGTCAAAACAAGTTTGCGAAACCTGCAAAATACCGCAGGGGGTTTTCAGGAGTAAATTGGAGTTTGAGGATAAACATTGCACCCAGAATCAGAATAGCATCATGATTCATGCATAAACAGGACTGATGATTACTCGTCCACCAAACCAGGAGATTTATATTTCATACGACTGCGCACCAAGACGCTATTTTCATGATACTAAGCTATATTACAGAGTCAAAGATACTGCAGAAATGAGAACTGCAGCATTGACATCCCTTGTTTCAGAGAGGTCTCTTGTAGATCGGACCAGATACAATTAAAAGAAGATTGGGGGTGGAGGGGGTCATGCTAATAGAGTAGACCCAATAATCATAGCTGACAGTGTTAGAAATTGAAGGCACAATATGCCATAAATCAAATGTGATTGTCGGTTCATGTCCCATCATTCGAGTTCCAATAGAAGTCGCTTCTTTCAGCCGAGTAACCATGCGGCAGATGAGGTCCATAAACGACACTGCCGTTCAAATATGTCATCTGGTCCACCTGTGACACTGGCTGATAAGCGTTTGGAACGTTAGCTTGAACCGTGGTGTTTGGAACTGAATAGATGTTAGTACTGATATCTATCGGGTTAGCCTTTGTCCTACCCCGGGCTGTCCGTTTGGTGTCCACAGGACTATCTGCACTGAGTCTAACCATTTGCAGCTGAATTTCATTCAGTGGATTACAAGCTACTTTTGATTTAGCACTCTTCTTTGCATCTGAAGATTTGAACTCAAGCCGGTATAAGGCAAAAGCATCGCAGTCATTGATCTCGTATTCATAGAGATGCCATTCATAGCTGTTGGATGGTTGTGGATCCATGTAATAGGACCTTTTCAGACCCCCAAAGTCCTTCATCACCTGCTTCCTTGATTCATGCCAACCACGGCCATTGTAATCTGGCAAGGACCGTTGCTTTCGATTTCCACTATCAAATGCCCTCCTTGGTTTGTCAAAAAACAGCCATTCTCTGATAGATTCACCTTCAAAAATGTAGAGATCGAAAAGTTCTGCAATGATACAGATGAGCTAACAATTAGTAAAAACATTTATCAGTACCATGTGAAGACGCATGCTATGAAGGAGACCCTAACCAGGTGCATTCCACGGGGACTTTGCAGTTGCAGCTCCTTCACAGATAGGAATCCCAACATGTTTTCCTTGGATTTTTGCACTAAGAGCAGCAAACAGGGGACCATCTTTCAGGTCAATGCCTCTTGGACGGATCACAGGCATTGTTCCTGGAGGACCCTCTTCCTTCACAGCTAAATCAGCATGATACATGCTGCAATAATCATGCCATCTTTCTGATCCGATAGCAGGCCTGGGGCAGTCCCAGAGTGCGCACTTTGGCCTCAGGAATGCCGAAGGTGCTGGAGTCATTGTTGTGAGCAAATCTGACATGTGCAGGAAAACATCCCCGGTACTCTGTCCGCAGTTACTCATGTCAAGATAAACATTAGGGGGTAACTCTTGCGGAAAATTGAACTGCGGAAATTCCAGCTGACCAATCCCTTCCAGGTTATTGAGAACATCAGGATTAGACCCAGAAAGGTTTATCTTGTAATCATCATCATAAAGAAAATCCTCAACCGTAAGCTCCTGATTCACATAGTACATCTGCAAGGATAAGGTGAAAACTTATTAAAACTAGCATTACTCCATCAAATTTGAATTTGGAACGTAAATGGCAGAAAGACAACGTCACAGGCAACATCAACGAGCGTGCCAATTATGTGCGCGCTAGAATTACTTATAAGCAGTACATAGCAGCTAAATGATACAACATCAAGGACTTAGCGTTAGTATTTACAATGCTAAGGAGATACATAAGAAAGCTAAGCAACAGGCAGCGGAAAATCAAAGTGAGTGTTATACTAGCCTACCAAGACAGAAGCAAAGCTTCCTTGTACGCAATTGGGAAGCAGAATGATGTTGTTTACTTCAAAACAGACAAGAGGGCCATGGCCCCTCCCAAGGCTAGCGGCAGTTTTTTTGGTTTTCTGCTGATGTATACTTTCCATGGTTGAGTTGATTGCTTTCTATGGTTGGGTGCATGGGGTCATACAGGTTGTTTGCAATGCCAGCTATGTGTATTGAGTTAATTGTTTTCCAAGGTTGGATGTATGGGTCGCATATTAAAGGTTGTTGTTAGAATATGGGCAAAGCAAAAATGAGACAAGTGTTGTTGCAAAGAGCAGCCTCTTCCATTGATCCTTTGTGTGTATATATACATGAGCCCCATCAAAAAGGGGAATAAAGAAGGCCATAAACCACCCTTAATAGGGGTAGTAAACACCTATTAAGGAGGGTGTAAAAGAGAGAGTAAAGAGAGGATGAGAGCATCCTAAATATTTTGTAACACTCCCCCTTGATCGAATCCTTCTTTAAGATCAATGTTTATCTTGAATCCCCCAAAAACCCTGTAGGGAAAAAAAAGGAAGAAATATGTGTAGATATGCCATTAAAAACTCCTTAAAACCCAATGGGAAAAATAAGGATAAAATTGGTATGGCATATGTTGATTATTGTCTCATTGTAAACTCATATGGGAAAAACCTTGGAAGGAAAACCCATAACAAAGTTTAGAGAAAAATAAATATGATCTGATGATCATAATTGTAATTATATGTCTTTGATACCTCCTCAAAAACCCCTGTGGGGGGAAACAGGAGATATGACATAAGTTATGTCTTTGGTATCCCAAACAAAAAACCCCGTGGGGAAAACAAGAGATATGACATATGAACTTGTATTGATATTGCCTCATTAAAAACCTTCTATGAGAAACCTATGTGAGGAAAAACTCATAGAGGAAAAAAGTGCAATATGATGTTTTGAACAGGTTATAGTTTCAAGAGGAGTCTCCCCCTGAACCTTGCAAATCTCAAAGTCATCGCATACCAATCTCAGCAACATATTGTGATATGTGGAAATTGTTAGGGGCTTTGTGAATAAATCTCGTGGAGTTATCACTTGATTTATTTCGCAAGGTGTTTATCTCCTCACTTTCGTGGGAATAAACATTTCTAGAAGGCAATATAGTGATATTGCTCTTATGTAACCTGCTTACACTCAAGTAACACAAGTTGCATTATCTTAAAGATAATGGCTAGTGATTCAATGGAATCAAATGTGGCCATTCGATGAAGTTATACATGTTCATGTAATACTTTAGAATGAGGAGTGGAAGTAGCCATTAGAGCCAAGTTTGATGACTCCTATGAGAACTTTACCACCATAACATCAGTATGTGATATGTCAATATAGGGGATTAAATAGCCAATATCTTGATACCCCACATGATCATATCTTAATTTAGATAATAATAAATCAAGATCCTTTGTGCCTATAGATATCTGTGGATATCTACTTTGACTCCCACCTTTCTGTGGTGTAGAAGTAGCACTATTTTGAGCTATAGTAAGTATTTGCAAATGCAATATCAGTCCTGTTGCGATATGCAAGATACATGAGCACTTTGATGGCACTAAGGTTGCAATCCCAAGGGTCAGTATGGATAGTGATCCATATTTAGGGATTGAATGACCATATTGTTGGTAGTATGATTGTCCAATATTATTTAGATATTGGTATACAATATCAATGGAATATTGGAAGACTGATGTGTGCTTAAGTTACGGAGTCAAGCATAATTTGGTTTTACCCAAATATTTTATTTCAAATCCGTCTTATATGATGACTACCTGTTTTGATATGTGCCATAGGAGATGTATAAAATCCAATGGGATTTTACTGTGGTCACTTAGGTGAAATCATCAATATGGAAGACATCCTTCTGTGAAAGGAACTCACCTAGTCAGTTGTACCACAAACAACTTGACTATCTCAAGTCATGAGTGACTTGATTTATACACAATGATGTTGCGACTTATGTTTCGATTTAGAATACAAAGTCCATTGGTACTTACAATCCAAATCTATCCAAATCAAGTTTGATCTGCCAATTATTGATATAGGAACATAATTTCCACACATACCAATGGGTATGTTATGCTAGGTCTCTGCGTGAAACCATGTGCTACAAGCTCTCACTATTTCACCATCTTATGGATTTGTGAATCCATAGTGCTTCCGTTGAGAAAGCATTGTGAGGAGAAACCATTAACAAAGTAAAGATTTCTCACTTTGAGTGAAAGCAATTCTCCTTAATTGCCACCTTTGATTGACCCAATATGATGAGTGTTGGAACACTCTGCCTAGGACTTGTGGTCTGGATCCAGATAAGGTGCGTGGCAATATTGAGGAGTATGTCGACATTTTGTAGTCTTTTGGATGATTGATTCAATGGAACCAATTTTAGCATGTGGAAATATTGACCCTTTTGAACTTCATGTTATTTCCCATAATAACAAAGTTAGGGCGTTCCAATGACCCAGCGCCTATATTTGTGCACAAGTTGTGCTGGGCTTTTGGATGTTAAACAGCCATAGACTTTGGATAGTAAATATCCATATGTTGTCTATCAACATGAGGTTGATATGCATGTATTGTCTTGGATAATTGTCTCCCCCTAATCCGAGAATACTTGCAAGAAGCTGCATCCCTATCTGGCCATAATTTTCCCCCTCTTATTTAGATTGAGGAGTTGAGTGGTTTTGTTAGGTATCTCCACTCTTTCTGGCACATTAGATGGGAATCGGATATGGTGACAATTTGATGACAAGTAAATGCATTTGGCAGAGTATTTGCAATGTGTTGCAAATATAAGATATTCTGAACTGTTGGTTCAGATTCTTTGGTACGTGAATTTGAGAATCGAATATCAATAGTGACATTCTCTTTTTGATTCATGGCATTCTATGTGTGGTAAGTATCTCCCCCTAATGCCTGGAATCTTCCTCAAAGGTGTGTTCAACATTCGAGGAATGAATGAATCCCCTATTTGAGATCTGAGATATTATTGAATGATGGATAATGATACCTCATGTCGATCTCAAAAATGCCCTTTGATGCATGTTGCGGTGGTGATTTTGGTACGTGCAAAACGTTACAAATTCGCAGATGGGAAATATTTGGCTGTTGGCCAAATATCCACGTACAAACTGCAACGGGGGGAGCCGTATGATGCAGTTTGATGGATTTGGATTTATGATGCGTTGTGTAAATCCGCATGTCACCAACTTGATGCTGGCAAATTGCAATTCTACTTTGGGTCATCAAACAACAAACTTGATTCTCTTGATGAGAGATTCAGTTTGGCCATTATGTGTATGAACATGAGATACTTAATGATGTAGTCCCTAAAACAAACAGTTCCGTGTAAATGGATTAGACCTCGCGTCCAGAATCGTTTGCTTCAAATTGATGAATTTGAGCAATGAGTTTGGTAGATTTGTGGTACCTTATGAGTAAGGCGCACTTTTAGGACAACATTGTAGATGCACAAATGTGCATTATATAGTATCTTTATGGTCCATAAGATGGCAAATGGAGTCACATGTATGTTCTTGAATTTCTTCAAGAAATTTGGTGGCTCGCATTGATGTTATGACCAATAGAATTGATAATAATTTTCTCGTCATTTGTACAATGATCATGACAAATGTGCCAAATCTTGAATGGATCAAGAGAGAAAATTATTTTGTACGCAACATGTATGAGGTACATATTATGGACATCATACTACATGCAGTAGTATGACATTAGGCTAATAATATTTTCAATGGAAATATGAGGACTTTTGTAAGCGTTCGCTTGTGAAAGTCAAGTTTAAATTGATCCAAAGAACTCGCTTGCCTCCAATGAGTTAGAGGTATAGTTTAGCCAAATGTTGGATTTGGCGTTTCTGTGTACATGGATTGTACAATCACATTTTTGTTTGAAAAATGTGAGATTTGTCACACACATTCACTTTGCTAAGTGAAAAAATGTTTGCATTCATGAAGATTCATAAGTTGTAAATTTCCATGGATCGAAGATCCTTGATAAATGAATGAGTAAACAATCATTTTTGATTTGGGCAAAATTACATCCTTTGTTGAAATCCCAATGAGGGACATGCAAAGGGTAGATGGATCTCACTCCTTTGAATACACGGATTTGTAAAAAGTCCAAGTGTTGGAGTTGCATAAAAATGCAAATAAATGCAAGTATGACAATATCCAGAATGGATTGAGCATTTGGTTGGGGGTTGAGGAATAACTGTTGTTATGCCATATGCCCCTAATGATATCGTTGATATCTTAATGCTCATGTTAGGAAAAATTAATTCCATCCAATGCGAGGTTGGATATATCCTAAGCTGGATATATTAGCCATGTCCTACATGAGTTTATCATGTATAAATTTACTCGAAGAGTAAATTGTATAGCATAAGGGCAAAACTTTTGGGGATTTAAGGTGTTTTGGGATCTATTCCTGTGGGAATAGATGATGTGAAATCTTTGCCAAAACATAGGCTCTGTATGCGACAGAATAGCCCCCCAAATTATGCGCTATATATGCTATTTATTTAAATAAATGGTTACTTAAATAACTTCATATTCAAAATGTGTCTTGAATTGGCATATGCATAATTTTGTGAAGTCAAGATGAGTCTTGAATCACATATAGTGTTTACCTCATATTGGATAGATGATAGAAAATCACTGCTGTCATCACTATGTACAATGATTATTGCCAAGATATAGTCTCAATTTGATATTAGCAATTTAACACACAAAAGCGCAAACCAAATTGGTGACCTTGTAGTAGGGAGCATAATCTGCAAATATGTGTATGTGCAGTAGATGTCATCCCATTACCTTTGTGTTTATGCCAATAATACGAGTTGATCACACTTTGAAGGTGGTCATATGACATCGACCTTATTGGGTGATTGAACTCGGAGGTAGTCACTATGTTTGTAGAAAACACGGTGTAAACCTCGAATCGTGAGACTATTGTTTTGAAAATCAACGTCCAAATGATGTAAACCTTATGCAATTCATATTTAATCGCATGCAGATAGTCACTATGTGATGGACATAGTGTAGATGCTGCAGTAGTATTGTGATACTAACTTGTGGTCAATCTCAAAGATGAATTATGGCAAGCACCTGTAGGTGTAGACCTCTTTTGTAGTTCATATTTAAAATTAGGACGCATATATTGAGGATGAAATCCTATGGTGGTACTGTGGTACACCATGTGTGTATGACCAATTTTGTAATGAACAAAAGTTGTCACCATGAACGTGAAGGTCCTTTGTTCTAAAATTTGATATTAGATACGCACATTGAAGATAATCACTATGTGTGACATAATGTAGATCTCGCAGTAGTACTATGGTACTACCTTGTGGTTGGCCAATATGCAAAATTTCAGAATATTATACACAAATGAAGAGGTAATCACATAAAACATTTGCATGAAATAAATTAAGCACTAGAAATTTAAAATATAAGTAAATGTGCTTAATTAAAAATGCAAATGTAAATTGCATATAATAAATTAAGCACTTTATTAAAGAAATGCAAAATTAAATTGCATGGAAAATAAATTGCATGAAAAATAAAGTGGAATATATTGTTATTGGGAATGTCATATGACAACACTTTGAACAATATACTCAACACCTTGGTTACATGTTATTGGGAATTGCCATCGGCAAACACTTTGAACAATATAACAAATTCCTTGAAAGATAGGAACTCATATGCACGAATTTACTGTGGTAAACTCATATGATGCAATTTCTGTTGACATGTAGTCACAAAAATATTTATTTACATGAGGTAAATATGGTGCATCATAATTATATTTACATGTGGTAAATATATTATTTTGTAGTTCTGTTAAAACCTAAGGGTTAAAACATAATTCAGGAATACATTAATAATTTGTTTAGACCACCGTGTAATTCACGAAAAATAATAAAAATTATTGGGCGGTGGACCGAAACAACTTCGATTTCGGCCCACCGCCGATTTGGGTCCGGAGGGAGCCAGGCGGGGCAATTGGGCCAGCGCGGCCTGTTGGGCCGGCCCATGGCTGCCGCGCCAAGGCCTGATGGCCCGGCCAGGCAAAGGTTAGGGGTCCGAACCCTAACCCCGCCGCCAGCAGCTATGCGCCACTGCCGCCCCGCATTGCAGGCGCCGCCGCCGTGCCGCCCGCGCGCGTTGATGCACCGTCGCGCCCGTCCGCTGCCACAGCCGCGCAGAGGCGCCGTCGCTGGCGCTGATGCGCCGCCGTGCCTCTGCCGCGCGGGTCTGGTGCCGCCATCCGCCGTGCTGAGGCGCTGGCGCCGCGGCCGCGCCGGTGTGCCGCCATGCGAGCGCGGAGGCGCCGCCGCCGAGGCGCGTCGCGCCGTCTGGATCCGGCCATGGTGTGGCCGGATCTCCCCCCCTCCGCCCCTTTCTCACCAACTCCGGGCGCGCTTAGCTCTCCCCCTCGCCGGAGCGAGAGGAGCGAGCCTCGGGGCCGCGCAGAGGTTGGAGTGGAGGGGCCATGGCCGGCTCGGCGATGCCGAGCTCATCGACGACCGCCGGTGCCGGAGGTTGAGGCGGTGGCGCGAAAGTCGGTTCGTCGAAGACCACCTGGGCCGCTATGCTTGAGTTCACCCTGCCGTTGTAGAACGGGAGCGAACGGCGAGGTTGTCGGCGGTGGCATTGCAAGGGGTTCCCTTGGCATCACGGCGAGCTGCGGCAACGCCTCCACCGCGACGTCCACGATGATGACGGTGGTGCAGTGGATGACGGAGGCCATCCAGGAGCAGCTGACGAAGTTGACGTCGAAGTTCGAGCGAATTTGGTGACTGCTTCGTCATCTTACTCTTGTCCGTCGGAGTTCTTGTCGTCTTCTTCTACTCAGTTGGCTAGGGCCAGTGCTGATAACGTGTTAGAATATGGGCAAAGCGAAAATGAGACAAGTGTTGTTGCAAAGAGCAGCCTCTTCCATTGATCCTTTGTGTGTGTATATACATGAGCCCCATCAATAGGGGGAATAAAGAAGGCCATAAACCACCCTTAATAGGGGTAGTAAACACCTATTAAGGAGGGTGTAAAAGAGAGAGTAAAGAGAGGATGAGAGCATCCTAAATATTTTGTAACAGTTGTTTGCAATGCGCTATTCTAAAGCTTAAGTGGGTAAATATAAAAAATAAACTATGAACCTACAACTGAATCCTGGAGCTTTCAAAGATAAAACTATGACTCTTGATTTCTAATCCGTTCGAGAAAAGACTCTTGATTTCTAATCCCTAAAACTGATGGGCCTATTGCCCTGTTTGCCGCATTAGCATAGGCACCTTTTCATCCTTGAATATGCCATCATGTACGGTTGCCATAAATAACATCGTCGAATTTTGAATTGACCCCAACACAATTTTCTTTCTGTCAACAAACCCATCGACATGTTCCATTAGTGCTCACAGCTAATATCATCACAGGTAGACCCATTTCTGATTATCTTTTATATCCAAATATATTGGTGTCATATATATTCTATTGCTTGCATTTTTTTTCTTATAAGTTTATTTCTGACTCAGCCTCTTGGCCCCTCCTATAATAAAATCCTGGCTCCGCCCCTAATATTGAATCATTGATCCCCAGCATTCCTAATATCCATTGCATGCTGCATACAAAAGAAAATAGAAATATCTAGAACCCCACCATTTCCGATATCCATTGGCCATCACATGCTGCATATACTAGTCACTACTGATCTCTTGCCTATAAGCAAAAATTTATACTCATTTAATTTTTATCCTGTGGTTCTAGTTCTCTAGAAATTGTAAAGCTTTTTATACTTGTATTAGCATTAGAATTACTAATTTACTAAAATTAGTCAACTTATTATGAAAAGGATACTCGAGGAGAAAAAATAGTAGGCCTCTACCACCTAGAATTCACTGCTAAGTATTATGCTAATAAATTGTTATGGATTAATAAACTCATGCAAAACGTGACATTGGTAATGACCTAGGAACTTTGCTAGATATTAGTTGATTGTTATAAAAGAATGAGATAATTCAAAGAAAAGGACCAATCAACTCTAATTTTCTGTGGTTCTCTCATGAGCCTAGCTTTTAAGGCCCCTAGGCTGGTCACCACCCCCAATGTCAGGTCCTCATGTTCTTTGTCAACCTCACAGCCTTTCAAGAGCTTCTTATTGTGTATAACCCCCAACACCAGCCGGCACTGCTGCAGACAATCATTGGTTAGATTCCCCCCACCCCCCCCCCACCCACACACACACACCCCAAAGCAGACAGTTTGTCTAACATTATTCAGATCAAGCTTTTCTGCTGAGCTAAGCACAAGAGGTGACGACCCTGTAATCTAATGATGGTGGTAAAATAGAAGTGCTTTGCTCAAATTCAGTATTCACAAACATAATTAGTAAACTTGTGCCTTAGTAGGTTTGCACTCTGCCCCTTTAATGATATTAAATTCACAGGTTTAGTCCCTTTTCAACTCTAAAGACTACGCTTCTAAGAAATAAAAAAAATCAATTCAAAACACAATATGTCCCAATAATTGTCATATGCATAGCTCACTAGATCTCTATCCCAAACATTCACTTGATTTTTTAGATGTCAAAGGATCATGGTGAATTCGACAGCACGCCTTCTAGTAACTCCATCCATTTTCCTCAATGTACACTACTTCTGCTTCCATACAGGATACAGCTCAAGTTTTAAAACGCAGGCTAGTCCAACAGAATTAGGTTGAGTTAGCAGCCACGTATCACAGAGTTCCATTATCTAAAAAAATGTATTACAGAGTTAAGAAACGTGGTGTATACAGCACGAAGGGTGCAAGCATAATTAGAAAGCACGAGAAAATGACTACCCAGATTAATAGCACCTACCTCACAATGGTAAAATAGCCAATAGTGTTATATTTCAGTGATTTTTATAGAGAGCATCCTAAAATATTCGAAATAGATAATACGCGGCATTTCACTAGACAATTTAATATCTTTATCAGCATTTAGAACATAGAAGATCTACTAGTATAGAGTAGATACTATAGACGATCTTCTGGAGCAAGATCTCCTAGAACATAGAAGATCAGCATTTGGAACATAGAAGATCTCCTAGTATAGATTGTTATGAATAGCACTTGTATTCATCATGAGGGCTCTAGGCCCGAATATATACATGTATGTAACACCCCTGTGTTAATCGTGCTCGCTAATCCCGGGTTTAATCGCTGATCATGGCTTAAACGCGTCATTAGCGTTAATCGTGTTCGCTTAGTAAACATTGTTTTAGCCGTGTTCGTCTATGTTTTTCTCCTTGATCCGAGCCTCAAATCAACTTTCGCCCAAAACAAAAGTTGTAGATATTCTTTTCCTCTACAACTTCTATTTTGACCAAATTTCAAGTTCCTATATGAAATTTGGAGTTTCAACTGGTCAAAATTGAGTCAAAATCGTTCAAACGTGTTACTGTTCTCCTCCTGTGCGTTACTGCGCTCGTACGCGAGCCCATCCCGCGACCGGCGATGCGCCGGCGACTCCACGCGTCGGCCGTCGCGGCGATCCTCGCCCTCCGTGCGCGACGCTCTTATCCATTCGCGCGCCTGGATGCTTCTCGCCCCGTCCTTTTCTTCTTCCCTGCGTTCACGCCGAGCTCACCGCGGAGCACCCTTCCCCGACCCTCCTACGCCCGAGCAAGCCACCCCACTAGCTTCGCCTAATCTCGGAGAAGCTCCCCAACCTCCGCTCCGGCCTCCAGCTCACCGGAATCGAGCTCGCCGCCGTCTGCCATGGCCGCCGCCCCTGCAGCACAGCGGAGCCCCCACCTCCGGTCTTCCTCAACCCCAAACGACCCCGGAAATCGCATCCTCTTGCCGCAGTGAAGCTCCCCGGCCCGCTCGCCGCCGCCCAGGGCCTCCGGAGTGCCGCCGCCGCGTCTTGCCGTCGCCGCCGCGTGCTGCTCGCCGTGGGGGATCCCCTTCCCGGCCATCCCAACCCACACCGAGCATGTCCACAGGTTGCTCTCGTCGCCCTCGTGCTTTTACCCCTCTTTCCCATCGCCGTCGGTGAGCATCGTCGCCGGAAACGAGCTCCTCGTGCGCTCCTCTGTTCCAAATCGCGACCAGGGACCTCGGGCAACAATTGACACAAGTTCAGGGGGTTTTCTGCGAAGTCTATGACTCATATGAATAGTGCTGCGAAGGGTTCCTTTGTAATACATTGGCTGAAACTTTGAAAAATAGTAGTAAATCATAGAAAAATGCAAACTAAAATTTGTTGGATTTCTTGTTCTAAGATCTACAACTTTCCTTACATGTTGATCTTCAGTTTCTAAATAGTTTTTGCTCTAGTTTAAATGTTAGTTTAAGTGGTTGCAAGCTTTGAAAATGCATAGTAAATAGTAGAAAAATGGTAAAAATGTAAAACAAGTTGGGTTAGCTTTGTTTTGGAATGTAGAACTTAGGAAAAATATTTAACATGCTGGTTGTTTAATGTTTCTGTGATGTTTTGATTTAATCATGAATAATGCTAGTTTTAGTTTGTTTATTTAATATCTGTGATTCGGAAAGTCGAAAAATTATAAAATTTATGCAGTAGTTTACTCTTGGCATGCTTAGTTCACTGTAAAAATTTCATGTCCAAAAGCTATGCTCATGTGTGTAAATCTATTTTGTTCAGTTTGTCTTGTTTAGGCTAAAATAAATGCTTTATGTTAGCAATAAATGTTAGTAAATTGTTTTTACACTCTTTATCAGTATCTTATCATGCTAATTAATTTGTGCTATCAGGTCCTTGCTGCATGTCAAGTTGTTGCCCTTGTTTGGTTCCTAGATATAGTTTTTCTTTTGTTATTGCTAAGAAATGTATTTTCTGCATAGATAACTGCGGCAACTTGTTTTGTTCATGTGCTAACCTTGTGAAATCATTTAGAACTAGTATGTTGGTGGTTTTTATAAAACTTGCTTATGTTGGCTTGTTAGATAAATAAAGTCTTTAGTTGCTCTCTCGTGCTTTGCCTACCATACTTGATGTTCCTTGCTATCTTTCTATGGAAGATTTGAGTAGTATCTAATTAAACACCTTTTGGTGCTTAAATCGGTGTGGTGTGACTCAGTTTATCTTGTATGCCTTTTATATGCATCGTGTGTTGTTTTCTTTACGTTCATGCATTTGCATCGTTGCATATCATATAGGTACGCTAGATGCACGACGCGTGGAACTAAAGGATAAAGTCGGAGCCGAACCCGAAGATGATGTTTGGTTGACATATCCAGAAGATGGATGGATGGATCCTGATGTGCATGACCAAAGGAAGCTGCTCGCCAAGCGAGTATCATCTAACTAACACTGACTTTGTGTCAAACCCAGGCAAGCCCCGGAGCATAACCCCTAATTTGAGTATTCAATATTTATTTAAGTATTTGTGCATTTACATTTTTAGGAGTTGTATGGAACCCTAGTATGCATGTTTCTCCCTAGTTACCTATGAGTCTATACTAGTATACAGGTGTCGTTAGTAATGCCATGCTTAACTAAGATCCGGTAGAAGTCGAGTGATTGCTGTCACTCGCGAGCTATAGATTTTTGTTACTTATGGAAAAGTGGCTTGAGAATGAATCTGTGAGGAAAGAAAATTGGAGACCGGGTGGAGAGGAATTGGATTACGGATTTGGAATGTTTGGAAAGTAAGCCTCCGCCTGTGTCGATTGAGGACCGTACCGTTGTTTGCCCTGCTGACCGAGGATTGAACAGTACTAACCACATACCGAAAGTAGGAGGTAGTCGAAACCGGTAAACTGTGTACCACTTTACGACGATACTCTGAATTCCGTCCTGCTACGCTGGGCGTGGGATGATGGCGGGTGTTGGATTAGATGTCGCCTCCGGGTTCTCCGGGAGTTCGCCGTGAGGGGCCCTTCACCTGGGTTTTAGCAGGCATGGTTCAGATGTCGTGGTAATGATGGAAACAGCTGACGTGTGTGGCCCGACGTGGTTTGCATGTGTCGTGTGAGTTAGGTCCACCTTGCAAGGTTAAATCGGATCGATTCGCCGTGACTCGCGGATATGAGAGCCTTGGTCACTGCGTCACATCGTAGTAAAAAAGTGGAATAAAAATTGAAAGACGAGGATGAAATATATGTTTGTGATACTCTTGGAAAATATAATGTGATGTACCATGTTTGCTCTAGATGTTTATGCAAACCTAGTTGATATTTGTACATTAAACTTGAGCTAAAATATTGAAAGTAAGGATCCAACATTAGTCGCTTTTCAGCAAAAATAAACTCCAGAGCCAAAAGCTTGCATGTCTAGATAGTGGGCTAAGTATACCCATGTCGGGTAAGCCTTACTGAGTATTAGTATACTCAGGGTTTGTTGTCATCCTATTTTCAGGTAACTACTGCTGGCTGGAGCTAACCAGGATTCACATCGTTGGGCTCGATGTGACGTCCTCACGTCATCGTAGTAATCGTTGTTTTTTCTAAACTAAACTTCTATTTAATTTCCGCTGCATTTTGAACTCTGATATTTTACGTAAACTTGTTTGTAAAACTCCGCATTGTAAATTAAATTTGAGAACTTTTATCTGCTTGTAATCATCTGTGCTCGTCTTCGTGCGAGACTTCCAGTGTTTTCGATCCTTAACCCAACAGGCTGCCGGATTACACCGTTTTAAGTGCGTGTTTACTTGATTAACGCTTAAGATGATAGTTAGCGCACTTAAGCCGTTTTAATTTGGGCGGTTCTGCTACAATGTACAGGTATTAGGAAATATGCACAAAACCCCTTATACAATGGGAAAACTACAAGATACACATATACATCTAACATAGATTAGATACTATAACTGGTTTACTAATGGTCCAAGTCGTCATTGACTATCTGCTAGTTTGGGAAATTATCCGGCAAAACAATCATACACTCAGTTTAAATGTCCCAGATAGGTTCACATGGAAATGGACATCTGATGGTCAGTTCACAACCGCTTCAGCTTACAATGCTTTCTTTATGGGACAACATGCATTACCTGGAGCAAAGGTGCTAAAGAAAACAAGAGCACCAGGTCACTGCAAGTTCTTTCTTTGGCTTGTTTTGTTGGACTAGTGCCCGCAGGAAGAGGCATAACTTGCAAGATACCGACAACTGTACCTTTTATGACCAGCATACAGAGACTATCTCCCATCTGTTATTGACTTGCAACCTAGCCAGGGAGGTCTGGTTTACAGTGCTTCGTCGGTGCAATTTACAGCGGGTCACCCCTTCTCCCACTGCTCCAGAGCTCTTTGACTGGTGGCTGCACTCGCGCAAACAGGTCAGGAAGGAGTTGAGGAAAGCTTTTGACTCTTTGGTGCTATTGGTGTCGTGGATAATTTGGAAGGAACGGATCCAACGTATCTTTCAAAAAAATAAAGCTGACATTCCGAGAGCTGGTCACATTGATCCTTGATGAAGCGAGGCTCTGCGGTTACGCTGGTTTGAAACATCTGCATGTTCTTCTTCCCGAGCTAACGCATGGGTCTCCCGCAGGAGAGGAGTTTCTGCTAGGTCGTGACATGATCACGCTGTAATACTTTCCACACTAGTTTCTGTTCTCTGGTGATCTCTATTGAGATCACTTTCTCTTGTACTAAAACTCTATTCTCCTCTTAATGAAAAACGTGCTCAGGCACGGTCGCTCGGTCGCTAAGAAAAAAGATACTATAGATGAAAAAGGTAAACAAGCATAGGTTGGCTCATGACAAAATAAATGGAATTATGCAGCTCACGGAGCCAAAATGTTGTCAATAATGGGATGGAAAGCGCAAGGTCATATCCATTAACTTGCACTCAACATGAATCAAGTGATAAGAAGTAACAGAATGAGCCAATCAACTTAAATTCCATCTAGATATGATCCAAATCAGAAGGCACTAGCAGTCTAGCATAGACAAGGGCCATAGGTAGCCTGAGCCCCCAAGAAGTGAGTTCAACGATCCACCAGAGACAGAGACAAACATTAACTCTTCTCATGAATTGTAACCTTCCTTAAATTATAGAAAGAAAGACTTAGATCAATATGAACCCCACTGAAAATCTCCATCTAAATCTATAGTTTTCATCACAACGAAGAACAGGAGAAGCCTGTCCCTTTGTCTTGAAAACAGAGAGCAGAGGGTAGGCACATATGTCCAGCAAAATTTATCCCCAAAGACGTAGAAAGGACCAAGATGTCTTAGTGAGGGGTAGGTGCTTGCAGATCACACCAACCCAACTAAAAGCACACAATGAGACAGGCCACATGGGCATCTGTACGAACTAGATAAAACTAACTAAATCGTCTGACACATGATCACACATTCACTCAATTACAAATCCTAGCATCACACCAACAGTTTTATTCTAAGATCAATAGCTCGGCATTCCACTAAGATCAACAAAAATGTTCGAACTTGCATACAGCAAACAAGGAGTAATAAACTATACCTGATCATGGAACACAGCAGCCGCGGCAGGAGCAACATTAGACAGAACGCCCTGGCCCAGCAGCTGCGGCTGTGGCTGCGCCACTGCGATGTCAACTGCTTCCTCGCGCGGCTCCGGCTTCATGTCCTGGCAACCCAGCGCGTGCCCCTGGCTCTGGTTGGCTGGGGGCGGGGAAGGGGGAGGGGGCTGCTGCTGCTGCTGTTGCTGTTGCTGCTCGACCAGCTTGCTCGTGGCGTCGTCCTCCTCCTCGGCCGTCGCCAGCTGCAGCAATCGCAGAGTCTCCGATGGTGGATCCGACAGCTCCCTGGTGTTGCCCTGCCGTCAATCACAGCCACCGGACCAAACATCAGCCACGCCTCAAAAAGATGTAGGCGAAAATGATCGGAGGAGGCAGGAGGGACGTGTACCTGGAGCGAGGAGGCCGGGGAGGGAGCGCTGAGCTCGGAGCGCCACTCCCGGAGCATCTGCTGGAGTTGCGCCTCGAGGACGGCGGCGTCGGCCGGGCGGGAGTCCTTGCGCGCGGACTGGAGGCCCGAGAACATCTCCTGGAGGTCGTCGACGCGGGTCTTGGCACGCACGCGGAACTGATGGTGCCGCGACGCCGCCCACGACGACGGCCCCTTCCCCATCGCCGCCGCTCCTGATGCCGCCGCCGCGATCGGTGAGCGCGGTGGAACGGAATGGGGTCGTGGTGGTTTTTTTCACCCCTCTCCTTCTTGCGCGCGCCGTGTGCTCTGCTGCGCGAGCGAGATGCTCTGCCGAGTTTTCTGGCTGCCACTTTGTTGGGTCGGGGTCGGCGGCCTTGGGAAAAGCGACGGCCGCGGCAAAAGGAGGCGGGCGACGCCGGGGCCCAGCTTGCGGATTGGGGGAGCATCGTCAAGGCCGAAAGCGCCGTCCAATAGCAGCGGCATGGACCGTCGTCTCCGTGCATTTACACGTTGTTTCCGGTCGATAATCGTAGAAATCTATCGTTTTCCTTTCAAAGCTTGGAGTAAAAAACCTCCATACGCATAGCGCATACTGAGTAAGTAAGTAGGGTTTCACTCGTATTCATCAACTTTGAAATTATATTTCTAGATCCGTAAATTATATCACTTAGATCCACAAACTTTAAAAGTCTACCCTAGATCCACAAAGTTGCGATTTGATTACCTAGATTCATATCCTCCAACTTTATGTGCTGACAGCATAAATCTACGCAATGGTCAATGCCTATACGTTGCTGAATTCACTAGAAAGGTGAAATTTAAGGTCTGGTTTCAGAGTATGGGAAGAGGAGATGAGCACTAAAATACTTATTTTGGAGATTATTGATATGTAGAATTAAAAAGGGAGCTTCCGGACCACCAACGGTAATATGGATGGTAAAGATGGTGGAGATCACAAAGGGACTCAACAATATGTATACGAAACCCTCCAGTGGTATTAGCCTTATCGCGGATTGGTATGCGGGGTTTAGTTGTATAAAGTCTTTTTATGCTAGTTTGTTTTATATATTTCATTATATCTTTCAGCTCTTCTAATATCGAATATTTTATTGAAGTCGTCGCTTGGTGTCGGCGTTGCGAAGCCTAATATGCTAATCGCCAAATCCACTCTCGCGATCTACCAACTCCAGTGATCTGAACCGCACAAACTCTCTTTGACGGACGAGATCTCTCCAACGCCGACACCGCGCCTCCTGGCTGGGAACCGGACACATCGCCCACACCTCGCCCGCTCGCCCCAGCGGCTCTCGCACGGTCGCACCCTGCTCGAGCCACGTCTGCTCGCGCGAGGACACGTTGAGCCCCGCTCTCCCTGGCCCCACATGCCATTATCACATAAACCGATATACTTAACCCCTCCTCACACTCTCCCTCGCCTCGACGCCTCCTCCTCCGGCCTCCAACCAAGGGCGTCGCGTCGCCGAGCCAGCCATTGCCCGCCTCGCGGCTCGCGATTCGCAAGCGCCAGACGCTAGGGCTCTGTGGGGGAGAGGCCGCAGCGCGATGTGGTGGAGGGCGGTGAGGGACCGCCGGCGGATCGCCGGGGCGCGGTCGGCATCCACCGCGGCGGCGGCGGCGGCGGAGAAGAGCTGCCGTGCCGTGGTGGTGCCGCGTTACGGTGGCCCGGAGGTGCTGGAGGTCAGGCAGGGTGTGCCGGTGCCCGATCTGAAGCCGCGGGATGTGCTTGTGCGCACGCGCGCGGTCTCCATCAACCCCCTGGACCTGCGAGTGAGCGCCCCATTTTGGACCTACGCTCCCTCCCTCCACTGTATTTACCGGAAACGTCTAATGAAAATTCTTTGCATGTTGGGGGTTCAACTTGGTTTAGGCGCTGCAAAATTAGAGCCATGGATTAGTTTGCAATGGTTTCTTATTATTTACTGTGATTTCACTATTTTGGACATATTGAACATTGTCCTGCGAAAAGAACACGCATTTACAACAAAGGCAAAGGGCAGTGTTTCATAATATTCTTTTGGGCAAATATATCAGGTTATAAATTTGAAAAATCAATGTAGTACAGGTTATTACGAACATTATGATAGATTGTCTAAGCAGGCAGAATCATGAGAAAAATAGATGGATGACTTGGTAAATTTGGACACAATAATTGAATTTGTATTCCTATATGCCATTGGAATTATGAAACTGCTTTAGGTTGTGTTACTATGTTGTTTATTGCTATCTACATGCTAAAAGCATTGTTTGTGTTTAGATGCGATCTGGTTATGGACGCTCCATATTCGAGCCCCTCCTACCTCTTATCATTGGACGGGACATTAGCGGTGAAGTTGCAGCCACAGGGACTTCTGCATCGTCATTTTCTATTGGGCAAGAAGTGTTCGGTGCATTGCATCCAACAGCTCTCAGAGGGACATATGCTGATTATGCAATTCTTTCACTGGATGAACTTACTCCCAAACCATCTACACTCAGTCATGCAGTAGGTGTCATTAAACTCATTTCCCCATTTCTTTCTAGTATATTATAAGAAATGCTATGCTAGGACCAATTTCTGTCCGATGTCCATTATTATGAATGATTCTATAGGCTGAGTACAGCACTACCTAATTTGAAATAGGGAGACCCTGTTTTCTCTTGTGTGCAATATGTTTTTATTTATTTCAAGGACACACATCTAATTCTTTGGTGAAGAAGAGCGCTAGGGATTTCCAAAATGTTATTCCTGTTCATTTGTTTATTAGTGGAAAGTAGCACATTTTGTTATTATGAATTCACAGCCAAGTGCTAAGCATCTTGCTACAAATTTGTATAAAACCATTGCTATGTCGCAGGAGGCTAGTGCAATCCCATTTGCTGCATTGACTGCATGGCGTGCTTTACATGGTACGGCTCGAATTTCTGAAGGGTATGTTGATTATATATATACGCCATTTAATAGGCAGATATCATTTTGCTTCTGCTGCTTCAGTTTATGTTTGATACGATCAATCACTCGAACTCATTTTTGTGTTACTCTAGGGACTATTTCTAATGTTATAGAAATTAATCTGTGACTGACAGTTCCATGGTCTTTCATTTCTTCTTTCCTTTTTTTGTAATGATATGAGTATTTATAATATACTAGAGGCTATGTTGTTGTTGTTGTTGATATGAGTATTTATAATATGCTTGTGTAGAGAACAGCTAAGAAACATAGGACTGGCAAAAAATAATATGCTCCTATAAATTTGCATAATTTTGAATTTATCTTAATTTCTTAGTAAATAATACTAATAGAAAGGGGGGAAAATTCTTGTGATGCTCTGCCCAGCCCTTAACCTTCCTTGTCTTCTACTTGATCCCCAACTGTCTCGTGTAATTCATCTGAAGACCATTCTGTTAATTAGGCGCAGGCCATGCTTATATGCAATGCTCTCGTGTCATTATCTGCAAAATGCCAATTCATTACTGATTGACTGGAAGCATATTTCAGTGTTGTTTATTTATTCGCCTGAGTTTGATGCAACTTGTTGCAATCTATTAGACAAAGAGTACTTGTGATTGGTGGAGGAGGAGCGGTTGGACTAGCTGCTGTACAGCTTGCAGTAGCTGCAGGGTGTGGGGTTTCTGCCACCTGTGGAGCCCAAAGTATTGAGCGAGTTATGGGAGCTGGTGCTGAACAAGCTATTGATTACACCGCTGAGGTAAATAGCCTTTGAAACTGTTATCCTTATTTGGCCCTTTAACGTATATTGTTAATTCTTTTGCCCTTCCAATATGCTATTTGCTTGTCCATTTATCTTGTAAAATCTTGCTGCGCATGGGAGCAACATTCTTTGTTTATAGCAGGATAGAAAATGTTGTATTTTATATGAGTGATTATGTAATGGTTGTATGATACTTAATACACTGAACGGATCTTCATGGCTTTCTTCTATCACTGTAGTTCCATTATCATAATAGCTGATGATTTATTTACACATGGGAGAAAAAGGAAACTCTGACAAATTTTTTTTTTGCCACTTAGCTCTATGAAGCTGGAAAGCTTTGCTGCTGTTCCCACTTGCAGATTTGAGAGATGCTGCATACACTTAAATCTGTGTTTTTTCCTAGGTCTAATGTAACTTTTTTTTGTTTGTTAGCTGGTTTAAGTTACAAAAATATGTGGAACTTAATATAAACTTGTAATATAAGATGCTGAAATCTTTAGTTGTTCTACTGGACTATGATTTATAGCCAATTAACATGAGTAATTTCTACTACTGGATAAATGGATAGTCATTGTTCTACCTGCATTGCATTTTCTTTTGAAGTTTGAAATTCCCTTGCTTTGAGTACTATCTTGTTCATCTTAGATGGCCTGGCTTACAGGATACAGAAGCAGCAGTCAAAGGGAAGTTTGATGCTGTTTTAGACACCATTGGAGTACCTGAGACTGAAAGAATTGGCATAAATGTTCTTAGGAGAGGTGGACACTATATGACTCTTCAGGTAATTGATCTGCATTTTGTGCTTTTTGCGCTTCTGTTATCTCTATCCTATCTTTTCTTATCATATTGTCCTAAACATGATAGGGAGAAGCAGCGGCACTAGCAGATAGATATGGATTAGCTGTAGGGCTTCCTGCTGCTACTGCTGCTTTACTAAAGAAGCAGATGCAGTATCGTTATTCTCATGGAATAGGTAATGAGCTTTTATTCACATGTTTTTTTTATACATGAATTTTGTTTGTTTGTGTCTCAATTCTGGGATACCGGTTCCGTTCCTAATTAGGATCACAATTCTAATGAACTGGGATATGGCTGTTAATCACAAACTAGCCAAGGACAAATATGTTTTCAGCTCGAGCTTATAAGAATTCATGCAGATCTCCCAAAATTTTCGGTGTACCATAAGTAAACCTATCCAAACTTTAGCAGGGTTCTCACAAAGTGTACTAAACACTTCTCAGGAGGAATTCAGCTGCAAATGGTGCGGAGCGGTGCGCTCCTAATGCGTACCCGCTGCCCCGTCATTGCCAAACGCATGCCAGGGGTCGGACCGCTCCGTTTGCACACCTGCCCCGCATGACCCGCGGGTAGCCAGGGGTCGAACCTCCCATGCCACGCTAGCCATTGCAGTGCTGCACTGCTGCCTCAGTAATACGTTGCGCACTTGCTGTCTAGACACAAGCGAGGCGATGGGGAGGCGCTCTGCTGCAATTGAAGCATGCGAGGTCCGACCCCAGGATCACCAGGGGTAGATAGGGTCGCGACCCTCTTGATCCTTTTTAGTTCAGGATCGCCCTGCCCCGATTTGTGGGCTGGTTTGAGGAGCTGTTCGATTTCGCAGGAGGATCGACCTGAACCCCTTGCAGGCCGAGGAGGAATACTAGTAACTGCTAGCTAGTAGTATTTGAAAGCAACCTTCAATAGCAATTTTTCAATTATGATCTAGCAATGGATCAAATTGTTTGATATTTTTGTCTGTAGAACACTGATTTTTAGTGATCTTTTGCCCATGGAATTTTTTGTCTGCAGCATCAAAGCACATTATATAAGTGTCCTGTAAACCAATCCCCCAAATTTTCTACAGGATACTGGGCTCAATTTCCATGCACAATTGGCATACACAAAGTTGAGAGCACTGGGCTGTCTTTTTCTTTTAACCTAGCAAGTGGTGTAGTTGCTCCTTCTGAACTGGTCGAATCTAGATTTACAATGGGATTTGTTAAAAGAAAGACATCCAGCTATCCAGGATATGAAATTATGGATGTGTTTTATGAAATTATGATGTACGCTTGCACGTGTCTCATGCAATACTCAGGTGGCACTATGCTTAGCTTCCTCATCACTGTTCACTATGATCTTACATAATGAGCGCAGTACATTATGGAGGCACATTTCTATGTAGGTTACCTGCTACTGCTACATATCACGTCACTTATAAGATGTCCTGATACCTGTATCCAATTTAATTTCAGAGTATTGGTGGACTTACATGAGAGCTGATGCCGAAGGGCTTCATGAGATACAAAGGCTATCTGGAACTGGGAAGTTGCAGATACCTGTGGAAAAGACTTTTCCCGTCAACCAAGTAAGAGAAGCTCATATAGCCAAGGAGAAAAAGTTAGTTCCTGGCAAGGTGGTCCTAGAATTTGACTAGTGGTAGCAAGATCTTCCCCCTCAGGAACTGAAGAGCTGTGCGTTTGTACATCATGATAGTAACTTCTTTTTTTGGAAAATCTGAATAGCTCTGATGCTGTCAGGAACTTTTTTTTGCTGTTCCAGCATATCATTTCGTTTCAGTAGTAGGAATGCGGTAAATAATCATATCAGATACGCCCAAGATTTTGCAGATGCATTACTTTTGCCACACCGCTTGTATACAGATACTTGATGTTTCTTACTTTCATGGTGCATTTTCACTGTGCCCTTCCTGTTCTGCGATATCAAAGGAAAAATTCGAACATGAAATTTTACCATCTTTAGTTGCGTTTTTTTGTTCCTCAAAAAGGAAATTCAGTAAAACAACGCAGGTCCCGGACCAGATTCGAACAAGACGCAACTATAAAATCGTAATGAAGCCACTTTAAATGTGAAAAATCACGAGATGCAGGTACGGTACATTACACCACAAACAGCTCCTAGGCTCCAAGACTGTTTTTTCAAAAGGTATGATGAAAGTGCAAGGATAAATAAAAGGAGATAAACAGTGTTTATGTATATCACGTAGTACTTAATAAGTAATGAAGATATGATGAAAGTGCAAGAATAAATAAAGGAGATCTCTCATTCCATTTAAAAGGTATATTCTTTTAACTCATTGATAGTACGGATATTAAAAAACTATAAATCCTACCTCATTAGACTACAAATAACCTTGTTTTTCAACTAAAATGCAATTTTAGCCTAGCAAATGATCTTAGATTTGAGTGTGTTCTAGTCATATTTGCTTAGAAAAACACCTAGTTTTTTATCATATTTTTTCCCAGTTTTTTACAAATTTATTGAATTTTCCAAATTCAAAACGGAAAATACCGAAAATTTCCAAAATTCCATTTCCCGGCTACTAGCGGAAACGGAATTTTTTCCGGTTTTCCGGCAGTATACCGGCGGAAAGTTTTTCCCTGAGAAAGAGGGGGAGGGAAGGGGCGCAGAAAGAGTGGGTGGGAATTGATGCCCCTCGGGTTCAGACTTATTGGCCAAGTAGATCACTTCGGCCCCTTTTTTTTGTCTGCTAATTCCTTTTCTGCCCCTTGATTGATGACCTAAGGGCATCTCCAACCCACATACGGCTGCCGTCTGCAAGTTTTGGGAATTAGTAACACAGATAGCTTAGCGGACAGCTTCTTCAATCTACAGACACCTACTGTCTATTTGACTGTTTAATATTTGGAATGTAGCCCATGATCAACCATAAATACTGCTGTGTAGACCATTGTGTGGATACGTACCATATGAATAAGAAAACATTTGAACTCTCAATATTTAACCACTTTGAAAAATAACAACTATTTCAATGGAGCATAAACTACACTTGCACACTTGCATACATACGAATGACACAGTACATATGCATCCATAAAAATGCAAGCCCACAATTGGCAACTAACGATTTAAAGTATGCATCCATGAATATTGAGACGCCATGGTTGAGCTCGGAGCAGGGGGGAATCTTGCGCTACAGCCGGCGGGGGTCCGGCCATTGTTGGACGATGGGGCAGCAGGGAAACGGCCACCAGTGTAACTTGGGGCAGTGGGGAACGCCGACGAAGCTTCAACGGAGATGGGCATCGCCGGTGATGCGCCGCTGCGCCCCAGCCCGCCGGGACACCTTTCCGGCCTGCCGTTGCTGCCTGCCGCGGGAGCGCCGTGCTCTTCCTCTCCCGTGCAGCAGCTTCCTCCTTCCGTGGCATGGCAGCCCGATCTACCTTCTGAGCGATTTGTGGATTAAGGGGCAGCGGGGACTGGAATATGAGGGGCGATGGAGGCACGGATTTGGGGAGAAAGCGCGCGCGGTTGCGGGGAGAGAGCGCGCGCTGGGAGGGGGATTTTGCTGCGATGCGCGCCAAAATCGCTGCTGCCGTAGCCGATCCATCCCGCCGGCGATTTGGTTCCCCAACGCAAGCGCTGGTGTCTACATGATCTTGGAGCACGCGCTTTTGCCGTCGTGGGAGGAGGCGACGGCAAAACGGCTCGCTCGGCGAAACTACATCGGTAAGTACAATAAACCGTAAACCGACGGCGTAATTACTCGCGTTGGAGATGCCAGAAAAATGTTCTAAGATACTATGTGCATTGTTAATAAAAAAATTTGAATCATTAAAAATAATAAAATTCTTGAATGTGCATAATCAACTGTGAGGATTTACTATCGACGTGTCATGGTTGAACTTACGTCCATGCCGTGCAACGATTTCTCAAGACAGCGAGCAAGATAAATACCACATATCATAAACAAGTTTGACTGCCAGCATTGATAAGTTGCCAGTAAAAAAGTTCAGCACCCTCAAGCTGGAAGTTTAATAGATTATGACTTCATCAAACAAGTTTATCACCAAAATTTGACACCACAGTTCCCAGAAAAAAAAAACCTTTGACTATACGGATTGGTGACCACAAGATAAATACCACAAGTAGCTTGGATAAATACCACAGTTCCAAGATAAATACCACAAGATAACACTACAGTTCCATGATAAATACCACAAGAAGTATAGAAGATTGGTTACAATGAAGTAACTTGGATATGGACTGTGTTTCTTGTAAGCCAAGTTCATAGCCACTGCCATCAGATAATTGTAAAACTACCGTTCAACTCATACATGGTCCATCTGACAATATATGCCTGTAACTCTGAAAATAAAAAATTGACTGCAAAATTCACTTAAAAACTGAAGCCTCCTATGGAATATAGATGCAAAATTCATAATAGTCCATTAAGTACACAGAAGCTATAAAATTCTCAAAATTGTACATGGTCTCTGTCAAAATTTTCATCCCTGGTCACCAAGTGTGTCAGCGCATTTCATTCTTCAATGTGTGAAGCATGGTGAACAGATATCAGCCATGTGCCATCAACTTTCTCAAAGACATTGGTGGCGACTTGCTTTCCCCAAGTTCTTCCTTTGTTCTTCACCACCTCCAAGCATGTGACGTAACCGAGGTTGCCACGGATGTAAACCTCTATGTTCCTGAGATCAATACTCAGTGGGAACTCATAATCTGCATTGCAAACCATCTCCCAGCTTTGCATGACCACATCATAACCAGATATCCGACCTGCAGCAGGGTGTATTACATACACATGATCACCCTTAGCCCAGATAGAGTACATCGCAGCAATATCTCCATTCTTGAAGGCATTGTAGAACCGTGCATTGGCTGCGAGGAGCGAAGCTTTAGCATCCTCATGGAGGATACGTAGATCATCCCGGATCTTTGCAGCACGGGCATAATCTTCTTCCTCGATGGCTCTGTCCAAATTAGACTGAAGAGTTTCTTCATCGACCAACATATCCTCAGTTTTTGAATATCCATCAGACTCCCCGCTTTTAACATGGACAATTTTGCATCTTCTCGAATTGGAATCTGCTATTTGAATCCCTGCACTGAAGATGACATGTCAGCCATTTTGAGAATAGCACATGATTCTGCATTTCTTGTGGGAAGTGTTTTGAAATCACATTCATGCAAATACCACTCCTGATTTTTTTTCTCCTAGGTGGCTAGGTCCAAAGTTCCGCAAATACTAATGTCGGTACCTCTGGACTGGGGTACCCCCTCTTACTATGCCAAGACTCGTGTAGTTATCCGTAACTACGCCCTAAGGAGCTGAGCAGCCGGATCTTTGGGGTCCGGCCCCGTCTCACCGGATCAACAGCCCTGGACCTCCTTCCCGCTCGGGACAGGTCTGGTGTCACCACATGTCCTGGAGAAGAAAGCGCTCAGGGCCAAAACGGCCGGGGGCCCCAGGCCTCCCACGGGGTCCCGGAACCCCATATACTATCCGGACCCCTCGGCAGGGGGGGAACAGACACCCCCTCTGAGGGGGTCCGGAGCCGCCACGTGTCCGCAGACGCAGATGCGCGCGCGGCTGCCAAGCTTCCTCGGGAAGACTTGGCCACTTACCGCATTCAATACGGGAGGCGTTAAGAACGCTCTGCCACAACAGAACCCGAGGAGACTTTCGCCAGGCTGTACTGTTGACCGTGCGTTACCAAGGTACACTGTACAGCCGCTGGCGCCACTCACGCCACGCACGTCAGTCTGCTACACCAGTTAGACACGACAACTCGGCGACGGAGTATCATAACGTCTACACGGTAGACCCAACAGTCTACGCCGCAACCTACACTGCCTCAACGGGCGCCTCGCTGATGGGACAAGTGAAGACTCCCTTCGGTCAGAGAGTCTACAGTGCAATGAAGCGTATCCGGGAAGAGATTCTCAACCACTGTAGCGCCATTAGTGTCTTTTTGATAGTAAAATATACATCCTTGTTGGGCCCATCTATCGGGGTCCAACACCTGTGTACGCGTCCTCCTTGCGCTATAAAAGGGGGACGCCCGCTAGAGAATGACTCAGGCCCGGCTGGGCAGAGGATAGACTCATTCATACTAAGTACACCACACAGTGGATGTAGGGTATTACGCTCCGGCGGCCCGAACCACTCTAAATCTGTGTGTTCTTGCCCCTGAGCTAGATCAGCCTAATAGCTTGGCACTTCCCCGAATACTCCTCCTCGGGGAATAGGCGGGTGCGTTCCGCCACCCGGCTGTGGGTACCCTCAAAAGCCCACGACATTTGGCGCCGTCCGTGGGGATGGATGCAAGCGTTGGCTAGATCTCCAAACTTCTAAGGCTGAGCTCATCCTCTGCAACCGCGGCGAGAAGATGAAGAGAGGCATGGCGGCACCTACGCCGCATGTCACTGCGCTGAGGCACCAGCGCCCTCGGTGCGGCGGCGCACGGCAGCGACGCCTGCTGTGCGTCGCCACTGCGACGCCTCAGAGCCGGCACGGTGGTGCGCGGGGTCGACACCTGTTGCGTGTCGCCCTACGCCATCCCAGTGTCGGCTCAAAGTTTTCTCTCAAGCAACCACCAGGATTCCCCGGCGGCGGCGTGATGTCGGCTCAAGGCTTTTTCTCAACACGAAGCCTGGAGCCAACCACTGTCGCCCGGGGGAAGTTGACCGTCGGCTCCCCCTTTCCAGGACCGAGTCTCTCTCGGTGCTGCTGCAGACAGGACTCCGCCACCAGGCGCGGGGGCCCAACGCCAGCACCAAGGTCGAGCCGGCGAACGACCGCCCTTCTACACGCTCCGTGCTCATCCAAACGAGCACCCAGCTCATGATGAGCGGTCATCGGGGGCCGGCCTCCGACGGCAGACGGCGACAGCTGGCAATGGCAGGGCCACTCCCATTCAAAGCCAAAGAAATTGTTCTCATGCAAACTAAGCATGAAACAGTTCTTATGCAGGGAAGGGCCCTGCAAGCTCCCGAGGTGATACTGGATGATGCCGGACAAGCACGTCCAGGGCATCTTCGCCCCCAACTAACTCAGAAGAGCCTCCAAGACGGCAGCTCCACTACAACCAGCAACGTGCACGCCTTACGGGGCGACAACTCTAGGTTATCACTAGATAGTATTGAGCGAGTTTTTCTCCTTTGTAATAATATGGTGCCTACGTGTGGTCCAGAGCGGTAAAGGTCCGCCCTTGTAAACCCAACCTCTGGCTTCATCGCACAAACAGGCGACACCAGCAAGTGGTCCAGAGCGGTAGAGGTCCGTCCTCGTAATCCCGGCCTCTGATGTACACCACTAATCAAGTAATGAAGGAGATTTACTTTCAGTTCTATCTTATCTTCACATTAGCCTAATAAGCACTTCTCCGATCAGCTTGCATGTTTCTTTCTTCCGTACGGAGTCTTTTCTTCGTTACTAACGATCCAAATTGAGCTGCTGGCTTGTGGTCAGGTGGGGACACCCCTTCTAGCTGGAAGGCAGTTCGGACCCCTAGGGACCTGCTCAGGAGAAGTGGTGCCGTATCCTGGGGTAGAGAAGCTCCGCGTAGCTTAACCTGGTAATGTACCCTAAGCCTACGTACTTCACTACCCTGTTACGAGTTCCCTATTATCCGAGGCTGCTGTCCCTAGAGGTCCCGGGCTCCTTTCTAGTATAAGGCCTGGTTTCCTACACCTTGCTGCGAGGTCCAGTGGCGTAATTCATGGGATCGTCAGCAACGACTCAAAGTCCACTCCGGTGGCCCGCTCCGGCGGAGACCGCTCGCCACAGTCGCTCCAAGTCCACTCCGGTGGCCCGCTCCGGCGGAGACCGCTCGCCACGATCGCTCAAAGTCCACTCCGGTGGCCCGCTCCGGCGGAGACCGCTCGCCACGGTCGCTCAAAGTCCACTCCGGTGGCCCGCTCCGGCGGAGACCGCTCGCCACAGTCGCTCCAAGTCCACTCCGGTGGCCCGCTCCGGCGGAGACCGCTCGCCACGGTCGCTCCAAGTCCACTCCGGTGGCCCGCACCGGCGGAGACCGCTCGTCATGGTCGCTCAAAGTCCACTCCGGTGGCCCGCTCCGGCGGAGACCGCTCGCCACGGTCGCTCCAAGTCCACTCCGGTGGCCCGCTCCGGCGGAGACCGCTCACCACGGTCGCTCAAAGTCCACTCCGGTGGCCCGCTCCGGCGGAGACCGCTCGCCACGGTCGCTCCAAGTCCACTCCGGTGGCCCGCACCGGCGGAGACCGCTCGCCACGGTCGCTCCAAGTCCACTCCGGTGGCCTGCTCCGGCAGAGACCGCTCGCCACGGTCGCTCCAAGTCCACTCCGGTGGCCCGCACCGGCGGAGACCGCTCGCCACGGTCGCCTGAAGCCAGGTCCGGAGAAGTAGTGCTTGCTCCTTGGGCAGTTCGAGGTCCGCTTAGCCCGGTTCCGTACCCTAAGGCTGCACCTTCGCCGCACTATGGAGAGCACTCTACCAGAACCTGGCAGCAAGTGCTACGGCCTTGAAGGGGTCCGGAGCACTCGCTCTCAACATGAGCACGCCAACGCAATCAGCATTGCGTCGCAGTAATGGCCCCACCTACGGATTCGTACCTCTCCCAAGGTGGGCCCGGGGGCCACTGTCGGTACCTCTGGACTGGGGTACCCCCTCTTGCTATGCCAAGACTCGTGTAGTTATCCGTAACTACGCCCTAAGGAGCTGAGCAGCCGGATCTTTGGGGTCCGGCCCCGTCTCACCGGATCAACAGCCCTGGACCTCCTTCCCGCTCGGGACAGGTTCGGTGTCACCACGTGTCCTGGAGAAGAAAGCGCTCAGGGCCAAAACGGCCGGGGCCCCAAGCCTCCCACGGGGTCCCGGACCCCTCGGCAGGGGGGAACAGACACCCCCCCTGAGGGGGTCCGGAGCCGCCACGTGTCCGCAGACGCAGATGCGCGCGCGGCTGCCAAGCTTCCTCGGGAAGACTTGGCCACCTACCGCATTCAATACGAGAGGCGTTAAGAACGCTCTGCCACAACAGAACCCGAGGAGACTTTCGCCAGGCTGTACTGTTGACCGTGCGTTACCAAGGTACACTGTACAGCCGCTGGCGCCACTCACGCCACGCACGTCAGTCTGCTACACCAGTTAGACATGACAACTCGGCGACGGAGTATCATAACGTCTACACGGTAGACCCAACAGTCTACGCCGCAACCTACACTGCCTCAACGGGCGCCTCGCTGATGGGACAAGTGAAGACTCCCTTTGGTCAGAGAGTCTACAGTGCAATGAAGCGTATCCGGGAAGAGATTCTCAACCACTGTAGCGCCATTAGTGTCTTTTTGATAGTAAAATATACATCCTTGTTGGGCCCATCTATCGGGGTCCAACACCTGTGTACGCGTCCTCCTTGCGCTATAAAAGAGGGACGCCCGCTAGAGAATGACTCAGGCCCGGCTGGGCAGAGGATAGACTCATTCATACTAAGTACACCACACAGTGGATGTAGGGTATTACGCTCCGGCGGCCCGAACCACTCTAAATCTGTGTGTTCTTGCCCCTGAGCTAGATCAGCCTAATAGCTTGGCACTTCCCCGAATACTCCTCCTCGGGGAATAGGCGGGTGCGTTCCGCCACCCGGCTGTGGGTACCCTCAAAAGCCCACGACAACTAACTACACGTGCAGATGATTCGCATATCAGGATTAAGGGAGTGTTCACAAAATGGAGTTTGGGCCTTTAGAACTAGAACCAACTGAATATGCGTTAGCAATCGATGACCGAAGAAATAAATGTTTACTGCCTTGAGGCCTCATATTCATCAAACCAACCTGCCTTTTGGGGTCACCCTAATTGTGTCCGTTGGAGCATCGCACTAGCAACTAATTGACAAAGAATCTGCTATCAGCGCAGTTTAATTCCAAATCTATTCGCTACATACGAGAGAAATTACTCCCCAAAAGAACCGAACCGTTCCAAATTGGAAGGGACACGAGAGGAGCAGATGATAACACCATCAAATCGACTGAGTGGATCAAGAAATCGACCTCAAGAAAATGGATCAATAAATCGAAGATATCATGCGAGATAAGGGGGCTCACAAGGTTCTGTCCGGATAACGTCGTCCGATGCAGAGTCGCGTAGCGGCGAAGCTGCCGCTGCCGGGGAAGAAGGCCGTCTCCCGGAGCCCCACGGTTGCAGATGGCCGCGACCACGCGCTAGCCGCCGGTGCCGCCGACATCGCCGGAAATTTGTCCCCTCTCGAAATCTTTTCCTCGTTCTCCCTTGAAATTTGTCCTCAAGCAGAGGCCCTTCCGCTCGCCCGCCCGCGGCGGAAGAGCTCGCTGCTCCCGCCCGCGGAGCTCGCCGGCCCCACCCAAGGCGGCGCCCGCAGTCCCACGAGGGCGCGGCGAAGGAGCTCGCCCCTCCCGCTCGCGGAGCTCGCCGGCCCCGCCCAAGAAGGCGTCTGCGGTCCCGCCAGCCCGAGTCGGAAGGGCTCGCGGCTCCCGCGCCCACGGCCGCGAAGAAGCAGGGGAGGGGGCGGCGCCCACCCAGGGATGAGGAAGAGGCGGCGCCCACCAGGTGGAGTGGAGTCACGGAGGAGGAAGAGGAAAGGTGGAGTGGAGGTAGAATAATGATAAGCGGGGCCCGCGTGGCAGTGAGGAGAGTTTAGATGGGCCGAGATGATGTGCTGGGCTGATGTGGTGGAAGAAGTTGTGCTGGTCTTTTAGAGTTGTGGTAGAGATTAGAGAATACTCAAACAAAATCTATCTATATATATACTATAAGGATTTTAAAAAAATAAAATTAGTATTACCAAAATTAACCTAGTCCTACTCCTCGCAAACCATCTCTTTAGGCCCACATTTCAGCAGAAAAAGTTTGACGAACCTAGGGCGGACACATTTGGTCGCGCCAGCCAGTACAATGCCGCCTGAACATCGATTTTTGATTTTTTGGCTGTGTTTAGTTTCAAAATTTCTCAATTTAAACTTCACTATTCACCTATCACATCAAATCTTTTACCTCATGTATAGAGTATTAAATATAGGTAAATAAAAAAACTAATTGTATAGTTTTGATGTACACGATGAGACGAATCTTTTGAGTCTAGTTAGATCATGATAGGACAATAATTACTACAAACAAACTAAAAATACTACAATATACTATAGTATCTAATGTAATTCTTTTTACCACTGTTTTATTGATCTAAACACGCGTTTGTCCCCAAGCGTCTGCCTACCCGCACACCTGTACCCATCCGAAATTTCCGCGCGCACCCCACGCAACCTTTCCCTGTGCCCCCGCCCGTCAATTGCCATCACCCCGGCCACCTGCGCCTAGGCGCCTGGCCCTGCGCGCCGCCCGCCGCCCACCTCCCCCACATGGCCACGGTCAAGCGCCCCTCCTCCCCGGCAGCTCGCTGCGCCCGCCCCTGCCCCCCGGCGGCGGAGCTCCGTGCGCGCGGGCGGGCGCCCGTCCCTGCCACGGCGGGCGCGCGCGCGGGCGGGCCGGCGCGTGGCAGCGACGACGGCCGGAGGAGGCCGCCGCGTCCATGGCGGTAGCGGGAAGAGGAGCCTAGGCGGGGCCGGCCGCACCTCTCCCTTCCCCCTGCGGCGCTCGGCGTGGATCTACGACGGCGGCGCTCGGCGAGGCGAGGCGCGGACGATCCTCCGATCCGCTCCGATCCGTGCACGAACGTCTCCAGGTATGCCCGCCCCTTCTCTTTTCTTCTGCTGTGCGAGATGGAGCGCCCCGAACCCTAACAAAACTATTTTTTTCGGATCCGAATCCAGTTGCATTATATTACCTACTAACTTCGATTTCGTTTGCAAAAGTTATCGGATGTATGGAAGGATGTTTCTGCCTCCTCGGCATGGATTCAGGGTACGGTTTCTCGGACTAGGAATCTGTGATTTGTTCTTTGCTATTTGCAGCAACGACTCGTGAATTTATCTGATGCGGCTTATTCCAGCGAATAGGTGGGTTGTTATGGGGAAATCGAACATCGTTCCGGCGGATTTGGCTGCCGCCTCCGCCGCATGGCAACCCCGCCTCAACTTCTCACCACTACCAGATGATACCTATCTGGTACAAATTGGGGCTAGCAATTTTCTTTCTTTGTTTTTTGTCTTAATCACAAAATATGATTGGAATTATGTGCTTAACATGCTCCATGTTTCTCTTTCTGGGTGCAGATGGTTCTTGGAGGCGTGGTTTACATGGCTGTGCCGTTCTACAAGAGGGGCAGGAAGATCGAAGGTATGTTCAGCCCCATAGCACTGCGAGTTGAAGGATGCAGAATTGCAAATGGTTACTGGGGCCTTGGGGGTGTAGTTCAGGATTGATTGCCAGTTTATATAGTTTATAGTATATCATGGATGATCAGATGAATCACAAACTGCTGACACATGTTCACATGATCAGAGAAGCCTGGGGACATCGGCCTCGCTGTCACCCTTGCGGGGGCGGAGGAAGGAGAGGTCGCAGACATGGAGGATGCTAGAGGTAACAGGCTCCTTGCGGTGGTGAATCTGGAGGTTAGGGAGGCGGCACACGGAGAGATCGGAGTCAGGGAGGACGATGGGGACAACGGTGGACCTAAACCTGGATGGAGGAGAGGAAGGAGTGGCGGCGGCTCAACGAGGAGCAGCGCGAGGGCGGGATGCCGCGTCGGGGACGGCGGTGCTCTCTCTCTCTCTCTCTCAGATCTGGCGGGCGTGGGATCTAGCGGCGAGTACAACCGGCGTGGGAAGGGATCCGGCGGGGACGGGTGGCGAGCGTGGGATCCGGCCGTGGGGACTGCTGGTATGGGCGACGGCTGGTGCGTGGTCAACCTCTGCAGGTACACCTCTCTCTCTCTCTCTCTCTCTCTCTCTCTCTCTCTCTCTGCATCCTTTGATTAGTACGTCAAAGTTTGGGATACCAATTCGACTCAAGTATGTGCCTCGATTTCTCAATTACCAGTCTCTGTTAATCCTGCCTGTTTTGCGATCCTGATGTTCTGAACTTTGTGTGCATCATTTTGTTTTTTCAGGTCGTCATGGATTTTAAGATGCCTGGTAAAGTGTTCACTGCAGCCATGTCTCCAATTGCAACAAACGCACATGCTTATCGCTACTGGGAGAGCAGATGTTCAAGTCCGTCTGTGTGACATAGCTTCTGGAGCCTTTACCCACACATTGTCTGGTCATCATGGTTAGTTTCTTAATGCTAATGTGGTGATGAAAATATTCTTGTTTTGCTTGTATGGTACCTTCTTATCTCCGCCCATCATCTTAGATGGCATCATGTCCTTGGAGTGGTCTGCCTCAAGTGAGTGGGTTTTCATGAGTGGTGGCTGTGATGGGGCAATACGTTTCTGGGACATCAGGAGAGCTGGATGCTTTCGTGTTCTTGATCAATCACAGTCTCAGCTTGGAAGGAGATCTCCTCTTCTTAAAAACACAACAGAGAATGTATGTCCACTCTCCCCCATTATTATTGTTTGCTCTTCTATTTGCAATCTTTCTCAAGAGGATCTGACCAGAGTGCTAAAACAGAGTTATGATATGAACCTTCAGATAGTAGTTTACATCCTTTGCAAATCTGTCTGTTACACTGGAATTCAATAGCGTACAAGTTTCAGCATGGCAAAATAGGCACTTTGGTCCTTCAAATTTGCTTCAAGGATCAATTTGGTCCCTCAACTTTTGTTTTTAGGTCAAATTTGTCCCTGTACTGATGTATTGCTCCATAATACCATGAACTAATGCTAAAAAGTCATCGTTACTCTTGACTATTTCCTGTCCTTCACAATTTGCATGTTAGTAGTGGTGCAACAAGTTAATCGAACATGTGCATGATATTCTTATGTGATGTAAACTAAATTAAATACGAAAGGGAATTTCAACAAATACGAGAGACATCAAATCAGTCGACAAAATAATAAATTTATTGCGACTTATTATTGATTAATTACAATTATACAATAATGTAAATTGAGTATGAGAAGGAGCTAAGGATAAAAATAACTTTTCACATCTATCTCATGGTATTATAGAGCATCATATCAATATAGGGACAAGTTTGGCCTAAAAACAAAAGTTGAGGGACCAAATTGATCTTTTTGAAAGTTGAGGGAGCAACTTGACCCTTGGAGCAAAGTTGAAGGATCAAAGTGGCTATTTTGCCTTTCAGCATATATAGATGGACCTTAGTGCTCTAAGCATCTGATAATGCAATGTGTTCTGTACTGGACTTGGAGATATCAAAATAATTAAAAGCAAGGTTAAATTATCAATTCTACTTATTTTTCATCTTAAGCAGGATCAAATTGATTCCATGGGACCTTCAACTTCCAGAAGGTCAAAACCTCACAAAAGGACCGGAAATTCTAAGAACTCACCAACAATGCGCAAAGGTCAAAATGTGATACATGGACATTTGCAACAGAGGTTGCATCTTGGTTTATCATCCAGTCAAAACCGAGCAACATCTCATTATGGTGCTGTTACTGGATTACAAACAACTAAACATGGGATGTACCTACTTAGCTCAGGTATGCGAACTTGAGTTATAATTGTTTTAAAGTGTTGTCTGTTGTTTTTCGTTTGTCACTCATTGGCATATTATACCTACAAGGATTAATATGAACTAATATTGTCAGTATAAAAGCTGCAACTATGGCAAGATTATCCTTCCCTTTAGGATCTGATTCTCGTTTAAGACTATGGGACATCGATTCAGGATGCAACACTTTGGTAAATTTTGAAGCTATGCGATTGCAGACTGGCAAGCCGTTGCAATAGCAGTCACTGATGATCCATCACTTGCATTTGTTCCATGCATGGCAAGCATCAAGGTGTGTTGCTGTCTGTTAGCTTGTCAGTTTAACTCTCAAATAATTTCGGGGTTCACATTTTACTGTTATATATATGTATCTATACTATAAGGATTCTAAACAATTGAAATTAGCATGTACCTATAAGGTTACTAAAGTGATATATTCTGTTTTATTGGACATTGCAACCATTTAGTCCATTTACATGTTCCAAGTTACAACAATTTAGTCCAATTATATGTTTTTTATGGTTTTGTTGCTCATGGAGTTGTCACAGGTCTAAAATCTGCCATGCTGTGCACCTCTAATGCATACACTTAATTTTGTTTATCCCTCCTTTGTCTTCTGTGATGAAAATAGACAAAAGAAAAGATAAATTGAGGAGAACAGAACTTATTATCAATTGTACTTGGCAACTATGGCAATGTGAAATCGTTGAGTTAACACCAGAGGAAGATACATGATGCATTCATCATCCTAGGTTTGTCTTTATTCCAATGCCCTCACGAATACAACATCAACATTTGTGATAGGAACCTTTAGATGTGCTAATTGCTATCTCTTCTTATTCGCATGAATTTAATGCCTGCACATACATGTCTTGTCAAAAGCTTGATTATCTAAGATCAATGTACAGAACATGTGTGTGCTGCATTACTAGAAGATGGAATCTGTATGCAATGTTGCCTCAATTCAGTGTATTTTTTCTCTGCTGCAGTGCTTAAAATTTTTGGTGTGAAAGATGTCCTTTTGGAGCTTTTCTGTTTCTGAATTAGCAAGCACTATAAATGATTACATGTACTATTATATTAGCATCATACTACTCTTGTTGACTTCTGCATGTGCTTGTTGATTCTGAAAAGTTAGTTCAGTTTAACAAATATCCATTTGTGATCTCAATATGCCAAGAATGCTTGGCATAAGCTTGGTGCTATGTCAGTATGGCTACAGAGGAAGCTATGTAGGAGTACAAATTACAATATAATTATTCATGAGATTTCTCTAATTGGGCTCCCAGTTCAAGCATGGTAACTTCGAGGCGAGGGGGAAGGAGGTCGTCCTGACGACCTTCATGGCGGCGGGCACGGCCAGGGCGAGGTCGTGCGGCGGGAGGGAAGGGAACCGGGAGGCAGTGTAGGTGGGACTTCGTGCTCGAGCATCACATTGTAAGGTTCAGCATCTCAGTTTGAAGCTGCTGGCGTGAGCATCACAGTGCAAGGTTCAGCATGCAAATGTGGATGGCTTTTCATGCATGAATATTATCAATTCTTCCTTTCCTGTTCAATCAGGTCTTTTCTTACACCTATGTGACTATGACTATTTGGGCAGGTTCATCTGATGGTTGCAAAATCAAGCCTGAAGTAGACACCGTGGAGTGATGTCTCAGTAAGCTATGTTTAATGAGATTGTTTTGGAGTGTGGCAGTATTAGTTAGTTTATTATACTAATATAATATGTTCTGGGTATGAAAATGTAAGCACATGGTTTTTCGGTGCTGGAGTTTGGGCCTGTATTATGCATTTGAGAGATGAAATGATAAAATGAAAAACCTTAAGTGGATAACGTGAAGGCAATTATAATAAGCAAAAGAATTTATTTTTATTGCTTATAATATTATGTCATTCTTGATGCGAAGATGCTGTAATGATATAATTTTTGACAAATGGTACAATGAGCCATACATGTCTCTTTGTTTATATGGTGAATTTCATCTAAATAACGTCATCCTTGGCTACAGGCAAGAGCACTGCCTTGTGTGTCTTGTACAGAATAAATAGATAATTTGGAGGATTTTGTAGACAATTGCTCAAAATAATGAGTGTAAATAACGAGGTTGTGTGTTGAGGATGAGATACAATGTTGTAACTCGTGAACAAGCATTTGGATATCAGTGTTGGACTGTTGTGAACAAGCACTTGCGTTCCTAAACTCGTGGTACAATCACCTTTTCAATCAAGAGCAATTTGCAAACCTTTTAGGGTGGATGTACAATGCATCCTATCTTTTGATGCATATGTTGGTCTAGCTTATAAGACCATGAATACAGTGGAGTGCCTCATGTTATAAATGCTATGCGCGGGCCACCTTGCTATATAAACAGAAGATATAAACATTCATGCAGCTGGTTATCTATGTTTTGGGAAAGAAATAAGATACATGGGAAAAACTCATATGGTAGTTGATTTAGAGCCTTTTAAGAGATGATAATTGATTGCCTCTATATTTAGGAAATAAATAAAGAATAAACAATTTATTAGTAATTGAATAATTGAGCAACTATATTTTTAATGGGTCAATCAATAGGGCGTTACCATATGAACCATGATTGAGAGGGGCTTAGTTCCATATGAGATATTATTGTATTTTAAAAATTCCTTAATTAAAATGTGTACATCTTTGCTACAAAAATAAAACTATTATCTATTAACTTTTTATTAATGTAAATTTTTTTAATGAATTTCTAAAACATGTGCATGCCACATATGGGCATCTGCTAGTAGACTACAAGTGGTGGAGTGAAGTGGAGTTGGTGGAGTGGAGTGACTATTTTGGAAGTTGAGTGCTCTCAAACATACCCTAACTTTAACTATATTTACATATTTCAGTGCATGCTGCATAGTCATCGTCTCTATCTGAAAACAATTATACAAAAACCCTATAGAACTATCATTTCTCAAAACCCTCCTTTGTTTCAAATTATCAATAAAAGTTAAAATGGTCTATAATTTGAAACAGAGTGAGTGGTTTCCTTTTTGTGTAATTTTTGCTGGTAAAAAAGACAACTATCACAATGCTCCTAAAAAAGATTGATCACACTGCAGCAGTTTTTTTTTCTGTCGAATTCTGTTTCAGAATATTCATTTTTTTATATCAAATTCTGTTTCAGAATATTTCCTTTTTTTCTTTTAGTTAGGGGCTGGAAGGGGTAAGGCTATTTTTCATATCAAGGTTTTAAATATCCGGCTGTAGTTTCAGCTATAGACCGCTATAGCTTCTAGAAAGAGCGGACGCTATAGCATTTAGCTCGCTAAAACCGGCTATAGCCTGCTATAGCCTGCTAAATGTCGGCTATAGCAAGCTAAACGTCGTAACGGCAGCCCTGCCGCTAAACGTCTTAGCCGGTGATTTAAAACATTGTTTCATATATGATTCGAATTTGAGTTATTGACATCTATGCAATATGAATAGTTCGAATCTGATTGCCCACGGAAGTGAATGCAGAATACGATACTAGCAAATCCGATGGGTATGGATTATTCAATAATTAAATATCAAAGATGGATACCTAACCGGGGTTTCCGCAAGTTATATTCAGGGGATGAGAGGACATTTTGGATCACGAGTTAATCGATTCATCTAAGAGAAAGAAAGAAACAACCTGAAGAAGGGATGCCGAAGCTTGGAGATCACAGTTATAGAAGCCTTCAACAAGACAGGAGAATCAAGTGCTAGTGTTTTGTTTCCAGACTTTGGTTAGCTTTTGTTGTTGTCAAGTTTTTAATCTTTAAGTCTGGTTAGTAGACAAAGTGTCGTAGGGTTGTGTTGTTCTTTTTGGCTGTAGGCTCTCGATTCAAGTTTGCTAAGACCAAATTTTGTTTCCTTAATCTAAAAATTATTAAAGATGGGTTATCCGAGATTTATAATACTTTTAATGATACTTTATTTGATGTGATTTGCAAACCATGTTGTGGACCACGAAGATGAGTATTTTTCATGTTATATTTTTGGCTTATGATTGATTCGATGTTCTAATCCATAAAACACTAAACATATGTTATCCGAGTATTTTTATCTAGGAAAAAGTCAGCATAACCCCCCACGAAGATGATACTTTATGACCGGAAGTCAGAGCTGCTCTTCACGGTTTGAGCTTGGCAACGATAACCGGTTGTGATGGCTTGCTTCGGAACCATCGGTGCGTGGTTCATGGGTGGCCTACCACGAGAAGTTGGAGCTGCTGGCGGCTTTGCTTCCATGCTCGGCAACGATAACCTATGGCAGTGTGTTGTGTTTGTGCTCAGCCGCGTCGTGTGGGTGGGTTGGCCTTTGGAAGCCCTTTGGCTTTCTGTTGTGCTAACTTTTCTTGTAAATATATTTCTATCGTCTTAATTGAGCGGCAGAGCTCCTGCCTTTTATTTCAAAAAAAAAACATAACCCCCCACCTATCGGCAGTCGGCTACTGATGGTGGGTGAGTACCGCTAGCAGGGATTCGAGGGAACCCCCGTTTAGAGATTCGGCCAGGGGTGTAAAACACGCAAGGATCTTATATAACTAATTTATAACAAAGTTATATATGATTCAATAAGTACCAAGTTTTTACTACCATTCAAATATATAATAGTTAGGTCCCTATAAAAATTTCACCACAATTGGACCATAGAAACTATATTTATGAATTATTCAAATTAATTATAGAAAAGAATAGATCAAAATCTACAGCAAAAAATTTGTACTAACGTATACCATATTATATGTTCACTGTGTAGATCTGCTCATGTGGAGTCCAACAAAATTAGATTTAATTTTTCTATAATTTACTATGATTTTTTTATGATTCATCCGAAGTAAATAAAAAAATAAAAAAATAAAACCACCGTCCAAAACCGCTTGGGGTTATTTGTCCGGTTTTGGGGTTGGGGTGTGGAATACCCGGTTTTATAGATTGGGGTGGGGGGGTTAAGTAGCGACTGCCGATAGGTGGGGAGATTATGTAGACTTTTTCCTTTTATCTACTTCTGCTTATCCGAGTATTTTTATCTACTTCTGCTAATCTGACTCCACATCATTTCCAATGTCAGGAGAAATCCTTATTCGTAACTGTATCGTGTAATATCCGTTCGCTTCACATTCGACAAGTAAAATGATTATACATTCCAATCCGATCAGCTTTCATCGCATTTTTTGGTCATCAACCTGATCTAACCGAGCGACAGTTTGATTCCTGCTCTTTAGTCCTACTTAACCATAAATTTAAATCTTAAAATTACACTTCCCATAGATCGTATGAAGTAACTATTAATCCGGACTAACGTACGTTTTTTAATACACATTGCAATCACATTAAAATTGTTTGGTTTTTTTATGAAATGAATTTGTTTGGTTGGTTGTCAAGACTTGTCTTGATGTTAGGTGAGTACACTATCCACGACCTATGGAAAGTGTAATGTGCACGAGGGCTTGACGTCAAACAACAATGGAGAGGACTCGTGATATGGAGAAGCTTTGTTTTTTTCTTTTGAATAAAACATGGAGAAGCTTGCAGCACGAAGCATTTCTAGCTCATTGGCCATGGTGCTTCATTTCTCCCTCCTCAACATGCCCATTTGTAAAAAAATTTCTTAATATGGCTCGGCTAATGTCAGTCAGCTGAGCACACTATAATCCCTAAATTCGGTATCAATAATAGTCTGTGAGAAGAAGTCTCCTGTTCATTTTTTTTAAAAGGGGAAGACCGAATCCATTATATTTTGGTATATGCTAGTCTGATACAGTGATACTCTTGGTCACTTGTATTTCATATGAATTATAATCCAGTTGTATGTGTATCGTTAATGCTTTCACGGACTTGGTACTAATCACTGTAGAACGTATGCTATTTACAAGCTTGACCCTCCCTACGTTTTCTCTCTCGCAGTCCGTCATTGATTGTACAGCAATAACAGCTCGTACAAAGATGAGAGTATTTACGAAGGAAGGAGCATACTAGAAGACATCTACCTGTAGGCCATCCCCAACCCTCCACCTAAGATGATTTTTATGTCATTGATTTCACTACCACCTAGAATGTTTAGCTTCTTTGGCACTATATTAAATGTTTAGCTTCTGTCAGCCAACCAGCCAGCAGTACTGTTCTCTCATACTAAATCAGCATCATTCACCAGCTACCAGCCAGTTGACAATACTGTTCTCTCATAACAAATCAGCACCAGCCATCAGCCGCAGCCAAAAGAACACAGCGGAAGAAATTGGGTTTCATGCAAGATCCAGTTTCTACACAAGAACCTATGCACTAGACACTACCAAATTTTGCATTGGAAGAGAGTAGTGTCCTCATGATAAGTAAACAACAAATATGATTGGTTGATAGATGAGAGAATAAGGCCAGTCCCAACCCAAAAAACTATTAGTAGTTTCTATATTTGCCATGTCATATAGACAATACTCATAGAAACTATACCTCCAATGGATAGTTTCTTCAAAATAAATTGCTATTCAATAATATCTCTTCTCTCTCCTATTCCTCTCCAATCCTCTCTTCTTTTGTCTTGGTTTTCGTGTGGACATAGTTTCTTGCATGAGACCTGGTTTCTTCATATTTTATTTTTTTCTCCTCATTAACTTTGCTGCCACCTCAGTTTTTTGTTTACATGACAACGTATTTAATGTTATGGAAACCAGCTGAGTTGGAGGGTTGTGAATGCTCTAATTGAGTATGTATTAATTATTGACCCATATGAAAAAACTATACATCGAGGGATATAATTCATAAATATAGTGTCTTGCTTATGTGACGATATAGACATTATTTTTAAACACTATGCGAGTTCTGACTCAACTTGTTTTCTTCAAAAAAGGTTTTTTTTTACTCAACAATGGTTCTGCAATTTGCATCTTGCAAGCAACTAGTCTACCGCTACGGTTCTGACTTTGCAGGTTATCTTCGGGGGAGCGTACTGGCTACAGTTTTGGGCGCAGCTGTAGCGTTACGAGCACGCTAAGAGCGCACTCTTCGAGATGAGCAGAAACATAGAGATTATTGCTATGGAGCTAGTAAAAGGAGGGTGGAAGCAAAACTATCGTTTGCAGTAGTTCTTTGTCTAAATTGGAGACTAGTTGTGCTCTTCTTTCTTTGTAAACTTTGTAATAATTGGTTGTGTACATCCATGGATGTAGAGGCCGGATTCCTGATCCTTTTTCTAAAAAAACTAGTCTACCTCTAGCAATAAACTATGAGGTGATTACATTGGCTACTGATTTACTAGCGCGTAATACGGCATTAGTTGTTGACTTGCGTATAAAAACACACTTGCAAGATGAAGACGACAACCACCATTTCCAATTTTCCATGGAACGTCTGCGCGGGGCGACAAGAACCTAGGAACCGATCTTGGATCTTCAAAGGCGTAGAAACACTGCGACAAACACGAACGCCGTTTTGTTTGACCTCAAGCCCAAACGCTAGTCACTTCTCGCTGAGTGCCCCAAGCTAGCCAACGAGCCATGGACGCCACCGGCGATCAGCTCATGCATGCGCAGGCCGAGCTGTGGAACCACGTCTTCGCGTACATCAGATCCATGTCCCTCCGGTGCGCCGTCGAGCTCGGCATCCCCGACGCCGTGCACCGCCTCGGCAGCGCCGCAACGCTCACAGAGCTTGCCGCGGCGCTCTCCCTGCCGCCCTCAAGGGCGCCGTACCTGCGCCGCCTCATGCGGCTGCTCACGCACACCGGGTTCTTCGTCTTCGACGACGCGGCAGCCAGCTACGGGCTCACCCCGCTCTCGCGCCTCCTCGTGTCCGCGCCAGGCGTGGGTGGGCAGGGCCTATCGCCGTTCGCTCTCGCCATGCTGCACCCCATCGTCGTGTCGCCGTCCATGTCCCTGGCGTCCTGGTTCCGCGGCGCGGACGCCCGCACCGCCGCGGCGCGCGTCCCGTTCGAGGCCGCGCACGGGCGCGACCTCTGGGCGGTGGCGAAGGGCGACCGGGAGTTCGGCGCGGCGTTCAACGACGCCATGGCGTGCGACGGCCGGTTCGTGATGGACGTGCTCGTGCGCGATCACCGCGACGTGTTCCGGGGCCTCACCTCGCTGGTGGACGTCGGCGGCGGGTCCGGCGGCGCCGCCAGGGCCATCGCCGCCGCGTTACCGCACGTCAGGTGCAGCGTCCTTGAACTGCCGCACGTCGTCGCCAGCGTCCCGCAAGGCGAACGCGGCGGCGTGGAGTTCGTCGCCGGGGACATGTTCGAGAACGTCCCCAAGGCCGACGCCGTCCTCCTAAAGGTCCGGCGCCCACTTCGCTTCGCTACCAGCTCATCACTCTCCTCTCCTTTGCCATGTGAAACTGAACAACGACGTCGTGGTTGCTGACTCCTTGTGCAGTGGGTCCTGCATGGATGGGACGACGAGAAGTGCGTGCTCTTACTGCGGCGGTGCAGGGAGGCGATCCCTTCGAGGGAGGCCGGCGGCAGGGTGATCGTGATGGACCTGGTGGTGGGATCGAGCCCGGCAGACGAGAAGGCTACCGAGACGCAGCTACTGTGGGACGTGATGATGATGGGGGTGGTCGGGAGCCCCGAGCGGGACGAGCTCGAGTGGCGCAAGATCTTCGAGGACGCGGGCTTCAGTGCCTACAAGATCGTCGCCTTCCTCGGAATTCGGTCGGTGATCGAGGTCTACCCTTGATTTCCTCTAGAACACGCAAGCTAATCTGCTCTCTGTTTCATTCTTCAGTCAAAATAGCCATTCTCAAACATTCATTGACAGTTCTACACGACTGGTCTCCCAGTAAGCTACCAGGAAAATGATTATTCATGTTATCATTGTTATGAATAGACAGGGCATCCACACACAACGCACCAGAATAAAGGTCCATAAGCAACATATCTTGAAACGAAGCAATAGTCTTACATACTGATACAATCACACGACCTAGGCACCAGTGCAAACACGGCTCATGACTGAGCTACAAAAGTCATACAGGAGCTCAGTTAAAGACACATAACCGGTACATCAAAGCTGACAGACCTTCCCATGAATCCAAATCTGCGAGCGAAGTACTTTTAGGGCACATCGTTAGCTTCATCGCACAATGGGTCTGAAGGATAGCCACAAAAGTTACAATGGTGCATATCACGATACACAACCATAATACTTTGGGTGGCCAGGTGAGCCATGCAGAGGAATGGTTCACCAATCATCCTTCCTTGACTCGTGCAGATGACTGATTAACATGAGCAGGCCAATGGAGGGAATGAGGTCAAAAGACAGCTTATGCACACACTGGGGTACTGGGAAAGTACGTCTAATCTGAGTGCTTGAAAATACTTGGAAAGATTACTAAAGTAGCATCACATTCCGAAGGGGGCGGCACAGAGAGCTGGAAGAGCAGCACTTGGGGTGGAGCGGTTGTACCCGAACAAGTCCAGCATCCGTGGATTCTGGCACTCAGCCTCATAACTCACTTCCTTCACGCCATCATCATCAGCTGGCAAGATCTTCTCAGTCAATGAGAAACCAAAAAGCCTGCAGCTAGTTTTGCGCACCTCCCTTCCACCAGACCCAATTTTAGCAGCATCTCCAGGTGCTGAAGCTCTCCTAGCCTCAAATTGATCCAAGCTAATTTGAGCAGGTATTTCATGCTGTGGCCTGGTCTGAGCTTCCCACGACATATCAAATGGGCGAGGCTGACTGCCATTTGCAACTTCGCCAACAGACTTGTTTCCCAATCCAAGCTGGGACGACACAGTTTGGTTAAACATATGATTGGGATGAGGGGGCACTTGTGCTGCAGGTGGAGTACATAGTGTGAGAGAACATTCTTGAGCTGTGGCTGATAATCCATTAACAGCAGCTGGGGTATGCACATAACCACGCAGCCCATATCCGCCCTTCAGTGAACATGCCTCAGACATCATTCCTTGGAACATAGGAACTGCCTGAGAAATTTCTTGACCTTGCAAGACCTCTGAGAATCCAATAGATTCACTGAAGCCTACAGATTGGTAGGTAAAGCCAGAGTTCTGTACTGCAAGTCTGCCTGTTGGACCACTCAACATGCAGCTTCGTGCATTAGTAAGGAACCTATTAGCATCAGAAGATTGAAATTTTGCAACCTCAGCTGTTTGAGGAGCACACGTAACACGATGAGTCCTAAAACCCATCAATTCTTGACCTTGCAAGACCCTGGGTAACTTTCCAGTTTCCACGGAGTCAGTACAACCATTCCCTGTAACATCCAACACAGTAGTTATTTAGCAGCTCAAGGATAGTGTACATACGTTCAGACATTAGTCTTGTGCTATGAGAACTTACACATTGTTGGAACATCCAAATTTCCCGGAGGGCATAACTTGGTTCTTTTAGAACTAGATGCGGACAGAGAATGGGCAGCAGAGACTGAGCCACCAACTATATCGATCTCCCATGGAGATACTCTATCTTGGCCATTGCATTCAGAACCATCCTCCCATCTTACCTGTACAAAAAGACAACACATCAGCAATCAAGTATTACTTAATCAGCATAACGATGTTCATTATGAATAGACGGTTATAATTGAATTATCCTCAGCACGCATAGCATGTATTATTTCTTATTTAAAAGGGAGGAAGCAAGTCAAACATCAGCAATTCTTGCTAAACAGCAGACATTTTCACCATTATGCTTTGATTGTGGATAAATACTTGTAGCTGAAGATCAAAACCTCAAAAAGTTTCCAAGTTCTTGCGCACATAGTGTGGTTTTAAAGTTTTCAGTCCCTGTGTAATATTCAGGCTGGTGGTTGAAGTCTCTCCTTATAAGCTTGCCACAGAATTGCATGCATGGTTATTTCTACCAGGTCAAATACGAAACATTGCATATAGCTATCACCCAGTCAACAATAGTGAGTTAACAACAGCTCAAGGCTAGTATCGTTCGTGTTGTTGCATTTCTCTTGCAGTGGGGATTCTATGCCAAAGTCCCTGCTTTATTGGTCGGAGACCTAAGATGTTGCTTGGAAATCATTGTTTATTGCTTAGCATTCTCCTCTCATTACTCCCTTAACAAGACTGCAGTAGAAACCATCTTTACCAGAATCCAACCAGTCTCCAAAAGAGACTATATTTACATAAAAGCTTACCAGGCAGCCAGCAATAATGAGATCCAGAATCTAAAGCTCAATAAGATCAGCAGAAATGCGTACCAGCAGGCTTCTCCACTTTGAGCCAGGCCATTTCATGGGATCTACTTCACTATTGCCAACAACCATTCCAGATCGCCTAAAAGGATAGAATGTAAGAAACAGGAATGTAATGCGTACAACAAAAATTAAGTTTAATTGGAAAAGAAACAGACCTTTCACTAACATCTTCATTCTGGCATTGGAAGTTGATCCTCGCTCCAATACAGACTGGATGGTTGAGGCTCTTAAGGAACTTCCGGTAAGGAATTATATATTCTGAAGCAGCAGCTCTGCGGACAAAGAATTTTAAATGGAAATCTGTTTATTCTCAACCAACACAGAAGTCTCTCTTTACTTGGTTGGTATTAAATGTTGGAGTATATTGAGCCCATGTGTAGGCCCATCTAGAGGCCCATGAATAGGTATTATATATACCCACCCTTCTAGGGTTGGAGGAATACATCCATTATTCCCTCCAATATGGTATCATTAGCCTAGGGTTAGCCTCTCTCTCTCCTCTCTCACAGCCGCCGCCGCCGGCGGCAGCCTTGGCCGGCCGCCGGCGCCCCCTCCTCTCTCCTTCCCTCTCCTCCCCTCCTCTGCTGCAGCGGCCGGATCCGCCTCCTCTGCTGGATCCGCTGCCGGCCGCCCTCCCTCCTCTGCTACCGCCGCCGCCTGGCCCCTGCCGGCCTGGCGCTGCCCGGCCGCCGCCGCGCTAGCCGCTGCCGCGAGACCTGCCGCGGGCGCGCCGCGCGCGCAATACGCCAACGCGGCCCTGGCGCCCCTCCCTGCCCCCGCTGCCGCCGCTGCTGATGGTGCAGCAGGGGTCCCACCCGCGGGAGCTGGCGCAGGGGACGCGGACGGTCCGGCCCTGCCGGACGCGGACGGTCCAGCCCTGCCGCCTGGGCTGCAGCTGCCTGGGCCGCCAGCTGCCTGCGCGCCGACCGCCGCTGCCCACGCCGCCGTCGATCCGGCCGTCCTGCGGGCCGCGGCACAACTGCTGCAGGCCGCAGGCGCCGATCCGGCTGCCCTGCAGGCCGCGCTGCCACTGCTACAGGATCCCGTAGCCGACGCTGCGGCCCACCGCGCCGCTGTCACCGCGGGCAAGCAGCCCGCCGCCGACGCCGCGCCTAATGCCGCATGGACCGGGCTCGGGATGTCGCCCGCGGATGCGCCACTCTCCGCCGCCGCCCTCCGCGAGCAGCAGGCCGACGCCGCTCTCGCCGCGGCCGCCGCCCTCCGCGGACAGCAGGCCGACGCCGCTCTCGCCGCGGCCGCCGATCTCCTACCCCCAGGCCGCGGGCACTGCTCCAGGGGGTACGCCGTGCAGGTATAGATGGCCATTTGGCCCGATACCCATGGGGGCCCGAAGCCCGGCCCATATTAGCCCGACCCGAGCACGGCACGGGCCCGAATATTATTGGGCTCGGGCCAGCACGGGCACGATAGCCGGGCCGTGCCTGGGCCTCAATCCCGGCCCATGGACGCGTCCAAGCACGGCCCGAAAAAGGGCGGCCCGATGGGTAGCACGATAGGCCCGTTTAAATACTATGTTATCCATTATCAAACCCAATTTAAACATTTTCGGGCCGCCGGGCCAAACGGGCCGGCCCGGCCCGGCCCGATTAAATCAATTTCGGGCCGTGCCTGGGCCGGGACTTCAGCCCATGGGCAGGCGCGGCACGGCCCGATAATATTTTCGTGCTTAAGCGGGTCGTGCCTAAACGGGCCGTGCTTAGACGGGCCCGTGCCGGGCCGGGCCGGGCCGCCCGTTTGGCCACCTATACGTGCAGGCCGCCATCGCGCCCGCCGCGCAGGCTCAGGCCGTCGCGCCCGCCGCGCGGGCCGCCGCCTCCCTCGCCGCCGCGCACGCTACGCAGGCCGTCGCGCCTAGGGACCCCGCGCGGACCGCTACCTCTCGTCGCGCACGCCGCGCCGGTCCAGACCGTCGCGGGCCCTCGTTCTCGGCCCCAGCCGGTGGCCATGCTCGCCGCTGCTGCTCCCCTGTTCGCGCCGTTCTGGACACGGCCCGCTCCACCCAGCCAGCAGCTGACCAGACCTGGGGGGTGCAACCAGGCCGCACTGGCGCAATCCTTCAGCGGACGCCGCCGGTCTGCACCGAGTGGATCGCCGACTCGGGTGCCTCCTTCCACACTACCCCACATGTCGGTATCCTTTCTTCTGTCCGACCCCCACACCCCTCTTGTCCTTCTTCCATCATGGTTGGTGACGGGTCTTGCCTTCCTGTCACCGCCGTGGGTTCTGCTCCTGGCTCATTTTGTCTTCCAAATGTCCTTGTTGCTCCTCAGATGGTTCATAACCTTCTTTCCATTCGTCAGTTTACAGCTGACAATTCTTGTTCCATCGAGTTTGATTCTTCTGGCCTCACTGTAAAGGATTCGGCCTCCCGGCGTCCGCTACACCGGTGTGACAGCACGGGGCCCCTTTACACCCTTCGCCTTCCTTCTTCCGCTGCACCAATCTCGTCTTCTTCTTCACCCTGGCCATCTTGGTCTGCCGCTTGTGCTACGACGCCGTCTTCCACCACCTGTCACTGCCGTCTTGGTCACCCTGACCGCGACGTTCTGGCTCAGCTCAGTCGTAGTACCGATGTTCCTGGTACTAGGACTCCTGCTGAGCCCCTCTGCCATGCGTGCCAGCTCGGTCGTCATGTTCGGCACCCTTTTTCCTCTTCTTCTTCGCATGCGACGCATGCATTTGACCTTGTTCACTGTGACCTGTGGACCTCTCCTGTACTTACCCTTTCTGGTTATAAGTACTATCTGGTGGTCGACTGTGACCTGGTCGACGACTTCTCGCACGACTCTTGGACGTTTCCTTTGCGCGCCAAGTCTGAGACCTTCCCCACCCTCCTCCACTTCTTTGCCTGGGTGTCCACTCAGTTCGGCCTCACCGTTAAGGCCGTCCAGTGTGACAACGGGCGGGAGTTTGACAACTCCACTTCCCGTTCCTTCTTCCTGTCTCGGGGTGTTCAGCTGCGTATGTCTTGTCCGTATACCTCTCCTCAGAACGGCAAGGCTGAGCGGATGATTCGCACGACGAACAACGTTGTGCGCACCCTTCTGATCCAGGCTTCTCTGCCCCCGCGCTTCTGGGCTGAGAGCCTCCACACCGCCACCTACCTGCTCAACCGCCTTCCGTCCACTGCTTCTCCTGCTGCCACTCCACACCACGCTCTCTTCGGTACCCCTCCTCGCTACGACCACCTTCGGGTCTTCGGGTGTGCGTGTTACCCTAACACCTCCGCCACCGCTTCTCACAAGCTGGCGCCCCGTGAGACTCATTGTGTGTTCCTCAGGTACTCCCCTGACCATAAGGGGTACCGATGCTTTGACCTCACCTCTCGCCGCGTTCTGATCTCCCGACACGTCGTGCGTTCTGATCTCCCGACACGTCGTCTTTGACGAGTCGGATTTCCCCTACTCTACCTCCTCTACACCTTCTCCTGACTCCGAGCTGGAGTCTCTGTTTCCGACTGACCCGGTGGTTCAGACACCGTTACATGTCTGTCCTTTTCCTGCAAGTTTTCCCGGCACGCCGGCACCGTTTCCGGTGATCCCTGCTGCGCCGAGCGCGGCCCCGGTGCCCGCGGTCGCGCCACGCGCGGTCGCCTGACCTCCGGTCGTGCCGCGCGCGGACCCGGTGTCTCCCGCTGCACCACGTGTGGCCCCGGTGCCTTCACCTGCACCTGCGCGGTACGCTCAGCCGGTGCAGGTGTACAGACGTCGCTCGGCGCCGACCCCGGCACCGCAGCGGTACGCTGAGCCGGTGCAGGTGTACCGGCGTCGTTCGGCGCCGATACCGGCGCCACCTCCTACTCCGGAGGCTCCTGCGACGCTGACACCGGAGCCGTCGCCGCCGCCGCCTCCGCCTCCTCCGGCTCCCTCTCGAGCTGAGCCGGAGGTGTACCACCCGCCAGTCATCCATCGGGATCCTCGGCTTATCCATCCCATGGTGACTCGGCGGATGGCGTCTCAGACTGCGACTCTCTCCGGTACCCTCCTCTGTCCGCGACGCCTTGGTGGATCCTTACTGGCGTCGCGCGATGGAAGAGGAGTACGCGGCTCTTCTTGCCAACCAGACGTGGGACCTCGACCGCGTCCGTCTGGTTGCAATATGGTGACTGGCAAGTGGATCTGGACGCATAAGCGTCGGGCTGATGGCACACTGGAGCGCTACAAGGCTCGCTGGGTTCTCCGGGGGTTCACTCAGCGGCCTGGTGTGGACTATTATGAGACCTTCAGCCCAGTCGTGAAGCCCGCTACGGTGCGCACGGTCCTCTCGCTTGCGCTCTCGCGCTCTTGGTCTGTGCACCAGCTGTACGTGAAGAATGCGTTTCTTCACGGCACTCTGTCAGAAACTGTCTACTGCTCTCAGCCAGCGGGATTTGTGGATTCGAGTCGTCCGAATATGGTCTGCCGGCTCAACAAGTCTCTCTATGGACTGAAGCAAGCTCCTCGGGCTTGGTACTCTCGGTTCGCCACGTTCTTGCTGACATTGGGGTTCACTGAGGCCAAGTCTGACACGTTTCTCTTCGTCTACCGCCGTGGGATGAGACTTCATATCTGCTTCTCTACGTTGATGACATTGTGCTCACAGCCTCTAGTCAGCGGTTGCTTCAGAGTGTCACATCCTCTCTGCAGCAGGAGTTTGCTATGAAGGATCTCGGTCTGCTCCGCCACTTCTTGGGCGTCACTGTTGAGCCTCACCTGTCTGGTCTTCTCCTGCACCAGCGGCAGTACGCACTCGATATCCTAGAGCGGGCTGGGATGACTGATTGCAAGCCCTGCTCCACTCCTGTCGACACTCAGGCGAAGCTGTTTGCTGATCTGGGTGATCCGGTGGCTGATCCTACTGCCTACCAGAGTCTGGCTGGTGCTTTGCAGTACCTCACCTTCACCAGGCCGGACCTCACCTACGCTGTCCAGCAGGTCTGTCTCCGTATGCATGATCCCCGGGAGTCACACCTTGCTGCGCTGAAGCGTCTCCTCCGCTACGTCCGTGGCACTGTGGACCTCGGCCTGGTGCTTCACCGCTCGTCCTCTGCTGAGCTGGTGGTCTACACCGACGCTGTCTGGGCTGGCTGCCCGGACACTCGTCGCTCCACTTCCGGCTACGCCGTCTTCCTGGGCGGCAACCTGGTCTCCTGGTCGTCCAAGCGGCAGCCGGTTGTCTCCCGCTCCAGTGCCGAGGCGGAGTACCGGGCTGTCGCTAACGGCGTAGCGGAGGCGTCCTGGCTACGACAGCTCTTGGCGGAGCTCCACAGCCCGCTCACCAAGAGCACGCTCGTCTACTGCGACAACATCAGCGCCGTGTATCTCTCCACCAACCCCGTCCAGCATTAGCGGACGAAGCACGTAGAGATCGACCTACACTTCATGCGCGACAGAGTCGCCAGCGGTGATGTTCGGGTACTCCATGTCCCGACTACCTCCCAGTTTGCTGACATCTTCACCAAGGGGCTGCCCTCCTCGAACTTCTCGGAGTTTTGATCCAGCCTCAACGTAGCCGGTGGCCCTTTGTACTCTATTTGTACTCTCTTCTTGTCCAGTGTTGAACACCGCTGCGTTGGTAGTTCAGATTGCGGGGGGTGTTAGCTTTCTTGTTGTCCAGTCTTGAACACCGCTGCGCCGGTAGTTCAGACTGCGGGGAAGTGTTGGAGTATATTGAGCCCATGTGTATATATGCCCATCTAGAGGCCCATGTATAGGTATTATATATACCCATCCTTCTAGGGTTGGAGGAATACATCCATTATTCCCTCCAATATTAAACATACAAGTCTTCTTTTACAGGAATTCCGACTGACATTTTTGTTAAATGTTAGCAGGATACAAAATTCCTGCTTTGGTGTAACTTTGATAGCAAATTATCATCTCCTGTGGCCTGCCTTGATACTTACGATATATACCAAGAGATGTTTGTCAAGGCATGAAACATGTTACCAGCAAAGATACAGAAAAGAAGAAAGTTGCTAAAATGTATCAAAGTTTATGTTCTAATTATGATCACTACTTAACTTTA